>NC_058133.1:7212909-7230277 GCF_016433145.1 Gracilinanus agilis | reverse complement strand
CCCCGGGCTCCCCCCGACTTGCACTCTTTCCCCCCCAGGCCACAGCGATGTCGTCATGGGCTTGGTCTCCGTGAGCTCGGAGGGCCTCTACAAGAAGCTCTGCTTCCTCCAGAACTGTAAGTGCCTCGTGGGGGCTCCCGCCACGCCGGCCGCCTCTCTAGTCCTCTAAGGAGTGGCGGCCTCGAGCGGGACCGGCTCTGGAGCTTTTAGGAGGTTCCCCCACTGGAAATGTCCTGGGCCGAGGACGCCCCGCGTGCTTCCCTCCTTCCTGATGAGACGGAGCCGGGCGCTGGGGCCAGGCCGAGGGCAGAGCCGCCTCCTCGTAGGCCGCTGGACGGCACGTCCTGGGCCACTTGTAGAGAGAAGTGTGCCCAGAGTTCTAGCCGAGGGGCCCCGGGTTCAAGTCTTGCTTCTGCCATTGTGTCTGTGTGACCCTGGGCCGGGCTCCCTCCCCTCGTCGCCTCAGCCCATTCCTAGGACCCCTGCAGAAGCGAGTGGGCCCAGAGCCCCGCACAGTGTCTGTGCTGCTGTCCTTTCACCTACTGAGGCCCACCTTCCCACTCGTGCGCAGCCCCGGACCCCTCCTCTGGCTCCCCTCCAGTGGAGGCTCCTCCTGTGTGGGGGCCTTTGCCCTTCTCGGACTCGAGTCCCATGGCGGGGGGTTCCCTTTCTTTCTCTTAGGCCCGAGCTGGGGTTTCATATAGAGGGGAGAGACCAGAAGAAATAGAACAAGGGGGCCACTAGGCAGCTCATGCATGGAGAGCCAGGCGGAGAGAGGGAAGGTCCTGGATTAGAATCTGGCCTCAAGACCCTCTCTGACCGGGTGACCCTGGGCCAGTCACCCAACCCCCATGGCCTAGCCCTTCCCACTCTTTTGCCTTGAAACCAACACTCAGGAGAGATTCAAAGAAGGAAGAGAAGGGCTTTCTGAAAAAAGAACAGGACATCCTCTGGGAAATGACATCCCCAAATTCCCCCCTCCCCCCCCGTGGGGGAGCGAAGGCTGGTTCTGGCCCAAAGAATGGCAGCTCAGACCCTTCCTATCAAGGCACGAAGGTGCTCATTCAAGGATGTCCCGGAGAGTGTAGCCAGGATGAGGGAGAAGCCAGAGCAGGGCCTTCATGGTCTAGTTTGAGGATGGGTTGGGGCACCCTCTTCCCTTCCCAGCATCCTCCATCCTCCCTCTGAGGATTCCCCTAGGGGCGAGCCAGGGGACGGGGCAGGGAAGGCGGCCCGCTCTCTCCCACATCCTCTTCGATGTCACTTGTCTGGCCATTCGAGGTTGTTTGGGCACTTGGGGGTCCTTCCTCAGGCTTGGACACTGATTGCAGAGGATAAAGTCAGAACATCCTCCCCTCCTCCCGCCATTGCAAACTCTTATCAGCTGGGAGTAGCTGGGAAAGCCCAGGGGGACAGAGACCAAAAAGCGGAAAACCTGAAAGTACCATCAGAGAAAAAGGATCTCAAAGCCTTTATAAGATTTAAACTACCCTTTAGCACCGCCAACCCACATCATCCCACCACCATGAATGCTATTTTCTCCCTCATTGAATTATTCAGTTTTTCATTTCATTGCATGAGCAGGAGCCCAGGCCGACGGAGGTTCACCAGGATCTTGCAAGCTTGGTCCCTTCCCTCAGTCCTGTCCTTCCCTCAGTCCCTTCCCTTGGACTCTTCCCTCCTTCCCTTCCATTGGTACCTTCCCCAGATCCTTTCCTTAGGTGCCTTCCCTTGGTTTTTCCCTTCCCTCCGTCCTTTCCCTCTCTCCCTTCCCTTGATCCCTTCCCTCTCTCCTTTCCCTTGATCCCTTCCTTCAGTCCTTCCCTCAGTACTTCCTTCCATTGGTCCCTTCAATAGATCCCTTTCCTTGGTCTCTTCCCTCTTTCCTTTCCCTCAGTTCCTTCCCTTGATCCCTTGCCTCAGTCCCTTCCCTAGAATCCTTCCCTTCCCTCTTTCCTTTCCCTCAGTCCTTCCCTATATCCCTTCCCTGGGTCTTTCCCTTCCCTCAGTCCCTTCCCTTGATCTCTTCCCTCAGTACTTCCCTTCCCTTGGTCCCTTCCCGCTTTCCTTTCCCTCAGTTCCTTCCCTTGATCCCTTCCTTCTGTCCTTTGGTCCTTCCCTTCCCTCTGTCTTTCCCTTCCCTCTTTCCTTTCCCTTAATTCCTTCCCTTGATCCCTTCCCTTGGTCCTTTCCCTTGGTCCTTCTCTTCCCTGGGTCTTTCCCATCCCTTTTTCCCTTCCCTCAGTCCCTTCCTTGATCTCTTCCCTTAGTACTTCCCTTCCCTAGATCCCTTCCCTTGTTCCCTTCCCTCTTTCCTTTCCCTCAGTTCCTTCCCTTGATTCCTTCCCTCAGTCCCTTCGCTAGAATCCTTCCCTTCCCTCAGTCCTTCCCTTCCCTCTGTCTTTCCCTTCCCTCTTTCCTTTCCCTCAGTTCCTTCCCTTGATCCCTTCCCTTAGTATTTCCCTTCTATTGGTCCCTTCAATAGATCCCTTTCCTTGGTCTCTTCCCCTAGGTCCTTCCCTTCCCTCTTTCCTTTCCCTCAGTCCCTTCCCTTGATCCCTTCCCTGGGTCCATTCCTTTCCCTTAGTCCCTTCCCTCTGTCTTTCCCTTCCCTCTTTCCCTTCCATCAGTCCTTTTCCTCCTTCCCTTCCCTCAGTCCCTTCCAGTAAATCCCTTCCATTGGTCCTTTCCCTAGGTCCTTCCCTTCCCTTTTTCCTTTCCCTCAGTCCCTTCCCTTGATCCCTTCCATCAGTACCCTCCCTTGGTCCTCCCCTCAGTCTTCCCTTCCCTCATCCCTTCCCTTTGCCCCCTCCCTCAGTCTTTCCCTTCCCTCAGTCCTTCCCTTGATACCTTCCCTCAGTCCCTTCCCTAGATCCCTTTCCTTGGTCCCTTCCCCAAGGTCCTTCCCTTCCCTCTTTCCTGTCCCTCAGTCCCTTTCCCTTGGTCCCTTCCCTCGGTCCTTCCCTTTCCTCAGTCCTTCCCTTCCCTGGGTCTTTCCATTCCCTCTTTCCCTTCCCTTGATCCCTTCCCTCAGTACTTCCCTTCCATTGGTCCCTTCACTAGATCCCTTTCCTTGGTCCCTTCCCTAGGTCCTTCCCTTCCCTCTTTCCTTTCCCTCAGTCCCTTCCCTTGATCCCTTCCCTAAGTCCCTTCCCTTGGTCCTCTCCCTCAGTCCTTCCCTTCCCTCAGTCCCTTGTCTAGATCCCTTCCCTTGGTGCTTTCCCTTGGTCCTTCACTTCCCTCTTTCCCTTCCCTTGATCTGTTCCCTCAGTACTTCCCTTCCATTGGTCCCTTCCCTATATACCTTCCCATGGTCCCTTCCCTAGGTCCATCCCTTCCCTTGGTCCCTTCCCTCTTTCCTTTCCCTCAGTCCCTTCCCTTGATCCCTTTTCTTGGTCATTCCTTGCCCTCAGTACTTCCCTCAGTCCCTTCCCTCAGTTACTTCCCTTCCCTTGGTCCTTCCCTGCCCTCAGTCCCTTCCCTTCACTCTTTCCCCTCCCTTAGTCACTTCCCTTGGTCCCTTCCCTCAGTACATCCCTTCCATTGGTCCCTTCCCTAGATCTCTTTCCTTGGTCCCTTCCTTAGGTCCTTCCCTTCCCTCTTTCCTTTTCCTCAGTCCCTTCCCTTGGTCCTTCCCTTAGTCCTTCCCTTCACTCATCCCTTCCCTTTGTCCCCCACCTCAGTTCTTCCCTTCCCTCAGTCTTTCCCTTCCCTCTTTCCCTTCCCTCAGTCCTTCCCTTTGTCCCCTCCCTCAGTCCGTCCCTTCCCTCAGTCCTTCCCTTCCATTGGTCCCTTCAATAGATCCCTTTTTTCCTTGGTCCCTTCCCCTAGGTCCTTCCCTTCCCTCTTTCCTTTCCCTCAGTCTCTTCCCTTGATCCCTTCCCTCAGTCCCTTCCCTTCACTCAACCCTTCCCTTTGTCCCCTCCCTCAGTCCTTCCCTTGATCCCTTCCCTCAGTACTTCCCTTCCATTGGGCCCTTCAATAGATCCCTTTCCTTGATCCCTTCCCTTAGGTCCTTCCCTTCCCTCTTTCCTTTTCCTCAGTCCCTTCCCTTGATCCCTTCCCTCAATCCCTTCCCTTGGTCCTGCCCTTAGTCCTTCCCTTCACTCATCCCTTCCCTTTGTCCCCTCCCTCAGTCCTTCCCTTCCCTCAGTCCTTCCCTTGATCCCTTCCCTCAGTACTCCCCTTCCATTGGGCCCTTCAATAGATCCCTTTCCTTGGTCCCTTCCCCTAGATCCTTCCCTTCCCTTGATCCCTTCTCTAGTTCCCTTCCCTTGGTCCCTTCCCTAGATCCCTTCCCTTGGTCCTTCCCTTTCCTCAGTCTTTCCATTCCCTCAGTCCCTTCCCTTGATCCCTTCTCTCAGTACTTCCCTTCCATTGGTCCCTTCAATAGATCCCTTTCCTTGGTCCCTTCCCTAGGTCCTTCCCTTCCCTCTTTCCTTTTCCTCAGTCTCTTCCCTTGATCCCTTCCCTCAGTCCCTTCCCTTGGTCCTTCCCTTAGTCCTTCCCTTCACTCATCCCTTCCCTTTGTCCCCTCCCTCAGTCCTTCCCTTCCCTCAGTTTTTCCCTTCCCTCTTTCCCTTCCCTCAGTCCTTCCCTTGATACCTTCCCTCAGTACTTCCCTTCCATTGGGCCCTTCAATGGATCCCTTTCCTTGGTCCCTTCCCCTAGGTCCTTCCCTTCCCTCTTTCCTTTTCCTCAGTCCTTTCCCTTGGTCCTTCCCTTAGTCCTTCCCTTCACTCATCCCTTCCCTTTGTCCCCTCCCTCAGTCCTTCACTTCCCATCCCTCTTTCCTTTCCCTCAGTCCCTTCCCTTGATCCCTTCCCTCAGTACTTCCCTTCCATTGGTCCCTTCAGTAGATCCCTTTCCTTGGTCCCTTCCCTAGGTCCTTCCCTTCCCTCTTTCCTTTCCCTCAGTCCCTTCCCTTGATCCCTGGGTCCATTCCTTTACCTCAGTCCCATCCCTTGGTCCCTTCCCTTTGTCTTTCCCTTCCCTCAGTCCCTTCCCTTCCATTGGTCCCTTCAATAGATCCCTTTCCTTGGTCCCTTCCCTAGGTCCTTCCCTTCCCTCTTTCCTTTCCCTCAGTCCCTTCCCTTGATCCCTGGGTCCATTCCTTTACCTCAGTCCCATCCCTTGGTCCCTTCCCTTTGTCTTTCCCTTCCCTCAGTCCCTTCCCTTCCATTGGTCCCTTCACTAGATCTCTTTCCTTGGTCCCTTCCCTAGGTCCTTCCCTTCCCTCTTTCCTTTCCCTCAGCCCCTTCCCTTGATCCCTTCCTTTGGTCTTTCCTTCCCTCGGTCTTTCCCTTTCCTCAGTCCCTTCCCTTGATTCCTTCCCTCAGTACTTACTTCCTTTCCATTGGTCCCTTTAATAGATCCCTTTCCTTTGTCCCTTCCCTAAGTCCTTTCCTTACCTCTTTCCTTTCCCTCAGTCCCTTCCTTTGGTCCCCTCCCTCAGTCCTTCCCTTCCCTCAGTCCCTTCCCTTCACTTTTTCCCTTCCCTCACTTCCTTCCCTAGATCCCTTCCCTCAGTACTTCCCTTCCATTTGGCCCTTCCCTAGGTCCCTTCCCTTGGACTTTCCCTTCCTTTGGTCCCTTCCCTCTTTTCCTTTCCCTCAGTCCCTTCCCTCAGTACTTCCCTTCCATTGGTCCCTTCACTAGATCCCTTTCCTTGGCCCCTCCCCTAGGTCCTTCCCTTCCCTCTTTCCTTTCCCTCAGTCCCTTCCCTTGATCCCTTCCCTTGGTCCTTCCCTTCCCTCAGTCTTTCCCGTCCCTCTTTTCCTTCCTTTGATCCCTTCCCTCAGTACTTCCCTTCCCTCTTTCCCTTCCCTCTTTTCCTTCCCTCAGTCCCTTCCCTTGATCCCTTCCTTTAGTACTTCCCTTCCATTGGTCCCTTCCCTAGATCCCTTCCCTTTGTCTTTCCATTCCCTCAATCCATTCCCCTTATCCCTTCCCTCAGTACTTCCCTTCCCTACATCCCTTCCCTTGGTGCCTTCCCTCAGTCTTTCCCTTTCCTCTCTTTCCCTTCCCTTGATCCCTTCCTTCAGTCATTCTCTTCCCTCTCTCCTTTCCTTTTGTCCATTACCTTGGTATTCCATCCTTTACTTCCCTCAGTCCTTCCTTCCCTCCCTCCCTCCCTCGCTCGCTCCCTTCCCCGACGTTCATCCTCGCTCTCTCGGTCTTGCAGCGCTCGGAGCCGTTCCCTCTCCTTTCGACTGTTATCTCTGCCTTCGTGGTCTGAAAACCCTGCAGATCCGAATGAAGCAGCACTTTGAAAATGGCCTGGCAGTGGCCAAGTTCCTGGAGGCGCATCCTCTGGTGGAGAAGGTCCTCTACCCAGGTGAGTCGTCGGAGATCCGGGCCCTCCTTGTCATCTCTGATCCATCCAGACAGAAGCGAGGACGTCCCCGTCTTCACTGGGCTTTCGGTCACAGGAGGAGGTGGGCAGCCGCTGCTGGGACAGGGAGCAGACCTTAGGGTGCTGCTCCCCCTCTTCTAAAGGCAACAATGGTGTTGCTTGGGTCACGTGCCCAAGAACGGGAGCGAGTTTTGCGGGAAGGATGCTGGGAGGTAAAACATGGTGCGGTGGCTGGGCTGGTGGCTTTGTCCTCTGCCCCCCTCACCAGTCACCGTGATGCCCGAGCCCAGGGTCTGGCAGGCACATCTGGGGTAGCCTCTCCTCAGGCTTGGTGCCACCTGGAAGGACAAAGAGAATTTTGATGGGTGAAAGCGTGCGAGAAGCCAGTGAGTGAGAGCTTCTCCGAGCTGGGAGTAAGCGGGGGGCTGCTTGAGCCTTGCATCGGCGGGCAGGAAGACGTTACTGGACCCCTCTGGGCCTTGGTTTCCCCATCTGTAAAATAGGGCCGATCCTCTTGGGGGCCTCAGGGGAGGTTCTCCATGGGGCATCCTTGGCAGGCGTTAAAGCCCGTCTGAAGTCCGGCGTCCTTCATTGAGGTCTTGGGTTCCCTTTTCAATGCTCTTCCGTGGGCTCTTTGCAGGGCTGCCCTCTCATCCTCAGTATGAGCTGGTGAAGCGCCAGTGCACGGGCTGCCCGGGAATGGTCACCTTTTACATCAAGGGGGCGCTCAGGCACGCTGAAGCCTTCCTCAAGAGCCTCAAGGTAAGCCTGCAGGGGCGGGAGGGATCGTCGGGGTCCAGGCAGGGCCCCGGAGAGTCCCCTTTTCTATCCCAGCTTGTCCTTTCCTTTTCCTGGCCCGGAGCCTGCAGGAGAAGTTGGGTTTGCTTTTTTTTTTTTTTTTTTAACTTTTATTAATATTCATTTTTAACATGGTTACATGATTCATGCTCCTACTTTCCCCTTCACCCCCCGCACTCCCCCCACCCATGGCTGATGCACATTTCCACTAGTTTTGTCATGTGTCCTTGATCAAGACCAATTTCCAAATTGTTGGTAGTTGCATTGGTGTGGTAGTTTCGAGTCCACACCCTCAGTCATGTCCACCCCGACCCATGCGTTCAAGCAGTTGTTTTTCTTATATGTTTCCACTCCTGCAGTCCTTCCTCTGAATATGGGTAGCATCTTTACCATAAATCCCTCAGAGCTGTCCTGGGTCATTGCATTGTTGCTAGTACAGGAGCCCATTACATTCGATTTTACCACAGTATATCAGTCTCTGTGTACAATGTTCTTCTGGCTCTGCTCCTTTCGCTCTGCATCAGTTCCTGGAGGTCTTTCCAGTTCGCCTGGAATTCCTCCAGTTCTTTATTCCTTTGAGCATAATAATATTCCATCACCCCCATATACCATAATTTGTTCAGTCATTCCCCAATTGAAGAGCATCCCCTCATTTCCCAGTTTTTTGCCACCACAAAAAGCACAGCTATAAATATTTTTGTACATGTCTGTTTATCTATGATCTCTTTGGGGTACAAACCCAACAATGGTATGGCTGGATGAAAGGGTTGGGTTTGCTTTTTTGATGCACCCTAAAAGCTTTCCCTCTTGCTATTCTCTGCTCTAGATCTTCGCGCTGGCCGAGAGCCTGGGAGGATACGAGAGTCTCGCCGAGCTGCCGTAAGTGGCTTTGGGCACTGCCTGTGACCTGCCCTTTCTAGAGGAAGAAAGAGGGAAAGAGGGGTCGGGGAACACCAGCCAGCAAGATTCGAACTCCAGCTTTTCCTCATTGTAGGGGATCCTAGTTTCAGAGTGGGAAGGGCCTGGAGAAGCCACTTAGTCCAACTCTCCGAATTTTACAGTTGAGTAAACTGAGGCCCAGGTTGGGAATGGATTTCCCAAGCTTGTTCAGGAAGAGCTCCGCCAGGATTCCAAGCCAGGCTGCGTCCCTCTGCAGCCTTTTCTGTCCTCTGCTGCCTCTCAGGAACCTAAAAGAGCTTAACACCCGCTCCTGGGTTCGACCAGAGCTCTTTCCTTGATGCTTTCTGTTGCGTGACGACAATTTTCTGGATAGGGACGTCCCTCGTCCCCGTCTTCCACCTTCTGTGGAGACGAAGGAGCCAGGAAAGGGGCCTGGCCAGCCCTGGGGACTCACGCCTCCGTGTGGAGGAGGAGTGGCGCCTCACTGTTGTTCCTGGGGTTCTGCCTGGCTTTGGGGTCCCTCCCCCCAGCCTCCTCTGAGCGCTTTTCCTGGGCGTCTCGTCCTTTGCTTCCTCTCAGTCCTCTCAGTTCAGATGCTTGGCGGGTCTCGCTTACTTTTCTGGAGGGTGTTTTCAGCGGATTGCCGAGAGTTAAGACATTAAATAAGCATCTTCCCGAGAGTGGTGTGGGGCGAGGCTCTGTGCAGGGGCAGAGACCCTCCTCCTTGCTTAGGAGGATGGGAACCATCTCTCAAAGGCCTGTGATTTCCAGGGTGTGGAGGGAGCGCCGGGGGCCCCAACACGCAGAAGGAAGTGACTTGCCCAGGGTCCCACAGTCACAGTGCCTTTCTATTTCTAGTTGTTGTTTTAATTCACTCACAAAGATGAATGTAGTTTATAATGACTAAATTGAAGGCTGTATTCCATCGGCATCCAGTTTCTGTAGGATCTTTAACAAGCCAAGAACTTGCTGTACTTTTTGTTGTGTTGATTGGTGGAGATCTCCCATTCATTCCCCTTTCTGGGGGCCCTTCTAGATTCAGTGTCTTTTGGGGGGCTTTTCAGTTTCGAGAAAGTGGACTGTGTTGTCTTAATGAACTAGGAATGGATGGGGCAAGAGCTGAGGCTCACAGGTTCAAAGCTACCAGCCGGCCCCTCCTCATCGCACAGAAGAGGATACGGACGTAGATGCTTCCAAATCTAATGTTACTCTTTGGTGAGAGGAATTCGTTCTGTGAATGTGACGAGTTGTTATTGCCAGCGCAACGTTCTGTGAAATGGATTTTCATTGGTAGCTTTTGTTTGCTCCCTTTTGTCCCTTCCCTTCATTCCTCCCAGAAATCCGTCCTGTATAACAGTTTTTTGAGAGAGACACAGACAGAGACGGAGAGGGAGAGGGAGAGACAGAGGAAAGGACAGAGAAGAAGGGAGGGAGGGAGAGACAGAGACAGACAGACAGACAGACAGACAGACAGACAGACACAGCAGAAGGGCAGAGAAGCAGGGAGGGAGAGACAGAGAGAAAGAACACAATTCAGCCCAAGGAATCGGCACGCTGGGGCAGTCTGACGGCCCGTGCCAGGCCCGCGCCCTCTCGGGCCCTCGCCGCTGACTCTTGTTGCAGGCTTTGCTGACTTCCTCCTGCCTTGTTTCCGTCCCCTTTCCACCCCTTGCCTTCTGTCTCACTGGGTGCTGTGCTGGTTCCAAGGCAGAAGAGTGCTCAGGGCTAGGCCGTAGGGGAGAAGTGGCCCAGGTTCACACAGCTAGAAGTGTCTGAGGGCGGGTTTGAACCCAGAGCCTTCCCTCTCCGGGCCCGGCTCTCTGTCCATGCGCTTCTTCGTTTCTCACTGCTCAGGCATGGCCGTCCCCACTCTGCTCAGCCTGCGGCGTGCGAGGAGCCAGAGGGTCTCTGGGGAGGGTCTCTGGGGCACGTCCAGGCCCCTGTCTTGACCCATAAGGCAGGCTGAGGCCCGCACAGCGGTCCCTTGTCCGGGGAGTCCCAGAGCCCGGATGGGGTCCCGGCTGTCCTGCAGGTGCTTGTTCCGCCGCTGCTCCTGGAGCGTCGCACACGGCCGTGAAGGAAAAGACAGGAAGGAGGAAGCCGGGCTGCGCGCTCAGGCCGGGGGGCCTCCCTTCTCGGGCCGGCCTTTGGTCCAGGGCTGGCATTTCTAAGCTGGCTGCAAGGCCGCCTGGCCATAGCAGAGGGCACTCTTCTGCCTCCTCATGAAGCGGGGCAGGAAGGCCCGGCACGATCTGGGGCTCTGGACGGGCTGTAGCCAAGGGCAGACGAGCGTGGCCGACCTTGGACACAGGAAGCCCCTCGGCGCCTGCAGCCCGGAGGAGGGCTGATCCGTGTCCCCGGGGGGCCGGAGCAGGAATTCTGCGTACAGCGAGGATGGGTGGAGGCCGTGAGGGCCCCACGTGAGCGGGCCGCGCTTCTCTCCCTGCCAGGGCCATCATGACGCACGCCTCGGTGCCCAAGGAGGACCGGCAGCTACTGGGCATCAGCGACACTCTGATCCGCCTCTCTGTCGGCTTGGAGGACGTGGAGGACCTGCTGCAGGACATCAGTCAGGCCCTGAATGCCGCTGTAAGTGCCGCCGCCCGCTTCCCTCTTAGATCCCCGGAGGAAGGTAGGAGAGAGCTGGGAGGGCTTCCAGGCGGTCTCGGCCGGTCCCCTCGGCTACCAACCAGTGAGGAAACCGAGGAGCCCCGGCGGGGCATGGCCTCGCCTGGGGAGGAAGCAGCTCCTCGGACCAGAGCCCGGCTTCTCTCCTGAGTCCCGCTGCCTCAGGCGGCCCGAGAGCCGCTTCTTGGGGACTGAACTTCGAGGGGATTCACTGATGAGAAAGAGAAGAGCACAGTGGGGAGGGCGAGTCACGGAGCTGAGCCTCTGACACCCTCCTAAAGGGGGCTAGCATCCATGCAGTACCTGCTTACCAGGGCCGGCTGCCTCCAAAGAGCACCCCGTTTGGTCCCTGTCACAGCCCAGGGAGCGAGGGGCCCCCATTTTACAGATGAAGAAATTGAGGCAGGCCGGGGTCCTACAGGAAGCATTTTCAAGGTGATCTGGGCTGGTGGAAGGGAGCTCCTACACCGGGAGTTCCCACACGGACCAAATGACAGCATTTTCCTTGCTAGGCCGTGAACTTCTCCAGGCTTCAGAGGCTCCTTCAGACTTGAGACTTCTTTGGGGAGTGGGTGAAGCAGATTCAGAAGGGGCAGAGATGGATGAGAGGGATCTGTCTGTCCTTGGCTCCCCAGCGTTTCCTCCAAAGGGGTTCTGGCCTCCCACTTCCTTGGAGACTTTGCGTACGCCTTCTCTTCCCCCTGGTAGAGTGGACACTCCCCGAGGGCCCACTGCGGCCGTGAGAGAGCTGCTGCCCAGGTGTTTGATGACTGAGTAAAGGAGATGATCTCGAGTTCTAGGATAAGAGTGACCAAGACACTCCTGACCTAATCTCCCGAGGACCTCCCTCCCTTATTCCCTCCCTCTTCTCCCTCCCTCCCTCCCTCCCTTAATTCCTCCTTTCTTCCCTTCCTCCCTCTCCTCCCTCTCTCCCTTCTTCCCTCCCTCCTTCTCCTTCCTCCCTCCTTCTCCTTCCTCCCTCCTTCTCCTTCCTCCCTCCCTCCCTTCCTTCCTTCTTCCCTTCCTCCCTCCCTTCTTTCCTCCTTCCCCTCCCTCCTTCTAGTACCTTTTATCCCTTCAGGAGAAATTCTTTGTCATGCTGCATATCTGTGCTTTTGACTATTCAGTGACAGAAAATTCATTTGAGTCTTTCCTTCTTCAGAGACCTCTCATTGGAGAAGGCGAAGCAAAATCGGGGAGTTGAGCTAGGAGGGCCCTTGGAGTCCTTAGTGGAGCCCTTGGGGGACAGTCATGCAGGCAGCAGCGGCCTCTGTGCTGCCTGGGGGCCGGGGCTCCCCCACAGGCACTTTTTAATTCTTTCACTCGATCCTCACAATCATCCCGCCAGGCCGCTGCTGTCGTTGCCCCCATTTTATCAATGAGAAAACTGAAGCCAGGAGTTTGCAGCTTCCCTCCGGTCACCCAGCATCTAAGAGGCTGAGACAGGGCTGGAACCCTGTTCTAGGTCCACCATTCTAGATCCTCCATTCTACGTCCTCCGTTCTAGGTCCTCCATTCTACGTCCTCCATTCTACATCCTCCATTCGATGTCCTCCGTTCTACATCCTTCGTTCTAGGTCTTCCGTTCTAGGTCCTCCATCTATGTCCTCTGTTCTACATCCTCTATTCGACGTCCTCCGTTCTAGGTCCTCCATTCTATGTCCTCTGTTCTACATCCTCCATTCGACGTCCTCCGTTCTAGGTCCTCCATTCTATGTCCTCTGTTCTACGTCCTCCGTTCTAGGTCCTCCATTCGACATCCTCCGTTCTACATCCTCCGTTCTAGGTCCTCCATTCTACGTCCTCCGTTCTAGGTCCTCTGTTCTCTCCACTCTGACTCTGTCCCCCTGGCGCTTCCCCATGAACGGCTCCTGCCTCTGGCCGTGGCCTGCGCTTTTGTGATGTTTGTTTTCTGTCCTTCGTTCTCGCAGCACGCGTAATCTGTGGGCACCGAAGTGCCCTCCTGCGCCCAGAAGGCCGCCATGATGGAGCCTCCTGAAGATGGACCATTGCCAAGATTGCTCCTAATGAGCTTCCAGCGATTCCCTTTTGAAGATTCCCAGGAGAGGTGCCTCGTTGCCTTTGGTACGGTCGGCCGTCGGTCCCTCGTGGCCTTGTTTCCCTTTCTTGTTCTTGCCGAAGGAGGAGGGATCACGAGCTGCCATTTTGCATCTTCCATCCTCTAGAAAATGCCTTTTTATGATGTTTACGCTCTGATGGCGACTTGTTGTCTGCCCCTCACCCCCCTGTCCCCCCAGGGCATGTTCTGCTTGGACCTGGCACCCTGAGCGGCCTGGAGCGGCCCCAGGCTCCCAGCGAATGTGGGGGAGGCCAGAATCTATTTCCTGAAACCACTGTGTGACACCTCCTGGTTGTAAATGGCCTTTTAAAAATTTCCCTTTTCACTTGCTTTGGGCCTTGCTCTGTGCTTTACCGTCTCTATCGGGGGTGACGAATGATCCCTTTTTCTAGGGGGACGTTAAGCTTTCTGTGGTCGCTTCGGCCACCTCTGCCCAGGCGGGCCATTCATGGGGTGAAATTCGCTTTCCTAAACTCAGTCAGGATGACCTTCCGGGCCTCCGTCCTGCCTTCCAGTTGAAGAATTCTCCACGTCAGGAGCAGGGAGCTCGGGGCTTTTATTTTCCCAGAAAGGGCTATTTCATGGGCAGCCGGTGGCTCAGTGGACGGGGCGCCCTGGGATCCAGCCTGCCCTCAGACCCTTCCTACCACCTACCACCTGCCCATGGCAGGTCACTTCCCCTTGGCCTAGCCCTGACCACTCTTCTGCCTTAGAACCGGTACTTCGTAGTGATTCTAAGACAGGCGGCGAGGGTTTAAGTGAGGATCAGCTTCACGCAGGGCCTTCCCTTCTGTGGGGTGGGGACACGTGAGAAGCCACGAGGCCTTTGAACCCACTTTTCCTTGGGTTTTCCCCGTTTGGTATTTCCTGCTTTTGAGATTCCTTCCTCATGGAATTTGGCTGCTCCATTCCTCAGCAGCTCCTGTAAATGTGTCCTTGTAGAGTCACTCTAAGGACCACACGCACACGTACACGCACATGTACACGCACACACATGCCTCCCTCCATCCTTTCCTGCCTATTAAACTGGGCCTGACCAAAAAGGCCGGCCAGAGGCATGCTGGGGGAGAGGCAGCGAGCGGGACACGGCCTCTCCCTTTGGCGTCATGGGGCGACTTCTTGGAGGTCTTCTCACCCACCTGGCCTCACGGATTGACGCTTCATACAGCCATTGATCAAACATGGAGGTGATGACCGAGGGGGAAAGAGGTCACACATGTCCGGAGGAAAACGTGGCTGTCAGAGAGCCACTGATTCATGCTGAGGTGTTTGCAGTCCCCCTCAAGTGCCCGCCTGGGCCCAGGAAGCCCCTCCTGAGGGTGCAGGTCACCGTCTCTGACGCTTCATGTCTGGGAGAGTGGCCTGAGTACCCAGAGTGAAGGGACTGGCCTGGGGCCACATGACCAGAAGGTGTCAGATGGAAGACTTGAACCCAGGCTTCTCCCATCCAGACTGGCTTCCTCCCACCATCGCCCTGCCTTGGGTGCTGAGAGTCCAGACTAACTGCACAGGAGACCTTGTGCACAGATCGGTATTTAAACGAAATGTCCCGATCCACACTGGGGTCTGTGCCTGGAGGGGCCCCCGCCCTAGCCCCATTGGCTCCTGGGTGCAGACCCTTAAGAGAAGGCCTGTAGGACGGTGTCCCCGGGGGAGGGTCCTGGGAGATTCAGAGGTGGAAGCGAGCTCTGGGCTGAGCCCCTTGTCTTACAGAATAGGAAGCGGAGGCTCAGGAAGTAGGGCGCTTTTGCCCAGGCTCACAGCCAGCCAGCATCCGGAGCCGGTATTGGAACCCAAGTCTTCACCCCCAGGGCCCTTCCCACACATGATGCTGCATTTGGGCCCTCTCAGAGGGTTCTGGGGGGGTTTTGGGGGGGGCACCCTATAGAGGATCAGTAAGTGATTCCTGAGGAAAAGTGATCTGAAGAAACAGTTGAGTGTGAGAAGAGCATGAGAAGATTCGGGGCTCCCATTCCAGCAAGGCTGTGGAATGCCCAGTGCGCCCCACTTTGCAAGATCTGGGAAACCGTAGCTTAGGAATTGCCAGACATGCAGCTCCCCATAGTGCGTGTTCTTCCCAGAAATGGCTGATGCAGGAATTCTGTGAGAAGCACCTCCTGAGCCGTACAAAGCCCTGGTGAATGACCACCTATAGAAAACTCTGTTCAAAGCCGCTCTGGCCACCTGCATCCATTGTTTCCATCCTGTTAATCACTGACTTCCGTTGGGGGGATCTAATCCCTCTGCCTGATCCAACCCTCTATAAATAGCTACTTGAAATCAATAAACTTGGTCACTGATCTGCAAGAGCATTCTGCATGTCTCTCTGTCCGTCTGACCCTCCTGTGATCCCAGAATCATTTCTCTCATCTCCCACGAGTGATCTGTGGAGCTGCTCTGGACAGGTGTGGCCTCCAGCCAGTGCTTTCATGGCCCCCTCTCGGTTCAGCGGTCATACAGGACCACAAGATGGGGGCGAAGCAAACCCTGAGGCTTGGCACACAGCCCTGAGGAGGGGGCCCGGGCCTTCATTATGATCACCCATTTATTGCCCCGAGTCATCTGATTAATCCGCAGCAGAGAGGATTGGAACCCCGACTGTCCTGAGGTCCTTTACATTCGGCCCATCTGCCCTCAGGGGTAAGTGAGGCTTGTTCCTGCCTCCTTTGCTCACTGGTTTAGTAAATCCCCCACAGAGGAAGAGAGGAGTTAGAAAGCGGTGACTGCTGGACTGGGAGTCAGCTGAGACCGAGTTCAAATTTCCCCTCAAACTCTGACCTTCCGTCTTGGAATCAGTACTGTGGATGGGTTCGGAGGCCCGAAGGGCGCTGCCCTGCCATGGCCTCAATGGCCTCCATGCAGATGGTTCTTGGATCTTGTCATCCCACTCAAAGTTCTCTGCTGACCCGGCCTGGACATCTCAGATGAGATCTTCAGACAATCCTCCGACTTAAAAAAAAGTCTGATTCATTGATTTCAGTATTTTCCCACGGTTCCACCATGGCTGTTCTTTCCTCCCCTCCTCCCACCCCTGCCATAGCCCACGAGCAATTGCCCTGGGTTTCCCGTGTGTCCTCCATCCAGCCCTGTTTCCACATTGTTAGTGTTTGTGCGGGGTGATCCCTTTCCTTGGGCTCCTCGCACCTTCCCCTTCCGACAACTCAGTGATCCGGGGATACCCAGCTTCTTGCTCTTCCTGACCCAGATCCTCATCTCCTGACTCTGGGCATTTACCCAGGCTGTTCCCCTCCCGCCTCCTGTATGCCTCGGGGCTCCTCTGGCCTCCGTCCTTTCGGCCCCTGGGCTGCCGTCTTCCCCGCCTGGAGCTCCCATGCCCACTGCCCAGGATGGAGGCTAGAAAGAAGGCCCAGGCCAGGCAGATGGTGCTGGGGCACGATTCGTGGGGGGTCCAACGTGGGGGTGCCGGAGTGCGGGCTCTGGCTTTGGGCTTCCTTTCCTCCTTGCACCGGCTGCTCTCGGGAGCCAGCCAGGAAGGAGGCCGAGGCCGGGACTGGACCCGCCAATGGGAAGAGCAGAGGGAGGCCGTGCGGAAGCAGCCGGGGCTATGGAGGAGGGCCGAAGGCGGCAGCGGGCAGGCCGGAGAAGGGGTCGCCCGGCTATCGCTTCTGTTTCCGCCCGGGGAGGTGGGGGCTTCTCCGCCTCAGGTTCCTCGTCCAGACAATTGGGATAATTCTGGCATCGCCCCGGCAGGGTTCTCGTGAGGTCCAAGAAACAACCAGCCCGCAGCGGTTCTAGAGCGCACGCTGCGCCCAGAGTTCTTAGACAAGAGACGTCTCTGAGCCCTGTTCCACCGAAGGGACGCCGGCAGAGAAGGAGATGGGGTGTGTGTGTGTGTGTGTGTGTGTGACTCAAACCCCAACAAAGATGGCGCCATGAAGCCAGAAGAGAAGAATGAAGCCGAATATATTTGTGGATGTCAGGCGCCAGGCCTGGAGTCCTCAAACCTGGCCTCAACCACTCTCACTGGGTGACCCTGGGCAAGTCACTCTACTCCTGGCCTCAGTTTCCTCCTCTATTAAATGAGCCGGAGAAGGACATGGCCGCCGCTCTCATAAAGCCCAAATTGAAAACCCTCCTGAGCAGCAGCAGGTCCTCAGGCCGCGCTTCGGAGCGCACCATTCTGTATTCACACTCTTTGGGTGTAGTCGCTTAGACCATCGCGGAGTTGGGGCTGTGGCCCGTCTTCTGAGGCCCGGGAGGTCCTTCTGGGTAACCGGAACAAGAGAAGGAAAAACGCAGCGCCCCCATCCGGCCGTCCCCACCTCCCACCACTGGCCGGGCTGCAGGACATCACGGCGCCCCCCCGGCCCCGCCCCTCCCTTTTCCGCTTCCTCCAGGCGTTCTCTCCCTCGGGGAGCTCTTCCTCTCTTTGTACTCCCAGAGCTTGGCACATAGTAGGTGCTTAATTAGCAGCAGAGCCCAGCCTTTCGCTCGGTGCTAGAGAGCTCTGTCTGTCTCTCTGTCTCCCTCCCCCTCCCCCCTCTCCTCTCTCCCGGTCTCCTCCCGTCTCTCTCTCGGTCTCAGTCTCCGTTTCTCCCTCCCCCCCTCATCCCGAGTCACGTGCTACCCCATGGCCTTTCCCGGGG
>NC_058133.1:7099164-7208007 GCF_016433145.1 Gracilinanus agilis | reverse complement strand
CGGGGCCGGCCCTGCGCTCATCGCAGAGCCGCCAGAGCGGCTCCCTACCAAGCCGGCTCTGCCCTCGGGCTCTCCCGGCCTTCCTGCAGAGGCCGGTCTCCTGGGGGGGGGGGGGTAACAGGGGGCAGCCTCGGAGTTAGGAAATTCTCTTCATCACGTGGCCGCCCTGAATGGGAGCCCGGTGCCGCCCTCCCCGGAGGCCCGGTCAGTCCGGTGCTCCGGCTTCCGGGCAGAAGAGAGGTACAGGGAGGCCGTGGGGTGAGGTGACGTGTTCAGGGTCACCCAGAAGTGTCTGAGGCCACATTTGAACCCAGGACCTCCCGTCTCCGGGGCGAGCTCCTGATGGGAGGAGGCCGGATTCCCGCAGCCCTCCGCTCCGACCTCCCCAGCAGGTTCTCTAGTCTGGCCTTAGGCCAGAGGCGGCTGGGCGGGGCCGGGCCCCTAGAGGCAGAAGATAAGCCGCCTCGGATTCTAGCCGCCCCCGGCACTGCCCGTTGGACTCAGTTTTCTTCTCTGTAAAGTGGAGCTGCGTCCTGGGGAGAGGCAGGAACCAAAGGAGACGATCCAGGCCCCACGCTCTGCAGACCTCGGAGAGGCTGCCCAGGCGGTTCTGGTTAGGGTTCGTCCATGGCCCCCTGCCTGGGTCCCGCCGCGCATCAATGGCTCTTACGGGGATGACTTGCTGGAATGCTCTCTCCTACCAGGTCACCTGCCATCGTTCAATCAACAAACATGCCCGGCGCCCGCCCGCCGGGTTCTGGGAGACCAAACCAAGTCGGCTTTGACTTCCACTTGCCCAAGGCCGGGGAGCCACTGAGAGGCAAAGCCAGGATTTGAACCCAAGTCTAGAGACTCCCCAGCCAGTTTCCTCAGCGGCTTCTTCGGAAGAGAGATCGAGCGAGAGGAATATGGAAGGCGGCTTCTCTGGGGCGCAGGCGCTGCCTTCCAGGGCGCGAGCCCCCACCGGGGCTTTCACAGTCAGCCAGTGGGTACATCGAGGGCCAAGCAGAGACCGGAAGCCTGGAGGACCCAGGAATAAAGCGCGCGAGAGGGAACCCCGGCACTAGGATTTTGGTCCCTGACCCTTCAGCTCAAATACCTCCCATTCTTATCTGCTGTCGCTCAGCAAAGTCTTCGTTCAGTCAAACGCCTTCTTCACGCATTTATGTACTTTAAAATGTTTGCAGCTGTGTAGAAGAGCACACACACATGTAATATATATATATATATATATATTATCTACATGTAATATTTTTGTTATTCACTGGTGTCAGGCATGACCTACTCTTTGTGACCCCATTTGGGATTTTCCTGGCAAAGATACCTGCCCATGTCCTTCCCAGCTCCGGTTACAGATGAGGAAACTGAGTTAAACAGGGTTAAGTGACTTGGCCAGCATCACGCAGTCAGAAAGTGTCAGGGAACAGATTTGAACTCAGGTCTTCCAGGCTCCAGGGCCAGTGTTCTATCAAGGGCACCACCTCGCTGCCCAACCAACAAAAATCTTTCGAACAGCTCCCTATTGCCAGGGTGTTCACGGAGGCAAGGACCCCAAGGTAAAAACAAAGCAGACTCTGCCTCAGGGAGTCAGAGTTCTATTTCTCTCTTCCCAAAGACGTCTTCTTCTGACATATTTCCCAGAGGCCATCTCTCTGCTTCCTTCCTCTGTTCCTGAGTTGCCCGGCGCCACCTCGTCCTGCTCTGCTTGGAGCCTTCCTGCCACTCTTGTGACCCCTTTATCCTTGGTGGCTCAGAGACAAAAGCGTGACTAATCTTCCCTTCTGGAGTACTGGGAAGGAAGCTCGAGGCAAACTAAGAACAGCAACTCATCTTGTGAGCTAGTGATCTCTGGCCCGTCAGTCCTTCTTGGGTTGGATGGATGGATGGATGGAGAGATGGATGTCTTTGCTGCTGAAGAAGAGATTTGCTCAATCTCAGCACAGTGTCTCTTGAAAATGAGGACGTCCCCTCAGGAAATTATCATCTACTGTTTGTGACATTAAAGTCTAGACTAGAGCACTGGAATTGGAATCCGAAGACCTGGGTTCAAATCTCAACCCAGACACTAACTAGATGTGTGACCTTGGGCAAATGGTGTAATCTCTTTGCTACTCTGTCTCCTCATCAGTAGAATTGGGAGGTTGAACTCAATGTCCTCTAAGTCTGCAGTCCATAATATCTGTTACATGTGGTTTTAAATGTTTTCCTTTTGCCACCCTGCTCCATCCTTTTTAGGATAAAGCTGTTGAAAGAGACAAGCTTGACTATGAAAATTTCCAGAAAAAGTGACATTACTGCAAGAGAAATGGGTTGTTGTTCAGTTTTTGTTCAGATGGCATTTTGTTGATTTTCTTGGCAAGGATACTGGAGTTCTTTGCCATTTCTTTCTCCAACTCATTTTATAGATGAGAAAACTGAGGTAAACTGGGTCAAGTGACTTGGCCAGGGTCACACAGCTCAGATGTGCCTGAGGCTGGATTTGAACTCAGGAAGAGAAGTCTCCCTCACTTCAGACCCAGTACCCTACCCACTATGCCCAGTAAATAGTAGTAGACTGCCTAGTAAATAGTAAGTACATTTATTACAATAAAAAGCACATTTGGATTTCTTCATACCCCAAACTATTTCTTAACCCCTCTGGAGGAAGTGGATGATGGGAAGGATGCTATTCCATATCTTAAGCAGAAAAAGCAGGAGATGAGTGTCAGCCAGTGAACCAGCTCTTTTCAAAGTGCTGGCTGTCTTCCAAGCACCACACTCTGTGCTGGGGATATGAAGAAAGTCCAAAGACTCTCTGGGCTCTCCAAGAGCTCCCAGTCCAACGAGGGAGACAACATGTAAACAACTGATAGCACTCCAACCTGGAGGGAGGGACCTGGAATGTTTAGCCTGGAGAAGAGAAGCCTTGGACATGAGGGCGAGGACCCGGTGGCTTTCTTCCAGTGCCCAAAAGCTTCTTATGTGGAAGTCGGATTAGACTTGTTGTGTTTGAACCCAGGCAGTGTGGGAAGGGAATTCCCTTCCCCATTATGTTGCTTTGTTTGATGTCATCAACCAAGGATCCTTCACCATTGAGATGTACAAGTATAGACAAACCCTCAGAGGAAAGGAAGTTGAAACTAACGAGAAGGGAAACTGATCCCACAGGCACTGCCCTCCCCCCCCCCCCGCAGTGCCAGGCAATTTAAGGAACTATGATTGGTTCTTCTGGCTTCAGTTTGGAACCTGAAGGAACCCTTGTTGGTGGTGAGCTCCAATTCATCAGAACAGCAGATAGGGTATTAAGCCCCGCTTCTCTCTACCTCTTTCCTACACTTCCCTCTCTTTACTAACACTACTTGGAGGTAATAAAGCTACCAGCAACCTCATAATTTAATTTTAAATATTACAGCATCCTGTCTGTGTTCAACAGTCCCACAAGAGGTCTTCCCGTCCTGGGCTCTTTTTGAGGGAACGTCGATATTCAACACCATGAGAATCTGGCTCCTATTGTCTCTCGTTGGTAGGAACTCAGGGAATTGTTGAAGAAGGGCTGGATTTAGGCTGGACGGCAGGAACAACTTCCTAGTCATTTGAGTTATTCCTCAGTGGAATGGGCTTCCTTTGGAAGGAGTGAGTCTCTCAAGCTTCTGGTCAAGCTTGGGTGACCATTTGGCAGGAATATTTAGAGGCAATTATTGCTCAGGAACAGGTTGAACCGGATGTCCCCTGAGGTTGCTTTCAGCCTTGAAATTCTCTGTTTCTTGGCTGTCTCTTAGGTCCCCTTAAAAGCAGGGTTCCTCTTTGTCAGCCAGGTATTTGGCATGGCACCCAGCACAGTGCACCATCCACCACCAATGCTGTTATTTTTTTAATGCAGTAAAAGAAAGACAACTCCTAAAGGTGATATTCTCTACATTTTGCCCAAGACTAAGACATCCTAATTCTTGAGCCTTACTTCCTGGAAATGAAAACAAAGGATTTCTTAGAGCCTTGGCTGGAAGCTTCCATTTGGAATAATTGATATCTAAAGGCAAAATGCCTTTCTGGGCTAGAACTGTTTAGTCCACAGTTCTACAAGGAGTCTTCTTTCCCCTCTATGGCTCCTTCTGAAGGAGCATCAACATTCGATGCTAGAAGAATTCAGGATCCTAGTAGAAGCCCTGACTCTTCTGAGAAGGGAGTTGGTGAATTCCTGAGGAGAGCTGACATCCATAGAGAAATTGGGACCTGGAGCAGCTTTCTCTTTGACCACTTCCACCTTGGGATCTATGTTCTGCCAATGTCTCTGCTGTGGGGTTATCAACCATAGACTCGAAGCTGAGATATTCAGTGACTCAAGAGGCAGAGAGACGGCCACCATGATGCCCAATCTTGCCCATTAATATGCCAGTTTAGGTGAAAACCTTCTAGAATTTGGTATTGTCTGAGGGCAACTGGAAAACGGCCCAATGTTGTCTTAAAGACTTATGTTTAAAAAAATACAGGTCTCATGTTGTACCCTTTTAATGATGTCTCCAGAGAAGGATTGTGGGGAATTTGAAATAAAGAAAATAGTGTTTTGTTTTTCTGGATTACTGTACATTCTTTTTTATCTTAGGCAGAGTTCATGGTGGAGGAAATATGCCTATGTAAGGAGGCAGCTAGGTGGCACAGTAGATCGAGAGCTGGACCTGGAGTCAAGGAGATCTGAGATCAAATCTGGTTCAGTCACTAGCTCTGTGACCCCAGGCAAGTCACTTAGGCTCTGTTTGCCTTCATCCACAGGAGAATGAAATGGCAAATCATGCCAGTATCTTTACCAAGAAAATCTCGTGGATGGTATGGTCCATGGGATCATGAAGAGCCAGGCATGACAGAAGAACAAAATACCTGTGTGGCCCATAGAAAACTCTGAGGTTCCTCATCCAAACTGTCACAGATGAGAATTAGAGCCTAGAACAAGCCTAGATCTCCCCACTTTGCAAGAGGAAGTTGGCAGTGATTCTATACTCTATCTGCTCAAGCCCCAGCTAGGGTGCTCCCTTCCTTCAACCCAGGTATTTACTGAGCATCAGTTTAGTCAGCCACCTTTTAGTCCCTTTTAGAAAGGGAAAAGGGTATTTGCTCATTATTTCAGATGGTAAGAATAGCTGATATAAAACAGCTCCCCCAAATTTATGTTTCTCAGCCAGAGCTGGGCCTATGAAGAGTTGCTGCCTCTCCATGGGTGCTGTTATAGTATCTTGAGCTCAGATCATATAGAAACTATTTTGTCTAAAATCTTCTCTTTTAGCAGATCATGAAGAATTTTAGGATAAAAGATGGAATTAGAATGAACCTGAGAAGCCATCCAGCCCCTCTCCCCCTCCTGCTTTCTTTGCACGAAGCAACAAAGACCCGGAATTTGGCCTTCAAGACCCTTGAAGCCAACCCCCTCATTTTGAGATGAGAGCAATGAGACCTGATAGAATGTCACAGCTGGTAATGGAAGGACCTTCAAGGTCCTTTACTTAAACTGCCTCTTTGTGGAGATCTGAGGCTAAAGGGGTCATGCCAAAAAGCTAGAGAATTGTAAGAAACCAGAGAACTCCACTAATCCCTTTCTTTTATTGACGATGACATGGGAACTCAGGGGCACCATATTGTCATGGAACCAGAACTGAAGGTACCTTAAAGTTCATCTAGTCTGTGCCCCTGGTTTGATGGAGAAGGAAACTGAGGCCCAGGAAAGAGTCAGCATCATAGACTTGAAGATGGAAGTTGTAGAGAAGGCCACTAAGGCCTTATTCTCTATCTGACAGATGGGGAAACTGAGGCCTGGAGAATTGAAGGGATCTGCCCAAGGTCATACAAGTTGCAAACACCAACTAGATAAATGAGTAGGTAGTAAATTATAACCTGGGTTCTCTCACTCCAGTCCTCTTTTCCAATAACAAATTATTCAATCAACACAAATTTATGTAGTATCGACTATATGCTGAGGGCTAGACTCTGAGGGTACAAATGCATGTGATGCCACTCTGTCTGACTTTCCCACTCCCAACCCCTTAGTGTCTCTGTGCTCATTTAGGAACACTAGGTGCGCAAAGCACCAGATCATCCTGCCCTGAAGGAGGTGACCTTCTGCTAGATCTCGGATTATTCCTCTTAGTCTATGAAGCCAATGGATGAATCATTTCTTCGGATAATGGTTTTAAAAATAGAAAAGAAAATTCATTGGATTGCAGAACAAACCAATTATATTCAAATACAGTTATTAAAATACAGATAGAGAACTCAAGCTCATGGAGCCGGGGTTCAGAACCCCCGTACCTGTTGGATGCATTATGTTCACAGAGGAGTAGATACAAGATATGGACACCCACCCCCCACCCCCAAAATATGCCCACACCTGTATGAACACACACACACACACACACACAGAGAGAGAGAGAGACATGCATGCACACACATAGTTTTTGATATATGAAGTTCCCATTGGAAAGGTCAAGAGGCATCTCTAACCCCTGGGAGTCTGGGGAAGGACCTCTCCAACAGGTGGCACTTGAATTGAGCCTTGGAGGGAGCTGGGGGTTCTAAGAGGAGGAGTGACGAAGGAGGGCATTCCAGGGCTCAGGAACAGCTTCTGAAAGGTACAGAGGAGGGAAATGGACTCTCCTGTCCCCTCAGCCAGTTGGGTTAGGGAGTGGTTTCACTTGAGTGCAAGACCTCCTAAGGAAAGCTCCTCCAGAAGCAAGCCTGTGTCTAGGAACTTGGCTCTCCTGGGCTCTAGTTTCATTTCCATTTTTTTTTTCCTGTGGGCTCTGGAGGCACCAGGATTAACCACTCCTTCTGAATATTCCAAGCAAATAGAATCCTTCCACTTGATACATTCCCCTTCCAGTTTGAGCCAAGCACTCGTTCCTTCACCGGCAAGGATGATGGTCAGGCAGTCTTACCGGGCATCAGAAAGGTACTGTCCCAACCCAAACATGGCACTCCTATTCTTTGTAGTCATCCTGGTCTGAGAACCCTTTTGAGAATCTCTTTGGAAAAGCTTGGGAAGCATTCTGAGGTGGCCCCAAGAACGAGGTGCCTTTTGTTATCATGGTCTGCTTCTCTGAGAGAAGATGAGACAATCCAGTTGGTCATTTATCTTGGCCACATGTGAAAACAGATGACAACATGCTCCCTGGAGAAGGAGCAGTCAGTGTCTTGCTTCCCAGCTACCGGATCTAGTAAAGCATTAAGTAAAGGATGCCTTTGTGAGCATATCAAAGCTTTTCTGTGACTTCCTTCAGAAGAAAGCACCGTTAAAATGGATTTTAAAAAGGAAAAGAAGCATTCCTTAACATCTTTTTGGAAGAAAATTGGATTTCTGCGGGTCTGGCCAATTATAGGTGTTGCCACTGGGATCCACGCCTTGTGAGAATCCCATTTGCACAGTACTTTGTGGGGCATCGATTTAGAGTTAGAAATCTTCCTGGGAACCAGCTGATCCAACACTCATATTTTACAGATGAAGAAACTGAGGTCCACAGAGGAGGTAGTCAAACTGTTGCCTAACCTCACATAGCCAGGAAGGAACAGAACCAGGTTTTAAACCCAGGTTCTTTGATTTTGAATCCAAGACTCTTACTACTTTTGCCCACCACTTCCCTTCTGACCAATTATTGGGAAAGGTAAGGACTAGCCGTGGCAGTAGGTATCCACTAGAGTGACTACAAGAGGGAGGAGATTTCCCCTAACCATGTGAAACCCTTACTGGGAAAATCAGTCCCCCGCAGTTCTTTCGGGGGTGCCCCCACAGGAGGAAGTCACTTTGGAGAAGCCACTTAGAGAAATGCATGAATTCTCACAGTGATGAGGGGTCGTGTCTGGATAGGCATGAAATCCAGGTTGTCTCCACAGGATGGTGATGCCTACCTAGCTCAGAGTCCTCTAAGCAGAGATTAGTGAGATTCAGGCTTTGGGGAGATGGAGGGTTCAAAGGGTGATGGAAAAGCAACTCCTCTCTTTATAGATGGCGGAGGGGGAGGAGAGGGAAGGCACCGTTCTGTGCCATGGGAAGAACAGCCCTGCCAGAGCCAAGCGTGTGTAACTAAGTTTTCTTTTACCCTTTGCAGCACATGCCAAGTGGGATATGAATTGCTATTTAAAGAAAGCGAAGGAAACTCAGAGCCTAAAGTGAAAAGGGAGGTAGGTGTCCCTGGCATGGAGGAGAGCTGATACAAAGACCGAGAAGTGGGAGATGGAGCCTCACAGTTGGGGAACTACAAGCGGGGCAATTAGGATCCATCATGTAGTATATGGAGAGAGGTAAGGTATAAAGAGCCTGGAAATGCAGGAAGGATACAGGCTGTGAAGAACCTTAGATGCGAATGGGGGAGTTGTTGGACCAGATGAATTTTATGGACTTTTTCAGCTTTACACCTGAGATGCTGTCATACTCGGAACTTTGTTTGCTTTTTCTAGAGCATCTTCAACCTTCAGCCACAAGGTAGTGCTGCTAACCCTTCTCCTAATTCTATTCAGCAGAATGGATCTGGGTCTAGGCATGCCTAACTCTCTGGTGATAACAAGGACACAACCACCAGCACTTTAGTATTTATGGAAGTTTCTGTTATTTGTGTATTCGATCCATGTGGGATATGTATGTCCACATGGGCCTGTCTAGGTATGGTTCACAGGAAAGCAAGAAGAAGCATCTCCAGAGGCTCCTCTCCCTCCCGCCCTTTGCCAAAGGAGAGTTTGATTCCTGCCAGGAGGGAAAGCAGGAGGTTGGCCGGAGCCTGGTCACTCTACTCTTCTCAGAGAGAGGTGAGAGCAGGGCAGAGTTATACCCGTCTGTTCCCTTAAATATTGTGAAGGGGAATTCATTTTAACCAGTGTACACCTGGTTGTTATTCCTTAATGGAGGAATGCCTAAGCCCGTGTTGGCGAACCTATGGCACGTGTGCTGGTGCATGCTGGAGGGGGCTGCACATTTCAGACATCGCCACCAGCAGCCCAAAGGGAGCGCCTCCTCCCCTGTCTGGGGGAAGGCTGGGGGCTGTAGTGGGGCTCACAACCTGAGGGAAGGGTGCCGTTTGGGCACTCGGTCTCTAAAAGGTTCACCGGCACAGTGAACAGCAGATAAACCTACTTATTCAAGTTAAGAAAAGATGTAAATCAGAGGAGCTATACTTGGCCAGACAACACGTAGGGAATGAAGCCTGCAGCTGGCAGTAGATAACTCAGCTCCACCAAGAAAGAGAGTCTCAGGTCTTATCAAAGGGGGAATTCCCTGAAGTCTCTAGCATAAGATGGGGGCACACAGAAGGCAAGACCTGAGGCTGGATTTGAACTCGGGTCTTCCTGACTTGAGAACCAGTGCTTTTACCATTGTTCTTCTCAGCTGCCTTTTACGCGTATCCAATGGACATTTCTTTTCACTAGCAAGTACCCAGCTGTATATTGCTGGTGGGGGAGGAGAAAGGGAAAGAGAGAATGAGAGGGGTTATTAGAAGCCAAGAAATCAAGGTATTTTCTTCTATAAACAAATCAAACCTGGAAAAAAAATGGTTGAAGGAGACAGGAATGTGACAGTGAATAATGCCAAGTTCCAAAGTGTTGGGATTTAGAGTCAAATCACTTTTTGGAGACTGAGCACGGATGCCTGTGTTTCCCAACCTTAATAACAAACTTCTCAGGCTATACCAAAATACAAAGGAAACATCAGAAGTGCAAATTCAATTCAAAACTATCCAACTGTCCAAGTTTTTATGAGATGCTCTGGGAGTAATCTAACTTCAGATCTCTGTGTTCCTGTTTGCTTTCTCTGGCCAAGCTCTGTGACTATTTTGGCTGCTCTTTGAAACCTCTCCTTTCCTTATAGACCCTTTCATTGGCCTTGGGGCCTACTCATATTTCCTTTTGCTTTTCCTTCCCTTTTTTCCCCAGTAACCTGGAAGATTGTGTGCCTCATGTGCTAATGGGGAAAGCTTTTTTGTCATTTTCTTTATAATCCTAATTGACTAAATCTGTTTCATTTGAATGTGTCCTTTGGTGCTTGGCAAAAGTGTGCACAGTAATGGGGGCTTCTGAGCTATTCTTTTATTTTATTTTAAGGTCTTTATTTTTATTTATTTATTTAAATTTGTTTTTTGTTTCCTTGATTTATTTTCTTTCCCTCCCTGCTCCCCTCCCTGCCTCCTAGAGCCAACAGTCAATTCTACTGGGTTGTACAAATGTTATCACTTGATACCTATTTCCATATTACTCATTTTTTCAGTAGAGCAATCTTTTAAAGCCAAAACCCCACATCACATACTCATATAAACAAGTGATGAGTCATGTTTTTCTTTTGCATTTCTGCTCCCACAGTTCTTTCTCTCAATATGGATAGTGTTCTTATAATTCTCTTGGGAATGTCCTGAATTATTGCATTGCTGCGAGTAGTAAAGTCCATTGCATTGGAGAGTTCCACAGTGTTTCACTTTCTGTGTACGACGTTCTTCTGGTTCTGCTCATTTCACTCTGCATCAGTTCATTGAAGTTCTTCTAGTTCATACAGAAACCTTCTAGTTCATCATTCCTTACAGTGAACTCTTATTTTAACTAGACATTGATCCAAAGAGTGACTAAAACTGGGGGTACCTTTTCTGGGGGCTTCTGTATCAGAGAGGTTACTTTTAGGGGCTACATAGAAATGATAGCTTCCTGTTCATGGATTTCCAGCAAGGAGACTCTTACAAGACTAATTAAAAGGACTTTTAATTGAAAAGGAAACGTGTATACATGGGCAGGGGGAGAAAAAATTGCTTTTATACATTAAGAAAAGTACATAATATAATAATGATGATAATAATTTCTAACATTTTTATCACACTTACTATGTGGCAGCTGCTATATTATATATTTTACAATTATTATCTCCCTTGAGTCTTGCAACAATCCTGGGAGATATTTGCTATTACTATCCCCATTTTACAGAAGAGGAGACTAAGGCAAAGAGAGGTTAAGTGTCTTGTGATGGGTCACACCACTAGTAAGTGTCTAAGGCTGGATTTGAACTCAGATCTTCCTGACTGCAGGCCTGGTGAATTTTCCTCTGCACCAGGTTGCTGCCTACATTCTTGGAAGAATTTTTTTTTTTTTTTATTCCTGTTGACTCCTTAGGAGCATAGGGCCGCAACCATCTCACGCCAGCGGACTCTGTTCTGGGCAACTTCCCCCAGCTGGGCCCATGTCATTCCGACCGTTTTTGTTTCATTTTCGGCAGATCTTCGCCAGGTCTGTTTTGGCCTTCCAACTTTCCTCCTCCCTGAAGGGTTCCAGCTCAATGCTTGTCTGGCTACATTGTCTTCCGGTTTGAAATTCCTAGAAGTTCGCAGGAGCAGTAGTGATACCTGTGGCTTTAAATACTGATACACAAATGCACAAAGAAGAAGAAACAAGAGAAACCGACTGAGCCTCCCAAACTAAGGAGGAAAATTTGATTGTAAAAGTATCACCGATGTATAACCCAGTGGAATTGCTTGTCAGCTCCAGGAGGGAGAAGAGAAAAGGCTAAGCAGAGAACGTGAATCATGTAACCATGGAAAAATATTTTAAAAATAAACATATTTAAAAATGAAATGAAATTTAAAAAAATAAAAGTATCTCCGAGAATTGCTGGGCTGAGACCCATGATTAGAATATGACTCTGGATTGATTTTCACTGATTAAAAATTGAAAAAAAAAATAGAAGAGATAAAAGGGTGGCAGGGTAGCATTATCTATCAAGAAAGGATGCTAAGAATGACTTCCTTAGGAAAGGAAGTAGACATCCTGAGGACCCAGCAGAGGTTCATTTTTTGGCATTCTGAATGGGCAGCTTCACTGAAGTCACAGTGAGACTCCTGATACCTTGAACTTAGATTTTTGCCAGGTATTTGATAACGTGGGATGCTGTTCACAGCGAGGTTTCAGGGATGGAGATCAGTCTGTTCGGCCGTTCCTGTCTGCCCCTGGCTCCGGCTGATTTGTTGTTCAGACGAGTTTTCTGGTATAAAAGGTCTCTCTCCACTCAGGCAGAGTATGAAGCGTCTGTACATCTTCTGGTCCTTTTGTTAGCCCCAGCCTCCAGCCAGAGACTGTACTTCTGGCAAAACACCTCAGTCTTAGGTCTGTCTCTCCCAAGGGAATGTTCCCTCAGTTGAGCGAACGTGTCCCAACCATATTCTGAATAAATACAATCAGCCAGTAGAGAGGACGACATGGGTTACTCCCACTGTTTATGGAAACAAAGGTGACCAGATATAAGAGGCGCGAGTATAGGACCCACGTGCACAGTAGCTCAGGCTTTGGGACCTCCAAGAAGAAGTCCATGAAGAAAAGTGACTTAAAGGATGACCAGCCGAATCCTGTAGTTTGGGGAGATTTTAGCAGCGCAGCATCTGCTCTGAGATTCCTTGCGATCAATGGACCAGAGTCCTGGCCCTTTCTTTATGGTGCTTCCCTCTCTCTCAGCTTCCGCTCTCCTGGTTCTACACAGTATCTACATGCTGCATCAGGAGTTTTTTCCACATTGAGTGTCTTCTTGGGCTTAATAAACTGACAAAGATCATCTGGGAGTGTGGTCTATCACTCTTTTTAAAAAACAAACAAGCCTTACCTTCTGTCTTAGAAACAATACAGATATTGGTTCCAAGGCAGAAGAGCAGTAAGGGCTAAGCAGTGGGGGTGACTTGCCCAGGGCCCCACAGCTAGGAAGTGTCTGAGGTCAGATTTGAACCCAGAACCTCCCATCTCTAGGTTTGGCTCTCAATCCACTGAGTCATCTAGCTGCCCCCATGGTCTTTCATTCTTTAGCTTCTTGGTGCTGCTTCTTTTTATTTTTATTTTTTTTAATTTTTAAACCCTTAACTCCTGTGTATTGACTTATAGGTGGAAGATTGGTAAGGGTAGGCAATGGGGGTCAAGTGACTTGCCCAGGGTCACACAGCTGGGAAGTGTCTGAGGCCGGATTTGAACCTAGGACCTTCTGTCTCTAGGCCTGGCTCTCAATCCACTGAGCTACCCAGCTGCCCAGGTGCTGCTTCTTTTTGATTCACCCAAGAGATTTATTCTCACCTTATGGTATGGCCACATTTTTACAGTTAAGCACCTCATTTTATGGTCCCTTGACTGCGATTAGGTTATTAAAAGACCAAATACCCTACATAGCTCTTTGGAAAAAGCAGAAGTGGGCCTAGATTTCACTGGCCAGAGCCAAAGGGTACTTATCAACAGTTCCAAGTCAACTTGGAAGTTAGTTTCCAGTAGAGTGCTTCAGGAATTGGTGCCCTTTAGCATTTTTCTCAGTGATTTGGATAAAGGCATAGGCACTATCCATAGAAAAGTTACGGATGATTCAAAGCTGGAAAGCAGAGCCAAGACTTGATCCTCAAGTTAGCATCCCAAAGATAACAGGCTCTTAGAACACCCTTCTGAATTTAATAAGCGGAAACCGTAGGAATACATGAAAGTCTTATACTTGCATTCAAAAGACTGTCTTTTATCCACATCCAGAGAAAGAACTGTGGGAGCAGAAACACAGAAGAAAAACAACTGCTCGATCACATGGGTTGATGGGGATGTGATTGGGGATGTAGACTAAGCAATCACCCTAATGCAAATATCAATAGTATGGAAATAGATCTTGATCAATGACACAGTGGAATTGCGCATTGACTATGGGAGGGAGGTGGGAGGAGGGGAGGAAAAGAACATGATTCATGTAACCATGGGAAAATATTCTAAATTAACCAATTAAAAAATAAAAATAAAAAGGCTGTCTTTCCACATATAGGATGGATAAGACATGGTTTGCCAGCTGTGTTCTGCAAGCTGTGGTGGCAGACTTGTGAAGTTGAGCCTTTAAAGAGAATCTGCATCTTAGACACAAGTCAAATTAGATGGTGGGTCGGGTGTCCTCAGAGCCCCCTTCTATAGCCCTGGATCCGTGCTCTTGGAAGATCATGGCTGTATGTGTGCATTTGAAGGAATGGCACATGGAAGAAAGTGGAGACATCTGCTCGGCCATAGAAGGAAGAACTAAGTGGGGAGTTGAAGAAAGGCAGATTCAATGTGTATGGAACAAGAACATTTCCTAATAATAAGAACTATCCAGACCTGACATGGGATGCCTCTGTAATTTGTGAGTTCCCTCATTCCTTGCTCCCCCCAGACAAAAGCTAGAAGCGGCTCGTTGGCAATGCCGCAGGAAGCATTTTTCTTTCTTTCTTCTTTTTGAAGTCTAGATCGGTCTACATGGCTACGATGGTCCCTTCCAGCCCTGAGAGTCTGTGATTTGTTATTAAAGACCATCATTCGACACGCATTTAGATATAGCAACAAAACAAAGGCTAGACATAACATCAGGTGCCAGTAAGTCATTTTTCTCCTTGGGAGTGGCAATTTGTAATCTTTACCATATTAATAACTAATATTGTGGACGATAAACATTTAACTGCAGCAGAGCAGATGTTTTATGGTCTTTCTCACTTTTGTCTTTGTGCCATATGAAAGGACAGTTTTAGTTTGGGTGCTGTTGTAGATAAAGGAATAAAGTAGGGGGTAAATGTTTAAGATTAGGTATTATTAGGAGGCCTATCAAGCAAGGCTGGAGAATTCTAAATGGAATAGGGAAGCAGGAAGTGGCTCTCTCTCTCTCCTGGGATGGACTCCATGGTGGCTGAGTGCAAGTTGCTGCTGACCAACTGACTCAGTGGGAGACCCAGGGAGAGTGGAGTTTGTATCCTGGTATCCTGAAGGAAGAATCATCTGCCTGTGGGAAGTTAGGTCGAGAATGTCGAACCTGGCCTGGGCTGCTGGTCATCTTACCCATCTCAAGGATTACTGGCTGAGGACCTGGGAGAGCTGTATCACTGCTGGATTTGGACAGGACTCAGCAGTGAGGATCCCACTTCCATCCCTGATAGTCCAGCTGTGCCTTGATATAGTCTATAGCTTAGTGTAGATAACTTCCTTCTCTGAGCCAGAGATTTGCCCATAGATTGTTGAGAATAGACATCCCTTTCCCTTCCTTCAAACCCAAAGTTTATCTAATTAAACCTGTCTTTATAATTCTTTGGTCCCAGGCTACTCACTTGTTACTTTCACAGCCTCCCAGGCTAGGTGGATCTGTGGTGACAGTTGGTACCAACTGCCAATCCAGAATCTCCCATTCCTTGTTCTTTGGTGGGGTTTGTGTTTCCCCAGTTTGTTAGTCCAGTCTGTTATCCCTGTCTAGTCAGTCCTCCTTCCCCCCTTTCTCTAAACCCAGTAATATTTAAGTTACCAATAAGAGTTCCCCCATAAGAGTGCTAAGATGGCTGACTATTTTGTAATGGGGTTGAATTCTTTTATTCTTGCATTGTCTGTAAGACTCCAATTTAGAATATAATTGTTTTCCTTTTCTTTCTTCCTTTAACACCCTGCCACTGAGATGCTAGTGATCTTTTCCTCCATCTGTTTTGAATAAAGTTCAAGCCAAGAGGCAGTTAAAGCCCAAACCAAAGGATAATGAAGATGATGATACATTAACCTTTCAGCCAAAGAATAACAGTGACATTTTCTGACCTCGGACCACTTCCCAAACATTCATTAAAAATGGAAAACAATCCCCTTGGAGCTGGCACCATGAGACACTTTTACAGGTGGTTGCCCTGAACTCTAGGAATATGAATTTTGCCTGGAATCCAACTCAAAATGATGGCAATAGAATCTGACTTGTCCCCTAGAATTTCTGCCAACATCTTTTGTATCAGTGAATCCTTCCTTCCCTTGTCCCATTCTCCACAATGACCTCTTTCCTTAGAAATGAATGTTGTTTTGGAGAATGGCACCATACAGCTATGTGTGGTGCAATTCACATTTTAATCATGAAAACACTCTTTGGCATTTCTTACCAATTGCAAAATTCCCCAGACTGCCTTGGGTCTCATTTACAAAGGGGACATAAATGCGAAGGAGTTCAAGACTTTAGTTTTAGGGTTTTTCCCCTCTTGATTAGAGGTTGGGATTCATTAGTGCAGAGTTTTCCAGGCACAGAAATGTCTTCTCTTGACGGGCATTGGCAATTTGACTGACTGACCAATTCTTAAGGCATCAGCTCGTCCTCTGTGGGAACTGGCAAAGATTGCCTTGTCCATTTCCAGGGTTGGTGAGAGGAAACACTGGCTTTTGTTGATTATTCTCTCTTGGCCTCTAAGACCCAACCCCACACCTTGGCAATTGAGTCAACAAGTGAGGATAGTGTTGGAGAGTGAGGAGGGTCCAAGCTTGATCAGGCAATACTGGTGATGCTGGAGGGTCACCCTTACTGAAGGACATCCAGCTCACCATTTCAAGGCTGAATTCCTTGTCGATCCACTCAAAGAAGGATACCTTGGAGGGTTACTGTTAGGATGAAGGCAGAGCACGAGGTTGCTAACTGAATGGGCACCTTTCAGTCTCTGGGCTGCTTTGACCTTGGGAACAGGCAGTGATGATTGAGATTTTGGGGGGCTTTAAGTGAGGATCTCCAGGATTGGGCAGCAGGCTACATGGGACCACAGGATTTAGTGGGATTTAGCAGAGAGTTGTGTTTCAGCTTTGTGACAGATAGGGTAGGGTTTTTTTTATGATTTAAATATTTTATTTTTTTGGAAAAAAAATTCCATGGTTACATGATTCCTGTTTTTAACTTTCCCCTTCACCCTCCCTTAATCCCCCCCCCCCCATCCAACACACATTTCACTGGTTTTAACATGTGTGATCAGTCAAGACTTATTTACCTATTATTGATAGTTGCATTGGTGAGGTCATTTAGTGTCTACATCCCCAACCATGTCCACATCAACCCATGCTTTCAAGCAGTTGTTTTTCTTCTGCGTTTCTGCTCCCACAGTTCTTCCTCTGGATGTGGATAGTTTTCCTTCTCATAAGTCCCTCAGGATTGTCCTGGGTCATTGCATTGCTGCCAGTACAGAAGCCCATTACATTCTATTTTACCATAGTGTATGGGTAGGGGGTTTTGATAGAGCACAGATCACACACAGAGGAAGAGGATAGTCCGTTGTTACCTTAGCTGTGGGAGAACTGAACAGGGACTATTTCAGGCATTGGGAAACTAATCAGCTAACTTGGTCCTTGCAGGCCAAACCTGTGCAGGAGAGGGAAGCCAAGGCAAATGGTAAGAAATCATCTCAGCTAGAAAGAAGGTAGGAATTCTCAGTTGGAGTGGTAAAGTCCATCAAAAATTGGGAAAGGGAAGCTTGGGAATCACAGACTATCCAATAGCCAATAAACATTTATTAAGTGCTTACTGTGTGCCAGGCATTGTGCTAAATACTGGGGATACAATTAATAAAAAGAAACACAGTCCCTGGCCTCAAATTGCTAAATGGGGAAAGAACAAGGGGTACTCAGCATGTGGAGTTAAATCCAGTCAGAGCAGTAGACGCAGGGTGGAGGGAGTCTAAAAGGTCAATTTCTGCCCTCTATAAAGGAAAATATTGAGAGGAGTCTGGGCTCCATCTTCTAGCCCTCCAATCAGAGGGAAGAAAAGACTGAGGGAGCTCCCTGATTATACTTTCCCTCTCAAGAAAAATTCCTTCCTTCCTTCCTTCCTTCCTTCCTTCCTTCCTACAATTCAGAAAATATACTCCGAGAAAGCTCGAATAGGGAAAATTCAATATAATATAGTGGAAAGACTTTTAGGTTTTAGAATCAGAGGGCTTGGGGGGCAGCTAGGTGGCTCAGTGGTTTGAGGGCCAAGCCCAGAGATGGGAGGTCCTGGATTTGAATCTGGTGTCAGACACTTCTTAGCTGTGTGTCCCTGGGAAAGTTACTTAACCTCCATTGCCTATGCAGTATTGATTCTAAGATGTTAGGTAAGGGTTTAAAAAAAATCAGAGGGTTCAAATCTTTCCTATGACTCCTTGCTGGATGATATTAATAGTCATTTAACTTCCCTGTTTCCTCATCTACAAAATGAAGAGCCTAAACTAGATGATCTCTGAAGTCCCCCAACAGCCTGGATTTATGGTGCAAATGCTCTTTACTTTGATCTGAGGAATTGGATGGCAGGGACAACTGGAAAAGTTTCCTGAAGGCCATTCTAGAGATGAACCTTGAAGGAAGTGAAGACTGCAATAGGAAGAGATGGAAGAGGACATTCAAGGCCTGGGGCATCAGCCTTAATTAATGCACAAAATTTGAAGTGGGGTAGGTTGAGGTAGGGGAACAAGTAATCATCCATGTGGACTAGTAAATAAAGTCTACAGGATGGAGTAATACAAAACAAGGCTAGAAAGGTAGGTGGGATTGTTTGTCATTCTATGGAATTTGCATTTTATTCTAGAGGCAAGGAGGAGGCATAGAAAGTTTTTGAACTGGGAAGTGATGTGGCTGGACCTGTACCTTAGGGAAATAGTATTGGTAACTGTATGAGAATGGATCAAAGAGGAGAGAACAGGGACAGGAAAACATATTTTAGAATTATCATAATTGTTTCATGAGAAGTGATGATGAACTGAATAGAGCAGTGGCAAATGCAAATGAACAGAGATGGCAGAGATTAGAGACAATTCAATCCAACAATTTTTCTTAAATATCTCCAGGATATTAGTGAGAAGATGTGAACAAGAAGGGCAGGTGTGGATGGATTGAGATGCCCATTGTTTAATTAGACTTAATTTCCCTTGAAACATAGGTGCTAGGAGCACAGGATCAAAGGAGGCATAAAATGGTCTCTGTCCTCAAAGAACATATATTCTTCTGGGTCCTTATAGTGTTAGTGGGGACACAACATGCACATGAGTCAGTATGAGAAAATACAATGAGGATTGAAAGAGCTCTAACAACTCAGTAGGAAAAGAATTCGAAGAATCTTCCTGGATGAGGAGGCATGTGAGTTGAGCCTGGAAGAGGTGAAGAGAAGGAGAGATGAGGAATGATATTTCAGGCATGAAAGGTGGGTGTGTAAATATAGGGGGACTATGGTGGAAAAACAGAAATGGACTGTCAAGAGCAGGGAATTGTTGGAGCCTCGTTAACTAGAATGTAGACTTCATTAATGAGCATTATCTGAATGGAGGCTAGAATGGTAGGGAGGAATAGCCACATTGGGGCAGCTCTGAAATGACAAGCTGAGAAGTATTTTATTCTCTAGGAAATGGATCACCACTGAAGGATCATAAGGTCAGACTCTGAGCTGGAAGGGACCTTATCCATGATCACATCTAGCCCAATCATATTACAGATAAAGAGACTTATGGCACTTGCTTAAGGCTCTATAGCAGGGGTCGGCAACCTTTTTGGCCACGAGAGCCATAAATGCCACATTTTTTTAAATGTAATTTTGTGAGAGCCGTACAGTGCTCCCAGTGCAGCTCCTGTAACAGCGCCTGAAAAAAATGACTTTATGGCTCCTGCAGAAAGAGCCATACGTTGCCAACCCCTGCTCTATAGGGTGATTATTTGTCAGCTGTATGGAGAATGGACTGAAGTAGGAAGAGAGTAGAAGCAGGTGGGTCAGTTAGGATGTAGTTACGATAGTCTAGAGTCTGGCATGCCTGTTGAAGACTACGGGTATGCATAGGACATGGACTATATATGCTCAATGCATGCCTATGTTGGAGGTCTCTGTTAGGAGGTGGTTCATTTCAATTATGAGATAGATAGGAAAGATGGAAGTGAGAGCCCTTAGTTCAAAATTGATCTATGCTATGGAACAAGGGAGCTGCCCTATGGAGGAATGATTAAATTTGTTCTGTTTGGTCCCAGAGGACAGAACCAGGCACCCCAGGCTGAAAGTCCAAAGAAGCCAATTTAGGCTCAATATGAGGAAAAAACCTTCTTAACAATTGGAGCTGTCCAAAGTGTAATGGGCACAGTTAGAGCAACCTCTGGGAAGAAGATGGAGATCAACTTGAATGACAACTGACAGTTATGGAATTAGGGAAGAGGTTGCTATAACAGCTCTTAGTAGGGAGTGGACTTGTCTTCCTTGGAAATCCTTGGAAATCCTTCCACTGGATGGATGATGACTTGTCAGGTGTGACTCCATGAGGATTCCTTTTAGGACGGGTGCTGAACTCTATCACTTCTGGGCTCTTCCATCTCTGAAATTCTGTATTCTATTGAGGTAGAATTGTTAAAACTTGGCGACTGATAGGATATGAGGAATGAGGGAGAGAGAGAGGAGTTAAGGCTGACTGAGACGATATGAACCTGTATGCCTGGAAGAATGATGGTACCTTCAATGTATTCAATGTTAGTTAAGAGGCACAGTAGATTGGGTAGGAGTTGGGGGAGGGAAAAGAATGATTTCTGATTTGGAATATTGCTTTTCAGATGCTTATAGTGCAATTGGTAATGTGTGTTAAGAGTTTGGGAGAGTGATCATCCATCTAGTCATATCTCTCTCTCTCTCTCTCTCTCTGAGTAATCTGTGTAAAAATGATAATCAAACCTAGGGGGACAGGTGAAATCACCAAAGGGGACACTATAAGAAGAAGAAGGAGGCAGTGCCCCTAGTGGAGAGAGCATGGGATGTGGAATTGGAGGACCTGGGCTTGAATTGTATTTCTTCAATTTCCCATCTTGATGATCTTGGGCAAATAATTGTTTATTCTTGGATGTATTTATCTCTTGTGTAAAACGAATTTGTCGGATTGCATGAAATATGAGGTCCCTTCCACATAATATGTGATTTCATGATCTGAGGGCCAAAAACCGACCGTGGGAGGGCATCCATGGGGGAGAAAGTTTGATTTGATGGCTGAGTCTGAAGTCAGAGGATATGGGTTCAGATCTGCCCCGTGTGACTTTGGGTAAATTGTTTAACATCTCTGGTCTCAGTTCCCTTATTTGTAAAATGAGGGAGTTGGACTAGTTGGTCTCTGGGGTCCCTTTTCACTTTAGATCTTTGATTCTGGAGAAGGATAATGCTATCAAGGAAAGGAAGTGATCTGGCAGTTCTGGAACCAGGAGATACCAGGATCACAAAAATGAAAGGAGGAGAGAATATCCAGGAAGTAGTGACATTGTGGCCAATGATGTCAGTCTACCTGTCAGATGCCTGTGGTAAGTGGCTTTTAGTTTCTTCATTTGTAAAATGAAGAGAATGTTTGCACTGTTGTACTTGCAGTGATGCTGTCTTCCTCTCATCTGGATGGCTTGTTTATCATCTGGCAGATGGGAACTGTCTGCATGGAAAAAACTTAACTCTCAGAAATAATGAAGGAAATAAAAAAATTGATAAAAGACAGTCAAAAACTGGAAAATAGCTAAATTGGACTTTTTTTTTATTAATCTCTCCATTTCAAAACAAATTTTGTTTTAATCTCATTTGACAATAATTGAGTACTTCCTATGTGCCAGGGACTGTGCTAGGTGTTGGAGATACAAAGATGCCTTTAAGGAGCTGCCATTCTTCTGGTAGGAAACAACATGTACGCGGATGGATATAAAAATCATACAAAGAGGGGGCAGCTGGGTAGCTCAGTGGATTGAGAGCCAGGCCTAGAGATGGGAGGTCCTGGGTTCAAATCTGGCCTCAGACACTTCCTAGCTGGGTGACCCTGGGCAAGTCACTTGACTCCCTTTGCCTACCCTTACCACTCTTCTGCCTTGGAGCCAATACACAGTATTGATTCTAAGAAGGAAGGTAAGGGTTTAAAAAAAATCATACAAAGTAACAAGAGATACATGATGGATGCTAGATATATACAAGATAACATGTACATGGATGGATATAAAGTACATACAAAGGACAGTCATTTGGAGGAAGTGGGCCATTAAAGAAGCTCCCGATTCTAAGAGGGAGAGCTGAGGAGGGAAGGCACAGCAGGCAGGCATGGGGACAGGTTCAGCAAAGGCTGTCCCTGCAGAGGCCAGAGATGTCACTCTGTGACCAGAGACAAGCAAGTACTCCAGGTTGATTCATTACATTCTCCCCACATTTTCCCAGGTTGCTGGGTAGCTGCTGAGGTTCCATCTGGGCTGACTGGATGACAATTGAGTCCTTGAATCTGTTCACGCATCTTCATATTTGGGTTTTCATAGAATGTATGACAAAGTACTCCCTGATACAAGATTTTTAAACTTATTTTTCTATTTAAAATTTTTTAGTTTTGAATCAGAATTTATTTTTTCAATGAATACATATTCATTTTCTCTACCGCTCACCCTCATTCCCACTGGGAAGACAACCCCCCCCCCAAAAAAAACAACCTACCCCATGCAACAAATATACATGGTTAAATAAAACACATTCCCACCTTGACTATGTCTTAAAATGTGTCTCATTCTGCAGGTTTAGTTCGGAGTCTTCTAAAAGTAACACTGTGTATTTGAAACATGGCTTTTCATGGATAATAGAAGGGAATGTTTAAGAAAAAAATGTCACTGGTGGTATTTCTGTCTCCCCCAAGCAGATCAGGATTAAATTGCCAGGTTGTTTGCAGGAAAACTTCATCGCAAGGACACCTGGCATTATAAAATTATAGCTGGGGTGCTGCTGGCATGAATCTGAGAAGAACAGTTTAATGGGCTTGAAAATGATGAAAGTTATTACTGGTGTATTTCACATGGACAACCATCCCTAGTGGCATCCCTTTATTACAGGGGCAGACGTGCTCGGGCTCGGCTCAGCAGAGGACAGAGGCAATGCCCAGCCATCCTTCACTTGGTCCTTGGGCTAGTGATACTGAGGGTCCTGAAGACAACTGAAGGGCTGGTCACACAGCAGGAAGGAATGACAATAGATGAGCATCCAAGTGATGCACCGATGGCCAGGAGATGCTACAAATAATTAAAAAAATTTCCAGTTCAACATTCTAATCACCCACCTTCTGCCACCTGGCATACTTCCCCACGGATTTCTAGTGCTTGGCACACTGCCTGGCACATAGTAGGTATTTAATTAATTAGTGCTCATTGACCAGAGAGATTAGGGTAGAGCCCTGGAGAGGTGGTCAAGGATGCAGCTGTTGCTGATCTCATAACAAGGATTTGTAACTAGCTAGCTCTTTAGTGTATTCTCAGCCAAAATTCCCAAGCAGTTTACAGTACAGCCCAAGACCTGAGACTTTCCCCAAGGCAAAAAGGGAAACAAAGACAGATTAAGGCAATCCTCCTCCTGGCAAGTGAGCTCTTTAAGAGTTCTACAGTTCTTCCCCTATGGCTCCCTTGCCTTTTTCCTTCCATCAACACGTTCATCTCTGCAGTTGGGATATAAGGGCCAATTTAGAGAATAGCTACCTAGAGGCTGTGGTCATCTCTTTGTAGAGGAAGCATCAGGGCAGGAGAGAGAAGCTGATGTCCTCAGTAGAACAACTGGCAGCAACTGATCCCTTCTTGCTCTCTCAGCTCAATTGCTTTGCTTCTGTGATTATTGTAACCATCCAGTATATGGGAGTAGGAGAGGAGACGCGTTCTGTGGAGTATTCTTGGGAAAATGAGGATCAGAGTTATGAAAAGGTGGGAGAGCTTGCTATTTCAACCAGATGAATGGTTGAACCAAGGATCCTTCGATGTATCCCAGACATCCCGGCAAATTTAAGAAATCAGCCTTACCTAATTACCTATTTGCTAAGCCTTAATCAAGGGGAAGTAGAGGTCCTTCTGTTGTAGATGGTAGATGAAGCTTATCCAAACCATCAGCTAAGTAGTCTCCTCTTGAAGTTGGAAATGGTTGGTGAGTCATGTATGTTTATAATGAATATGTAAAACGCCCAGATGAACAGGGCAATAAAAGAGAATTTAATAACTCAAATCTCAGAAACAGAAATTGAACAACCCAGAAGTGAATTCCCATACAAGCTTCTCTCTTAGAAGCAGGGGAGGAAATTAAAAAAAAAAAAAAAAGACCATAACAACTTGTTGATAAAAGACAAGTTAAAAACTGTCCCTCCCAAAAAACCCCCCCTAAAATTGGGTTCTTTTTTTTTTTTTTTTATCAATTTCATTTGGTTAGTCCCTTGATTTAAAAATGTGAATTTTATTATTTTTAATCTCATTCATTAATTTAATAGGCATTTATTTCATACCTACTATGTTCCAGGTACCATGATGGGAACTAGGGATACAAGTGAAAAATGAAATAGAAAAGAAGCTTCTGCTCTCTAGTGGGAAAAGTACCATACAAGGAGATAAAGAAATTCACCATATTCAGAGTAAAGAGAAATATCAGGTTGGGGGGGTCCAGGAGAAATCTCTCAGTGTGAATGATATCTGAGCTAAGCGATGAAGGAATCTAAGCATCCTATGTGTTGGAGGAGAGAAGGAGGAGGAGGAGGAGGAGGACCACCCAAGGCAGGCAGATAGACAGAAGGGATGATAGAATGTTGGAAATAACAAGTAACTTAGTCAATGAACCACTAACCATTTCCCAAGTGCCTGCAATGTGCCACTCATCATCCTAGCATTGGGGATACAAATACAAAGAAAGAGTCCCTGTTTTCAAGTAGCTTTACAGACCATGAAGGAAAGAGAGTACAGACAGACCCAAAAGGAACCTAAGAAGCAAAGGAGGGAAGGGGAAGGACCTGGAGCAGGGGCCTGATGGAGAAGTCCCAAAGCTGGGTAGGTGGTGGGAAATGAGGACTTGTACTGGCCCTCTTCTTAAATGGAGGCTCTGGAGCCTCATGTCCCTCCCTTGGGCTGCCCAACTAAGCTAGTTTGCCTAGAATCTAGATCAACTTTGCTTTGCTTTGCTTTTGGGGTGTAGTAAAGGGAAGGATATAAGTATCTCTGAAGCATCTGCTGTGCACTAGGTACTCTGTTAAGCACTTTATAAATATCTCATTTGTACAGAGGTGCTATGTAGTCAATCATGAGCTATTGCCATTATTGTTGGTAGGTTTTGTGATTTCCTTAGTGTATGGAATTCCCAAGATGGAACTTCTCTCCAGGAGGCAGTGTGGTACAACAGGGGAAAGAGGACTAGATTTGGAATCAGAGGATTCAAATCCTGTCTCTAACATCTTCCACCTGTGTGGACCTGAGCAAGCCACTTAACCTCCTTTGGTCTCAATTTCCTCATCAGGAAAATGAGAAATCCAATAAATTAGATCAGAGAGCCTCTGAAGACCCTTCTGGATTCAGTCCTGGCTCTTTCATCTGTGTAACTCCTTGGGCAAATTAGTTAACCTCTCTGGGCCTCAGTTTCCTCATCTGTAAAGTGAAAGTAGTAGCTGACCACTTACTACACTGAGGCAGGTAGGTGGTATAGTGGACAGAGTACTAGGCCTGGAGTTAGGAAGACCTGTGTTCAAATCCAACCTCAGACACTTACTAGTTGTGAGATCCCTGACAAGTCACTTTGCCCTGTTTACCTCAGTTTCCTCATCTGTAAAATAAGCTGGAGAAGGAAAGGGCAAACCACTTCAGTATCTTTGACAAGAAAATCCCAAATGATATGACCCTGGGCAAGTCATTTCACCCTGTTTGTCTCAGTTTCCTCATCTGTAAAATGAGCTGGAGACAGAAATGTGAAACCACTGCAGTATCTCTGCCAAAAAAACCTCAAGTGGGGAAAAAAAACCTCAAATGGGGACACAAAGGCTGAGACACAACTGAAATGACTGAATAACACAATACTATATCAGTTGTCTTCTCCTGGTCCCTATGGGGTCTCAATCCATGATCTTATTTTTTATTTTTTAAAAATCCTTAACTTTTGTGTATTGGCTCATAGGTGGAAGAGTGGTAAGGGTGGGCAATGGGGGTCAAATGACTTGTCCAGGGTCACACAGCTTCAAGATGTTATAGGATGCAAGGATCTGTAACTGCTGAACCTAGAAAGAACTTTGACCATTTGCCCAAGGTTATATGCAGCTTGGGTCAGGATCAGGACTTCATTGTGGTTCTTCCTGATTGAAGTGTGTCCTCATCTTCTACATCTGCTGCCTCTCATTTCCTTTATTGTTATTTCTATAATTGCAGCCAACTCTCAGGCACTTAGAGATGATCACATGGGGTGTGGTCCTTTGGCCCTCTTAGCAACCCCTTGGCACTTCCATATTGGTGCCCCTTTTTGTCAGACCTGCAAGCTGTGAGACCTGACTCCATGTTTCAAACTTTTTTTTTCCCCATCTGTGCCCAACTTCCATTATAAAAAAAAAACAGCAAGGTCAAGGCCAGGAGAGTAGGAAGAAGGGACATTTTAGATAAACAGAAGTAAGTAGAGTCCTTCCTATTCACTCCCATCCTCAGCTAAAAGGAACTTCCTTCCCTTCTCTATTTTGATTCTGGTTATTGTCTCTTTCTGCAACTGTCAGATTGCCTGGAGACCAGAGCCCTGAGCCCAGAATTGGCCCCTGCTCAGAGGACGATGGGGAGGGGGACAGGGCATCTGTTCTGGGTCATTTTCACACATTTCAGTCAGGGAAATGCAGAGCTTCCTTCATACCAGCCAAGAGGGATGACTGGTTATTATCTTCTTCTTTTTGTACCACATTCGACATCTTCAATATTTTTTCTCTGACAAGCTCTAGTGAGTGTCTTCCATGGCATTTCCCCCCTTTCCTCTGAACATTAGATTAGTTTTGACACAGCTCATCCTTTGGGATGCCTGAAATGCTATTTGCAGTTCCCTGCAAAATTCCTCCCATCCAGAGCTGAGGTGAAGAGCTCCTCTCTTTTAGTAAACTGATTTACAAGGCTTCCTTAAAAATAACAAGAGCATCCATAAAGTGAATAATGGATCCCTCCCAGAATTCAAAGGAAATGCATTCCTTTTTTATCTCCTTCTAGTCAAAGATGCCGGTGGTGAGGATAATTTATATGCCTGACCTTTGTCTACTCCTTCAGGTTAGAGGAAATGGGCTTGACTTTTCCATCCTACTTCCTGCCACTAAGGTATTTGCGATTTAATCCAGGAGCCTATAACAGTGGGATAGGCTGAGTCTAGGCCATGGGAATCTCAGGTCTTATTGATGTGGCATTCCCTCTAACGATTCAGATTGCAACTCATCCATGCCTGCCCATCCTGTATGATTCTGGTCTGAGTCTTCCCATGTGTTAGCCCTGTATGGGGAGGAATTTTTGTGCAGAACCTGCATCTTTTTTTTTTTTTTTTTTTTTTGATTGAAGGAGTCCATTGGCTATTCCTCATTCTTGTCTCATTAATGAAAGAAAAGCAATTCCCTGAGTGCTTAGTTAGGGCTAAGCAATTGGGGACAGACATTGAAGCTAGCTAGGCAATGCCTGTCCTCAAGGAACTTACCTCCTAATAGGGAAGACAACTCAAAAAGGGAGTAAAAAAAAAAAAAAGCAAGGGGCAGGGTATAAGACTTCAAAATGGCCAGGAAATGTTGTGGCAAACTGGTAAAGGGTAAGATCAGGCAGAAGTTCACCTCTCAGAACCCAGGTTCCCAGGGGTCTGTGGGACAGAGAAGAGAAAGATAGCTAGAATTTAGGTGGTATGGTTTGGAAATGCCCAAGAAGATGACCATTCGATCTCCTTTTTCTGCTCATATATTTCTTTAATGATGTCCTTGAGGTAGCTTCTTTATTCATAATTCTTTCCCATTCATTTCTTATAGGCCATTGTGCTGACCACACACCTCTCTACTTGTCTTTGGCTGATCTTCAACATGAAATTCTTCAGCAGCAATCTTCTATGATGGTGATGCAACACCATCATTACCAGCCAGGCACCCTAGGCAAAGAACATTATGACTAATTCATTGTGCTGCATTTCTCAAGGAAGCACATGGGAGAATCATTCCATATATTATGAGAGAAAACTGACCAATGTGTAATTTAGTGTTGATTGATGAAAACCAGTTTGACTGATACAACCTGCCCTAGTCCTTCAGCATGCAAATATGCCAAAGTTAATCAATTCAGAGACTGAGAATTACTACCCTTTAACATCTTTAGCTTCTTGCTGGAATTAGGGCTAAATTCCCTACTTCCCTGCCCTTCATTCCTTACTTTTTAGTAGACAACTTAGAAAATTTTCTCACTTTATTGGTCCTATAGATAGCAGGGAAGTCACCCATTGGGCTCATAAGGGCTTTTAGTTTAAAATTCCATTTGTTTGAACTGTTGGAAGATAATTATTCTCTTCATTATGTCACTTTGTTAACATCATTTCTCAGTGACCTGGAGGTCAAAGACCACTGAGTAATTCAGGTATAGATAAGCCCTCAGAGAAAGGAAGTTAAGGAACCAACGAGACAGAAAACTGATTCCACAGGCACTGTCCCCCGTGGGTGGCCCAAGCAAATTAAGAAACTATGGTCAGTTCCTGAGATGTGATGTGAGAGAGCTAGCGGGTGGAGAAAACTGCTTATAAGGGGACACTCAGGAGCCTGCTGGGGTATTCTGGCTGGAGCATGGAGGCTGAATGAATTCTTGTTCGTGATGAGCTCCAATCCATCATGGTAGCCAATAAAGTAGAAAGCTAAGTAACTCTCTACCTCTCTCCTATCTTTTCCTCTCTTTACTACTCCTACTACTTTGATTTAATAAAGTTATAAAGCTACCAACAGCCTCATAATTTAATTTTAATTATTACAATTTGGCAACCACGAAGGGACATTGGGGGCCTTAGAAAAGAAAGAAAGAAAAAAAGAAAGAAAGAAAAATGGACTCCCAGGAGCAAGATAATCTCCTTTAAAGAGCTAGAGACTGTGAAGATTTGGTTTACACCTGTTTTTTGGGTCAGGAGTTCCACATGGTCACTGTCTGGCAATCAGAAATTGTTAATTCCCCAAAGCTGACTCTTTTTGGGGAAGAAAGCTAAAAGTTAAGTTCACTACCCTCCCCAAATACTCAACCATTTCTCAGCAATCTGGAATTCTGGGCTATGAGGCTGTAGCTTTGATTGGTCCTGATTATTGGGTCTAGTCAGCATCTTGGCATTTTTGCCTAATCTGACTGAGCAACTAACAAACTGACTTAAGAATAGTTTAGAGAGAGTAAAATGTGAAGATAATGAAGAAAATGAGAGCACTCATCAAACCTTTATGGTCACCAAATTGTAATAATTAACTCTGAGAGGAGTATGAATAATCTCTCCTGCTCTCCTTCCACAGAGCTGCGCACCAAGCATGCTCCAACTAGTAGCTGTTCTCCTTTCTTCAAGAGTAGTAATAAAGTTTGTTAACCATTTCTCTGAGCTGACTTCCCTTTTCATCTCAACTCTTCTTTGTTATAGTTACAAATGCCCACCTGCGACTTCTAGAACAATCTAATTGTCCACATACTTGGGAGCATAATACTCCAGTGTTGTACATAGTAAGCAATATTAGCTACTCTCAGCAGTGTGATGATCCAGAAGTCTGAAAGACTTTTGACAAGGAATGCTATCTACTTCCTGAGAAAGAACAGTTGGAGAGACAGAATACAGATCAAAGCATATAATTTTTAATTTTAGATTATTTATGTTTTTATTTCAGGGTTTTGATTTGAAAACCTTGTCTTCTGTCACCTGTGTGAGATAAAAATGAGTCAGAAGGTAGGAGTAAAAAAAGGCAGTTGTTTATTTCTTTTATGAAAGGGGGCACTTCAGTGATGGGCTAAGAAGTGCTGATTGACTAGGCAACAAGCAAGGAATATATACAAATTCCAAATGCACTGGAAAACTTGGAGCAGTGCCTGGATAGGCATTCATTAGGTGCAGATTCCTTTCATGTATGGGTTGGACTATTTGGTGCCTGAGGTCTATTCTAACTCTGAGATGCTGTGATTCTCTATTAGTCGTTGTATTGGCCTTATCTTTATAGAATCACAGCATTTCAGAGACATAAGAGACCTCAGTGTCATCTGGCTCAATGTTCACATGACTAGAATCTCCCCAAACCATCCCAGAATCCATCCTTTGTTGGAAGTCATCAGTGAGGCAACACCATGGATTCTTAGGCAGCAGAAACCACTCCCAGAAGTAAAGCCCACCACGTCCTAGCTAAATAACTTGATAGAAGAAAGGGTAAATAAAAAAGCAATCTGAATCACTGAAGTTGTCACAGCAGAGTTCTCTGTTTCCAGATTCTACAATGCTTGTCAGGTTTCTTTCTAAGGAAGGCCAAATGAATGAGTTACATTCACCATAACAATGTACTGTCTTTTAATTGATCCACTGATGCATTAGTACAAAGGTTTTCTCTGTCAGCTTCTGTATTAGAAGAAGTTTTATTCGCAAAAACATATTCTTTTGTTTTCCAAAAATGACCCAGTGCCATTTGCTGGCATTCCTAAATTAGATTGGTTAGTAAAAAGTTACCATGCATTTCTGTAAAATAACAGGCTAAAGAGACTCCATCCTGACTTGGAGAAATCTAATGGAGAGCACTGGCTCTTCATTAACGTCAGTGGCTAATGAAGAGTAAAGACTAAGATGCATCGTCAAGATTTAATTTGGTTTCTTTGATTAGCACAGATACCAGTATATTGTCCAGATTTTGTGCCTCATAATACATAAGTGGATTATGATTATTTGTAAAAAATTGGAGATGGTAAGAAAAGGTTCAGATCAAATTACCAAGATGATCCTTTCTGAAGCTCAAATCTAACAATACTTAGGCTTGTAAAAGGAATGTGTAACAAGAGGGAGTGGTTGGAAAATCCTTTTTTGCTTGGTTTTAAGTAGGGCAGTCAGATGGCTTCAGTTGGGGAAATAAACCCAGAGCAAAGCCAACTATATTGGGATCAAGTGGCAATTTAGTATAGTGGTAATAATCCTGATCCTGAATTAAAAGTAAATCATTGATACTTGCTGGCTATGTGACTATGGAAAACTCTGAAACTCAGTCTACTCATCTGTTAAGATGAGGACAATAATACCTACAGATTTTAGAGCTGGAAGGGATCTTAAGGTCACTGAATCCAACTATATACTCTTTGCTTAAGGCACAAGAAGTTAAATTGCTTAACTCAGAGAGTGTCTGAACTTAAAGTGTCAGAATTTGAACCCAGATCTTTCTGATTCTAAAACTAGTTATCTATACAGACCACCATACTGCTTCTTAGTGCCTTCCTTAAAAGGTTGTTGTGAGACCAAGTGAGAAAATGCATACAAAGTACTATATTATAAAAGTCAGTGTTACAGATAATTCAATTTAACAAGCTTTTATTAAGCACCTACTTTTTATTTGCCAGTCATTCTTCTGGGCACCAGGGATACAAAGGTGGGAAAAAAAACCCCTTCCAGTCTTCAAGGAGCTTATGTTCTAATAAGGGAGACACGAACATGAACATATGTATATATGTATGCAGAGATGCACAAATGTATATGTATATATGCATATTTGGGGGGGTTGAATGAGGAAATTAAGAGAGGCTTCATAGAGAAGGTGGTTCTTGAGTTGAGTTTTGAATGAGGCAGAGGTGAGGAGGGAGAACGGTCCAGACTTGGGGGTATCCAGTAGGAAGAGACAGAAATAGAAAAAGGAGGTTTTGTGTGAGGAAAAGCAGGGAGGCCAGGATGACCAGCCCGAGCAAAGAATGTTTGGTAATGAAGATGAGATGGTCAGAAGGGGCCATATTTGGAAAATGTCATGTTCTTAAGGCTGAGTTTTTGTATTTTCTTTTAATCTGTCGATCCACCACCATTACCGTTTGCCTTGGGCAATCTTAAGAAGCACGAGGGTAGTTTTCATCAGCAGGCTGACATTTACCATCATCTCTTAGGTGCGAGGTGTTATGGTGGCCGCGGGACTTAGTTGGCTAAGACCTGCGATGACTCAGGTCTGGGCATGGACTGGCTCAGATCCAAGGATGTGGATATGGCCCTTTAGTGCTCTTTACAGTAGTCTTGTTGGCTTTGTTTTTAAGAATAAACTGTAGGGGGCAGCTGGGTAGCTCAGTGGAGTGAGAGTCAGGCCTAGAGACAGGAGGTCCTAGGTTCCAATCCGGCCTCAGACACTTCCCAGCTGTGTGACCCTGGGCAAGTCACTTGACCCCCATGGCCCACCCTTACCAATCTTCCACCTATGAGACAATACACCGAAGTACAAGGGTTTAAAAAAAAACACAAAACAACAAAAGAATAAACTGTAGCAGGTCGGTCATCTAGGATACAGGCTGAGGCAGTATGGATGGGGGATTGTCAGACATTGGTCAGAGGAAGAAAGAGCTGTCAGAAGACCAAAGTAATGAAGCCATTTGGGTAAGACAATGGGAAAAGGACTAAGGAATGAAGGCAATGGCTATGCTTGTTCTAAAGAAGAGAAAGCTCAGGGGGGCCAGGAAAGGAATCTTTAAGTATCTAAAGAGCTATCATGTGAAACAAGGATGTGACTTGTTCTATTTGAGTCCAGAGGGAGGAACTAAGAGTAATGGATGATAGTGCAAAGAGGCCAATCTAGGCTTGATGTTAAAAAAAAAGTTCCTAATTGAATTTGTCCCAGCATGGAATAGACTGCCCTGAGAGGTGGTGAGCCCCCCCTCTTTGGATGTATTCAAGCAGAGATTAGATCATATCCTGTCAAAAGTTCTAAAATGGAGATTCCATCAGTGTATGGTTTGGACTTAAGTGGTTTCTAAAGTCTCAACTTATAAGTTTTTAGTTCTGTGAAGTATTCAGAATAACAGAGAAGAGATGCTCAAGACTAACCCCTCAATGACGTTATAGGAGACATGAAGAAGGAGCAAAACTAGAAGGAGGTCTTCCTGGGCCTGGAAACCAAGAACAAATCAGCTAAAGAAGAAACAGATAATTTGGTGGCACTCATCAAAGTAAAAGAGTTCACTTAAAATCTTTTTGATCTCTGGCTTCTGCTTAATGGTCACCCATTTCAGCACCATGGACAAGGTATAGGTCTCAGGGTTGGTTCAGCCCCTGGCACACACACATTGAATTTATGAGATGATAGTGCCTTCCTAGGCATTTGTATTGTTAAATGTTACTGTTTGGATCACTTGAAAGTTGAGAACCTTGCTGTGAGGTTGAGACCCACCAGACCTTCCCATCTGCCCTGTTGCTACGTCCTAAAGTCCTCCGGACTGTTCCGTCTCCCTTGCCTCTATGTGCTCTAGATCCCTGGGCATGACCCACTATTCAACCAGAGTATACCTTAGTCAATCAATCAGAGAGTTACGACTATTATTTTATTTTTGAATTTGTAGCCCTGGTGCTTGACATGCTGCTAAAGGAAAACTTTTTTATTGTTCATTCTTATGTAAGTCATTCCATCTCTCTGAACCTCTGAACCTCAATTTCCTTATCTATAAGTCAGTCCACAAGCCTTTATTAAGCATTTACTGTATACTAGGCATTAGGTTAAGTGCTGGTGATACAGAGAAAGGCAAAAACGTGGTCCCTGCCATTGAGGAATTTACATTCAAATGAGGGAGACAACCTGCAAGCAGCTGGAAATGAGGGCGTTGGACAGGGTGTCCCTTCTAGCTCCAGATCTTGTGGTCTTTCCCAGTCTAACCTTCTGAACTTTTACATTGTTAATGAACACAATATTTCAAGATGAAACCAGATTGATGTATATTATTCTAGGTGCTCTCACATTGTCACTTGCAGCCTTCCTTCTTGGGAAGGAAGGTAGAAGGTCTTCTTGTTTAGAATTGTGGTTCAAGCAACACATAGCTACCTCAGGTTCACCAAAGTGGGGAAGGGAGGGACAAACATTTATAGAGCTCTTTCTACATGCCATCCACTGTGTGTCTCTTTCTATGCTCATAACAATGCCTTGTAGGGGGCTAACCTTATTCCAATTTTACAGCCAAGGAAACTGAAGCAAAAGGATGGTAAATGACTTGTTCAAGGTCACGCAGTAAGTGTGTCTGAGGCTGGATTTGAAATGAGATTTTACTGACTTGAAATCCAGCACTTTATTCACTGTACCACCTAGAGGAGAAGAATAAATGTATTTACAGTTTCTCAGGTTATATGGAGCTCTTGTTTTGGCAGAATGAGGCAAGAGCCTTTTAACTTTGGAAATGAGAAACAGCTTTTCCTCATCCTCTAGCTTCAGACAGTCTCTTTGAGAGCTGTGATTTGCATTTGTTTTTTAATCCTTCCTTTATTTCTCCCCTGGGTGTTTTTGTGCTTTGAAGATTTCATGTTTCAGCATTTATCTACCAGACTAGACCCCTTTGATAAATCTATCTCTGTTCCTTATAAAGAAATGAGACTGATTTGGAATTCACCACACTTTAATAAAGAAAATGACAAAATCCTTACTCAGACTCCTGGGAGGTGGTGACTCTTCGGCATGGGTTTTTGACTCATGGCACATGGGAGCATTAGATGTAGGTCCTGAGGAGCTCTTGGAGACTCGATGGGATCTTGGATCTTTTTTTTTTTTTATATATAATTGATATCATTTCTCCTACCTGTCATCAATCCTCCTCTTATTACCAAGAATAGCAGCTAATGCAAAATGACTGATGCGACAATAATTTTAGTATTTGTATTTAAAGTTGACAATGCATTTTACATATATAAAGAGTCTCTTGTTCTATTCTCCACTCACACCAGAAGATCTGATTCCCAGAAGGAGGTTGGTTACAGATTTCCCTCAGGGTTCTAGTGGGGAGCATCTAAGAGTGATCCACCACCACTCTATTTCTTGGTCAGTAGGAGATTGTTTTGATGATTTACCACTGTATAATATAGGTTGAATCTGATACTGCTAAAAACCCTTCATACTTTTTCATTGATTTCCTTGATATTCTTGACATTTTGTTTTTTCAGATGAATTTTATTATTATTATTTTTTAGTTCTACAAGATAATTTTTGGTAGTTTGGTTGGTATGGCACTGAATACATAAATTAATTTAAGAAGAATTGCCATTTTTGTTACATTGGCTTAGCCCACTCATGAGCAATTCATATTTCTTCAATTGTTTAGATCTTTATTTGTGCGAAAATTATTTTCTAATTGTGTTCATATAGTCCCTGAGTTTGTCTTGGCAGGTAGACTCCCAAGTATTTTATATTGTCTGCAGTTATTTTGAATGGAATTTCTCTCTCTATCTCTTGCTGCTGGACTTTGTTAATATATAAAAATGCTGATGATTTAGGTGAGTTTATTTTGTATCCTGCACTTTTGCTAAAGTTAATTGTTTCAACTACTCTTTTAGTTGCTTCTCTAGGATTTTCTAAGTAAACCATCCAATCATCTACAAAGAGTTACAGTTTTATTTCCTCATTGCCTATTCTAATTCTTTCCATTTCTTTTTCTTATCTTATTGTTATATTTCTAATATAATATTTAATAATAATGGTGTTAATGGACATCCTTGTTTCATCTCTGATCTTATTAGGAAGGAGTCTTGCTAGTCCCCATTACAGATAATGCTTGTTGATTGTTTTAGATAGGAAAACTACATTTATTCTTATGCTTTTTAGTATTTTTAATAGAAACGAGTATTGCATTTTATCAAAATCTTTTTCTGCATCTATTGAGATGGTCAAATAACTTTTGTTCTTTTTTGATTGAGAGGGTCAATTATGCTGATAGTTTTCCTAATATTGAATCAGCACAGCATTCCTTGAACAAGTCCCAGCTGGTCATAGTGTATGATCTTTGTGATATATTGCTGTAATTTCCTTGCTAGTATTTTGTTTATAATTTCTACATCAATATTCATTAGGAAAATTGGTTTATAGTTTTCTTTCTCTGTTTATGCCATTCTTGCTTTAGGTATCAGACCCATATTTGCTTCACAAAAGGATTTTGGCTGGACTCATTCTTTGCCTATTTCCCCAAATAGTTAATATAGTTGCCAACCTGAAAAATAACCCATAACTACCAAAGTAGATCTCATAAAACACATCTTTAATCAGGACAAGGGAGACAATGCTCAAAAGCACCACACAGAGCCACCACTCTAGGAGTATTATCTTAGGAAAGACACTAATAACAGGAATTTCCACTGAACTAAAGAACTTAGGGTCATTTATATACTTCAGGAAGTATAGGAAACAAAGGATGTCTGACTGGTTATGTAAAAACTTGGGAAAGAGAATGTAGCCAGAGGCTGGGGTGCCTGGGAGAGGCCTAGATACAATAGGAGAAACTAAGAAAACAAAAAGGTACTTAATATTCTTTTCCTTTTTTATTTTTATTTTTTGTCATATATTTAAAAACCACCACCAAAAAACATTTAACAACAAATGCATTAAAAAATTATGTGCAAAACCACAAACTCCACCTTGTTTATAATTTGTTTAAAAATAGTAAACTATGTAGGTGTTAATATAAACATCTACTTTTGAGTTTCCTTTGGATTTCTTTTTCTTGGATACTTTTTTCTCTTGATTTTGTGACTGTTAATTTTTAAAAATGTATTCTATAGGAATTAAGTTAATGGTTTGACTAAAATATATGAGAATTGTAAGATAACACTGTGGTCGCCAATTTTAAAATTAATATATCCCAAGTCAAAATGACTTTTAGCAGCTTTTATTTACAAAAAAAAAGGTGGAGAGAGTGAAAGTAGAGAAATGTAAAAGGAGGGCAGAGACGATATCTAACCTCACACACTAAATATTTACTTCAGCACCTGGCTCCACTCTGGCAGGGCTAGTTAACCCCTCAGAGGGAGGACTTGGTGGTGAATTAAGCAAGGTTTCACCCAAATGGCCTGCTTCAAGAGGGAGGCCTCCCTGGTGCTAATCTCTCCAGAAGCCAGGAAAGGAGGGTCAGCTTTTTTCACTCACTCAGCCTGAAGTTCAAAGGGGGAAGATCCAAGAGCTTCTTACCAGAAGCAGTTCGAGTCACCAGCCCAGGTCCTTCACGCTGAAGATTCAGGCCAAAGACTGAAGGCCAAAAGACCTCCTGACAAGAAGTTGAAGCCCTTTTTATGGACCTTCCTTCATGTCCCTTCCTGTCCCTTCCTCCACTTTATGGGGACCAATTGCAGTCTTTAAATTTGCTAAGCACTGCCCCAGGGTCAGTTCGTTGCTTCTGGAGATGTATCTCACTTTAGTAAGTGGTTTGTGAACCTCCCCTACTTAACATTAAGTAGGGGTGGCTTCGCTTTTGGTTGATTAAATTTAAAAGTAGGCAAGGGGAGAGTCAATCCCATCTTCACATTCATGATATGTATCATTCTTGTTCTCTTTTCTTTTCATCTCTTCATATAGTTCGCTCTTTTCTTTATATTTCTAATATCTGTCATTTCTGATAACATAATACAATTCATTATATTCAAATATCACAATCTATTCAGCCATTTCTCCCAATCATTGCATTTGTGTTATTTCTAGTTATTTATTTCATAACAAACAAAGCTTCCATGCGTATTTTCATATAGACACAGGTTTTTTTACCCTCTCAATAATTTCCTTAGGGCCTAATCTTTGTAATGGGATCTCTAGATCAATGAGTATGAACAGCTTTACAATGCTCCATCTTGTTTTCTAAAAAAATTATTATTTCTCTAGCAATATAATATTTGGTCTGTATCTCCATGTATCTAGCAACATTGAATTTAATCACTTTAGCCCATCTGTTTCTCAGTTAATATATATTACCAGTGTAAGATTAAAAATTAATATCCAATACTCCAAGTGTTATTTTTTATAACATTTATTAATAATCACTTAAAGGAAAGGAAAGAAAAAAAAACCTTCAGTAAAGAGAAGCTTCCCAGACTGTGCAAAGTGGGAGAGAGAGAGGAGCAGAGTTACACAAACTTATCTTCAAAACATAAGGACACAGCATGGGGATGAAGGAAAAAGGATTCTGGGAAATGAAGTCCAGGGGTAGAAGATTCTAATTACATACCAGGAACATATTTTACTAGATTAGTCCTTAAGCAACAGAGATAATCTGTTGCTGAGACCATACTCTTTCCAAAAAAAATCTCTCCATCTTAGTCATGCCCAGTGGAACTTTTGTTCTAGTTCCACAACCCCCCAGGGATACAGGATTTCCTCCATAGTATGATGAGTGTTGAAATAAGACTTATGCAGAATATTTATGCTTTCTAAGTCATTGTTGTTACATCATTAACCATGTTTGGATTATGTGCATGCTTTCATTCATTCTTCCTCCATGTGAGATAGCCATTCCACCCTGCCTCCTGGTCTATTCTACTACCATTTTCATTCTCTTACATTTCCTTGGCTTCAAGTCTTCCATCCACACCCTCACCTTCAAAATACTCAGACAATGAACCAATCCCAGGGGTCATAGATAACATTTTCCCATACCAGAATCAAACAATTTGACCTTTTGGTTTACTTATGATTAGTCTTTAGTTTCCTTTGTGTGTCTCTTGTAGATGAAGTTTTCTGCTGGGTTCTGGTTTTTTTTTTCCATGAATAGATGAAACTCCTTTAGTTTGTTAAGTATCCTCTTTTTCCCTTTATAGTTATGGTAATCTTTACTGAGTATGTTATTATTGGTTAAAAGCCCAGTTCTTTTGCTCTAAGAAATGCTGTGTTCCATGTCCTTCATTCTTTTAATGTTGTGGCTACTAAATCTTATGTTATTCTGACTGTAGCACCACAATATTTAAATCATTTTTTTCTTGTTGCTTGTAGTATTTTTTCCTTAACCTGGTGGCTATGGAATTAATGATGATGTTCCTGTGCATTTTCATCTTTGGTTCTTTTTGATGTGGTGATTGGTGAAAATTCTTTCAATTTCTATTTTGCCCTCTGTTTCTAAAACACCTGGGCAGTTTTCCCTTGATGATTTCTTGGATTATGTCTAAAATATTTTTTATCATAACTTTTCAAGAGACCAACTACTCTCATATTATTCCTCCTTGATCTATTTTCCAGGTCAGTTGTTTATGTGTTAAGATGTTTCATATTCTTTTTTGTTTTTTCATTCTTTTGATTTTACTTTATTATTTATTGTTGCCTTAGGAAATCATTAGTTTTCTCTTGTCCAATCTAGTCCATAATACATTATTTTCTTCTGTGAGTTTCTGGATCTTTTTCTTTTTCTTTTTTTTCCAATTGAGTGATCTTTTATAATTTTCTTGATTTTCTTGCATTGCCCTTATTTTTTCCCAAATTTTTCCTCAGCCTCTGTCATTTGGTTTTTGAGCTCTTTTAAAATCTTTTCCAAAAGCTCTTTTTGAGCTTGGGACCATTTATTGCATTTCTTTGCTGGTTTTGAAGTAGATGCTTTTACTTCAACTGTCCTTTGAGTTTGAGCTGATGCTGTCTTTGTCAACACAATAGCCATCGATACTTGAGTTCTTTTTCCTTTGTTTCTTCATCTTTATTTATTTATTTAATTTTGGTGGTCAATCTAGGAGTTTCTTGATGTCAGGTTCTCATGGATAAGGGTTAGTTTGGGGTTTTATAAAATAAGGTTGTCACAGTATAGAAACTGATTATTCTTGAAATGCTTGGTAGAATTCACTTGTCAAAACTTATGGTCCTGGATTTTTTTCTTAGAAGCTCATCCATGGCTTTTTCAATTTCTTTTTCTAAGACATTGTTATTTGAGTTTTCTATTTCCTCTTTTAATATCTGGGCAATTTATCATTTTGTATGGACTGACTTTTTTAGATCAGCTAACCCTCTTATATATACAGATTTTCTGTTGATTCATGCCACTCATTAGAATGCAAGGCAAAGAGATTTTTAAAAAGGAAAAAGGACCTACTTGTACCAAAATATTTATAGCAGCTTCTTTTGTGGTAGCAAAGAATTGGAAATTAAAGGGATGTCCATCAATCAGGGAATGCCTGAACTACTTGTAGCATACGATGATAATGGAATACTATTGTGCTATAAGAGAAGATGAACAGAATGACTTCATAAAGAGCTGGGAAGACATATATGAATGGATGCAGGGTGAAATAGGCAGATCCAGGAGGATAATTATACACAGTAACTGAAATATTGTGGAAAGATTGGCTGTGAGAGACTTAGCTACTCTCAGCATTCAATGATCCAGGATACTTTTTTTTTCAGGATACTTTTAAAGGACTTTGGACAAAGAATGTTGTCCACCACCAGAGAAAGAACTGATAGAGTCTGAATGCAGATCAAAACACTTTATCTTTCGCATAGGTTTATTTGTGTTTTTATTTTGGGGTTTTGGTTTTATATGAATATTCTCTTACAACAATGACCAATATGGAAGTATGTTTTGCATGATAATACATGTCAGCCAGATCAAATTGTTTACCATCTCCAAGAGGGAGAAGAGAAGAGAGAAAGTGAAATAATCTGGATCTTATAATTTTGGAAACCATATGTTGAAAATTGTTAGTACATGTAATTGGGAAAATAATATATCTTTTAATTTAAAAAGAGAATGTAAGATAAAGCTTATTTTCTAATGGGGAGAAGTGGCAAATAAAGAGGTACTAAAATTTTGAAAAGCATGTGCATAGCATCATGGTTTGGAAATGGCCAACAAGTACCATGGTAGTCTGGTTCTGGGTAAGATAAAGTAACTTCAGAAGTTATCTACCACCTTCATTTTACAACACAACACACAAAACAAAATAAGAAGCAAAGCCCTAAGGCTCAGATAAGCTAAATGATTTGTGCAAGGTCACACATATAGGTTGAATTAGAATCCAGGTCCTCAGACTCAAACAATGCTCTTTCTCCTCTGCAAGCTACCTGGCCACATTTTGAGTATGTGGTAGGAAGGACTCTTGTTTAATGATGGCAGCCACTGAGGTCCTTTCAGGTCTGAGATTTTGTGACAGCCTGACTTTGACTAAATTGCTTAATTTCCCTAAGTTTCAGTTTCCCTGTCTTTAAAATAGTAATTAAAAAACCTTGGTGGGGAGCAGTTAGGTAGTGAAATGGATAGAAGTGTCCAGCCTGGGGTCAGGAGAACCTGAGTTCAAATCTGACCTCAGACACCTCCTAGTTGTGTGACCCTTGGCAAGTCACTTAACTCCAGTTGCCTCTTCCTTACCACTCTTTTGTCTTAGACAGAAGGTTAGGGTTTAAAAAACATCTTGGGAGACTTTTTTACTCCTAAAGAAGAAAAAAAAAATCTATGAGGATAAATGAGATAATAAATAGGTTCTTTGAATAAAATATTCTTTGAACTCTTTACAATAAAAATACCATCAAAACTAGATGTTCCTATTATCATGGCTCAGAATGATTTCAGGAGTGGCTATTTACAAGGCCATTGTCATACTATGTATTTTATTATACTACAGTGCCAGACTGAAAAAAAAAAAACAAACCCAAATCAATACAACAGAAAACAAAGTCCTCAATAATAAAATTACTTCCTACAATAACCTTGAGCCAAAACAATTGTATTGTCTGGCTGGAATTTATCACTTACATTTTTCCTAATGGCAAACCGAAGATGGGCTGCCTTGTTCCTAATAGGCGGATAATTACAAGGCATTCTTCTTTCTCTTGCTAATAAAGCTAACCTCATTTTTGGTTTCTCCAAATGCAATCATTTACTCTCAAGAGCTGGAAACAAAATGAATTTTGCTTCAAAAGGATCCTTTAAGGGATTTACCCCAGCCTGGAGCAGGAGACCTAGAATGGCCGTGGAGGATAGTGAGTGCCACCTACTGGAGCCTGGCAATTTTGGGAAAGCCATTTTCAAGAAGGCCCATGAAGAAGGTGAATAAGATTCCATGGAGGAACCTGGATGGTTAGTTTGTTGGTTACAAAGATTTTTTTTTCCTAAAACCCTTAACTTCTGTGTATTGGCTCCTTGGTGGAAGAGTGGTCAGGGTGGGCAATGAGGGTCAAGTGACTTGCCCAGGGTCACACAGCTGGGAAGTGTCTGAGGCCGGATTTGAACCCAGGACCTCCCGTCTCTAGGCCTGACTCTCAGTCCACTGAGCTACCCAGCTGCCCCTTGTTTAGATTTTTGAATATAATATTTTTCAAATTTTGTGTGCCATGATGTTATCTACTGTGGATTTTCTCCCCATATTTTCCCCATACTGTATTAATTCCTATATATCAGGGCAAATGACTGTGAATTCCTGCATCTGGGATCTGGATCAGAGATCCCACCTAGTCTGCTGCTTTCAGTATTTTCTTTGTCCCTGAGAATCCCAAAAAATAGCTTCTGGGACACAATTTACTTTTTGCTGGCAATAGGGCTGTTGCTAGGGAAAACTTTCTTATGTGGGAACTGTTTTTAGGAGCGACTTAAATCTCTCTGGAATATCTAACAATTCAAGTGACAACTCATGATCCAAATGGGGCGCCAGGCCCAACAGAGACTAGTCTTCAGAATCTCTGAAGGAGGTTAGAACAGGGACCCTGACTTCAGGAGAGGATGCATGAATCAGGTTGGTGTAAAAGGCCACTGGATGAGGCAATTTTACGTGAAACTAACCTATATTATTCCCATTTTAGAGTTGAAGAAGGTAAAGTTGTGATATCTTTAAGGTCACATGAAAAGATCTGGAAACTGGAGTGTCATTGGGTCATAGAGCTAAAGCTGAAAGTGAAAAATGAATGAATGAGTGAATTAAAAGGCATTTTCTGTTTCCTAAGTGCCAGGAACTTTGCTAAGCCCTGGAGATTCAAATATAAGGTAATCCCTGCCCTCAAGAACATTACATCTTTTTTTTTTTTTAAACCCCCCTCCAAGACCTTCTGTGTTAGAATCCATGCCGTGTAGCAGTTCCAAGACAGATCAGTAAGGACTGGGCAATGGGGGTTAAGTGGGGACCTTACATTCTAATGGGGGGAAGGCAATTTAGAAATGGCTAAGAAGTGATGTGGTGGCCTTAGTTCTAGGCAAAACCAGGGGAAAGTCACCTCTTGGAGGGCAGGAGCTCGGCACATGGTCTTAGTTCCTGATGGAGGATGAGAATGATGGCCAGAGTCCCAGTGCCATGGGTTAGAAAGGGCCAGAAGGGAGCTGGTGCTATGGTTCTGGGCAGGCTAGCTAGTCCAGCTCTTCCATTTTACAGGTATTGAAGGGAATGCTAAGGAGGTTAAACAGTTGTCCAAGGTGATCCATCTATTCTAGGTAGACTTTGAATCTAGGTCCTCTCCCTTAAACACTTGTGTTTCTATTTTATCATCAAGCTCCAAGCTATATCTCTTAAACATGAACCAACAGGCATAATGGCCTCGAGCTGACAAAACTCCATTTCATTATGGGAAATCATCACCATGATTTTAAAACCCTTATTAAATAAATAATTGCACTTGACCTAGAACTGTGAAAAGCCTAGAAGGTTTCAATATAGTAAGAATATTTTTGGAATCCAATGTGCTAATTTTATTTTTATGATGCAAGAATGATAGCATTGTTACAATGAAAATTCTCTCAAGAAATGGATTTTGGGGTAAGAATTCCAATTTCTTGATTTATATCAGGTTTATTGGTTAGGTCAACATCAGAACCAATAAAGTCACACAGGTCTCCATGGCTCTCTCACAACAAGGAACACCCCAAGCTGAGTCAGACAGTCTAATAAAGAGATTTTTAGGAGCTCAGTATTCAGCCCCTCCCTTGATTCTCCCAAGACATCCTTAATTAATGATAGCTAATTTTAAGAGGTGGTTGATCAATCTACTCAGCCCTCCCATCCTCATAGGTGGCTGAAAAGAACTTTTTTTTCCAGCAAAATTCTGTTTAAAAAAAGGAAGCTCTTCTTTGGGATTCCCAAGGACAAAGAAAAAACTGAAAGCAGCAGACTAGATGGAATCTCTGATCCAGATCCCAGATGCAGGAATTCACAATCATTCTCCCTGATATACAGGGATTAATGCAGTTTGGGGAAAATATGGGGGGAAAATCCACAGTAGACAACAACATGGCACACATAATTTGAAACACATTATATTCAAAAGGATATATGGATATTATGCCACGATATATATGGCCCTTGGGTGTGTGCACCGTCCCACTGATGGTGCACATATTGTGTCTACAGAGAACCATTCCATGGCTATCTCATTAAAAGTCTTTGAATGACTCGTGTCCTTTGAATGACTAGGAAAGTAAACACCATGATGGTCACTAATGAGCTCGGGCTTCTTAATGGATGTGAACCCACAGAGTAGTTTATCAAGTGGAAAAAGAAGCCAAAAGAAAAAAAAAAACAAATAAACCAATCCTCAAGGCTCGCTTGGACTCTGGCCCAATTTTAAAGTCATGGTCCCATCCATTGCCTCCATCTTCCAGTCTCTTGAAAAAAGCAATCTAGGAACTTAGAATCTGACATTTGAAACTTCAGGCACTGGTTCTCATTAGTTTCTCCCCCCCACCTCCAATTTTTATACATTGCATTTGGATTCAGTGATTTTTTTTTAATATTTTTAAACCCTTAACTTCTGTGTATTGGCTTATAGGTGGAAGAGTGGTCAGGGTGGGCCATGGGGGTCAAGTGACTTGCCCAGGGTCACACAGCTGGGAAGTGTCTGAGGCCGGATTTGAACCCAGGACCTCCTGTCTCTAGGCCTGACTCTCCATCCACTGAGCTACCCAGCTGCCCCCTGGATTCAGTGATTTTTAATTGCTCTTGGGAGAAAAATAGCTTTGAACTGGGATTTTTGTTACATCTAGTGAGATTCTGAATTAGAGATTATGGCAGCTCTTTCCCCTATTCTACTGTCAAGTATGTTGGGCATGTCATTTTGGGTCTCATTCTCCGTTTCCTGAGTGATAAAAATTAGGGGACTTGGATTAGATGGCTTTGACGGTCACATGTGGCTCTCCCATCCTGTGATTCCGAGATGTGGCTACCACACTGCTTACTTTTTGGTTTTTTTTTTGACACATCAGGCAGCTCCAAACCTCACGGCTCTCTCTGATGAGTTGGTAAATTAGACCTGGAGAACTTGATTTTTTAAAAATATAACCAAGCAGTCCTGCACAATCCAGTCTAATCACACCCAATTGCAGGCTCAATTCTTTACAAAGTCAGATCTTGTGCTTTTTTGAGTCTGAGCTTTAGATCTCCAGGAATCCATCTTTTGTCATTTCTACCTCACTGAGGAAAGTAGCCCTGAAGGAATTTCAATAACTGTCCAGTTGGCTCCAGAAGAACTTCGAGGGCGTCCAAAAGGGCAGCTGTTTTGTGGGATGCAGAAAGTGCTCTCCCAAGTGAGCCCGTAGACTTCGGAGAGGTACAGACTCAGTAGAGAGGCTTATCTCCTCTTGTCCAGTCTCCTTGCTCTTCTCTCTTTTTCCAGTTACCCAAATCATCCAGGTATAAGCAGGTCCATATCATTCCTCTACCCTGAATCTTCAGTGGTTACCTATTACTTATGGTGAAATACTAATTCTAAATTGGATGTTTAAGTCCCTGGCTTTACCCAGATTTATTTTACTCAACAGTCTTCAAGAAGAGTGGCAGGTGGTACAATGTCTGGAGTACAGGACTTGAAGTTAGGAAGATCTGTATTCAAATCCTGCTTCTAATACCTTGTAATTGGGCGACTCTGGCCAAATCACTTAGCCTCTATCTGCCTCAATTTCCTCATTTGTAAAATGAAGGGATTAGACTGAGTGGTTTCTGAGGTTCCTTCCAGCTCTAAGTCAATGACACTGATTTGAATCACAACTAAACCCCATACTTTCTGTTTCTCCTCCTAGACATTTCTCTCTCTTATGTTAACAGGCTATACTTCATGCCCAGAATAGGAGCTGTTGTCATTTTCTCTGCTCAGCATCCTTGGCTTCCATCCAGCCTTGGCCCAGGTAATACTTGCTCTATAAAGCCTTCCCTCCATCTTCCTCTTGGTGGAGAATATTTTTTCCCTCTTCAAAAGGTTCCTAGAGCCCTTTTCTGGATTTCTCCTTTGCCTCATCATGACTTAACTTGTATTATGTTCACCTTTGTGTTGTATTCTCTGCAGGAAACTTCCCAAAGGCAGGAACACGAGCACTGCTTTGTGATAGAATCTAGTCAGTGCCTTGAACATAGGATTTAATATTTGCTACCTTGAACTACCCTGTGAAGTGCATGGTTATTGTTTCTCCCATTATACAGATGAGGAAACTGAGGCTTAGAGAATTTAAGCGATTTGGTTAAAGTTACACAGCTAATAACCAGGACTGAGATTAAACCCTGGTCCAGTTCCATTCCTAGTTCTTTGTTTGTTTATTCTCTTTTAGAATCAATTCTGTGTACTGGTTTCAAGGTAGAAGAGAAGGAAAGGCTAGGCAATGGGGGTCAAGTGACTTGTCCAGAATCACACAGTTAGGAAGTTATCTGAGGTCACATTTGAACCCAGGATCTCCCGGCTCCAGGTCTGAATCTCTATCTACTGAGACACTTCCCTGCTCCCTGGCCTGTTTTCTATTCTTTGGAGCAAATGTCTGTCATTAATTTAAATCTTATCGTTGCCACAGGTTTTAATCCGAGTTATACATGCTCTTGTGATTTCCCAAATTTATGTTTGCTTTTTTCAAAATAATGCAGGAACCTTAAATTATTGCTTTACTTGAAACCCTGGTAACTTTGTGATTTGGGAAGAAACATCAACATTTGCCAAGTATAATTAAGTTCAAATCATTTCTAGGACTAGAAAGCACCAACTGAATTCAAGGCACCTGGGAGGCACTGGGGGGCAAAGAAGGAAAATGACAATGACCCGGTCCTTACGGAGCTTCTACTCTGCTGGGCAGTGATGGGTACAAGATCACCAACACACGCAAAGGACTTTCCAGAGGGAGGAGCGTCCAATAACAACTGAAGCAGTCAGGAAAGGGCTCATGTAGGAGCTGATCCCTGGCCATGAGGCCGTTGGACTCAAGAGCCTCCAAGGCCTCTTTCTACTCTAAATCGATTTTCCTCTAACCTTGGCTTTCCAGCAAGCTTTGAAGGAGGTCAGGATCATTCTAAAAAGGTATTAGTGAAGCCAGAGGATATTCTAGGCAAAGGGGAGACACCCAAGTGAAGGATAGAAGGCTGTGTATGGGGGACAGCAGGAAGGCCATTTTGACTGGAACATAGAGTCCGTGAGGGGGAGTAATGGCAAATGAGTCTGGAAAAGCAGTCTGGAGCCAGATGGTGAGAGCGTTTCAATTCCAGAGGAGTCTATCCAGCCCCATTTCTGGGTAAGCTGTGAAATTCTACTCTCTGAGGAAAGGGATATGGAACTGTTCCATGAGTTACAAAAATGTATGACCCCTTTGACTTGGTGGTCCCACTTCTGAGACTGTGATCCAAGATGATTACGGACAGGAACTAAGACCCATCTGTGCCAAAGCAGTTCTAGTAGCAAGCCTGCCCTAGCCTTCAAGGTTTGGAAAGGGCTTTAAAGATGTAGGCACAATTGTTATTTTTATTTTATACATGAGGAAACTGAGACATCCAAAGTGATATACACAGGACCACACAGCTAGCAATAGAAAGAGGCCAGATTTGAACTTAGGTTTTTCCAACTCCAGGCCCAGTGACCCATCTATTGGACTTTCTATTCTCTTGGTACTGAAAGGATGACAGGGAAGTATGTGCCTGGCACCTAACAAACCCTTAATAAAAGTTCTATCTATCCATCTTTCTTTATCTCTCTCCCTCTCCCTTTCCCTCTTCCTCTCTCCTTCCCTTCCTCCATCCATCCATCCACCCCCACCCCCTCATCCATCTGTCTCTCCATCTATCAATGAATCAATCTATCCATCTCTCTCATTTATCTCTCTCCCTCTCCCTCTTCTTCCTCCTTCTTCCCTCCTTCCCTTCCTCGACCCCTCCCTCCATCCATCCATCCCCATCCCCTCATTCATCTCTCCATCTATCAATGAATCAATCTATCAATCTATCTATCCACCTCTCTCAGTCTTTCTCCCTCTCCCTTTCTCCTTCCCTCCATCGATCCATCCATCCACCCACCCACCCATCCATCCATCTCTTTCTCCATCTATCAATGAATCAATCTACCAATCTATCTATCCATCTCTCTATCAATCTATCTATCAATCATTTATCTAACCATCTGTCTAGCTGTTCCCCTTATGTGTTTGTTGGGGGGAAGAACTTTACCCTGATGTTCTTTTTCAATCCTCTATTTGTTATGCATTGTAGCCCGCTCAGGTCCATCACATGCCTCTTCATTGCCCTCTGGGTGATCTTCAAATTTAATTCTTTGTACCCTGTTGTGTTCCTTGTCTCAGAGTCATATGAGAACACCAGAAGAATATTGGCACGAAAAAAGATGGGCCTTATTTCAGGGAGAAGCTGAGGATCATTAAAGGAATCTTACCATTTCCTAAAGGCAATCCAGCCCACTCTCCTCCTGTTTAATTCAACCCATGAAATGAAGACAATAACAGCAGCAACAAAATAGATTTGATACACAGAAGAAAGAAGATCAGAAAGAATAAGGAAAATGAGGAGGATGTGGGTACAACCAAGTAAAAGTCCATATATACATCTTTTTGAAGTAGAAGCACCTGGATTTAGAAACACAGAGACAGTGGTTGGTAGTGCCCCTTTTTTATTTTCTTTAGTTTACACAGATGAAATCATAGTTCCTTGATGTATTGTTTCAGTCTACATGTTTGTTTCTCTTATTTTAGCTCATATAAAACATTTTTTAAGTATAAAGCACTTATCCTGTGCCAAGGATTGTGCTAAGTTTGGGAATAGAGATACATGCTAAAGAAAGGGTAGTCCTTACTCTTAATAGGCAGCTTCAAAGGTAGGAGGTGATGGGTGAGGCAATGCAGAGAAGCAGGGGCTGAGCTGGTTTAGAAGTGAGCATGTCTGGCAAGCATCCTTCCTCTATTTCCCCACCTCAGGTCCTCACTTGCCCAACTCCTTTTCTACCTCTGCCCCAATGGTCCTGCCATCCTGCCAGTGCCTCTCCTCTTGACATCTCCTTGTTCAGTTGGTGAGTTCCTTCCCAGATGGGGGAGACATGTTTTGGTTGATATTTTTGAATGTCTCTGTCAGTAGAAGTGAAAATCCAATTTATATAAGTGTGATAAATTATGTGACCATGGCCTATGAATTTTGGGGGACAATGAAGTGCTGGGATCTGTTTCACCATGTATCCTCTTTTTTGATCTGTGACCTTTCTCAAATTACATAAATATGTGTAACAACAACACTTAGAACTTCAGTATTTCCACATAACTATTTCCATGGAGCTGTGATCTCATGAAATAGAGGACTTCTTCCAAGATGTGAATCATGAGACACCCATGCCCTTTCACCCTATGAGACTTTTATTTCTAACTTCTTTTAAATCTGCTATAAGGGGTCCACCCAACAAGGCAGAGGTCTTCCTTAAATCCTAGGCATTACATAGATACTAGTGGAGCCAAAAGGTTATCCATTGAGGGTAGCTGGGTAGCTCAGTGGATTAAGAGTCAGGCCTAGAGATGGGAGGCCCTAGGTTCAAATCTGGCCTCAGACACTTCCCAGCTGTGTGACCCTGGGCAAGTCACTTGACCCCATTGCCCACCCTTACCACTCTTCCACCTAGGAGCCAATACACAGAAGTTAAGGGTTAAAAAAAAAGGCTATCCATTGCTTATCCCCCATTCTCTCTTCTTCAGTGGAGCTTGTTAATGCCATCTTAGGGAAAAAAAAAGCTCTAAGTTATCTAAATTAGCCCAAGCTGTGTCTATAGGACTCAAAACTCCAGTTATTTCAGCTGAACAATTGCAAAGTTTGATGAGAAGAAAGCCAAATGCTTTATTTGATTGGAGAGTAGATAATTCAATTGGAACACTCTGTTCCATAACTCATTGCAGGGATTATTGTAGTTATATTCACTCCTGAAACCATAATAGAACTTCTCACTGTGAATTTATGACTGAGTCAACTTTTAGGCAAAAAAAGATATTTCCCAGATATTCAAGAGCTAATTGAGTCTTGGGCTACAGTAAGAGAGGCAAACCTCTTAGAAAAAAGGAGGTAAAAGCCTTGGTATTGGTGTCCCAGTAAGAAGTTGTGTGGAATAAAGTATTCATTTCTGGCATCACATTTTAGGTGGGAATCCAAAGGAAAGTCAATGGGATATTGAAGAGCCATGGGTCCATGCTGTGTGAATTAAATATCTAGGGGACCACCAGATCCCAGAAGTCTCACCCCATAGGGGCCATAGAGTCATATGTCTTAATTTGGCAAGATTCCTGACTGGGTGGTATGGCATGATTACGTGCTTGGACTTAAGGATTGTCCAATCAAAAGTGGAGTAGGTTTAATATCAGGGACAAGATAAAGGAGTCAGGAGAGGTGGGAAGGCTCTCTCTGCCATTTTTTGGGCTTGTGAAAGGAGCTCTCTTGCTGACCAAGTCAATGCCTATCTATGTGAGCCATCTTTGGCAAGAAGGACGCAGGAACTATGACTTGCAACCACAACCTTGGCCAACCTCTGCTGGGGACTTTGAGTTAGATAGGCTGGAAACTTGATTTCTCTCTTTCTTTCTCTTTGCTAATAATTACTTGTAAATTTACTTTTTAAGTTTCCAGGGTTAATTTTTATTTATAACAATGCCAAATTAAGATCATTTGGTGGAACTGGGTATCTTTAGCCTGAATAAGAGAATAAGAGAAGACTTAAGAAAGAGTGTGTAAAAGGCTTCCACTTGGCTTATTGCCAGTGGAAAAGAGCTGATAAAAGGTTAAAATTCCCAATAATTATTCCTGATAATGTTCCAATGAGCTGACTGGTTAGCTAGGTAGTACAGTAGATAGAGGCTTGGGACTACAATCAGAAAAACTCATCTTCTTGAGTTCGAATGCACTGTGTGACCTTGGGCAAGTCACTTAACTCTGCTTGAGTTCTTCATATGTAAAATGAGTTGGAGAAGGAAATAGCAAATCACTCTAGTATCTTTGCCATGAAAATCCCAAATTTGGTCAGGAAGAGTCAGACCCTACTGAACCAAAACAAAACCAAATTATCTTCTTCAAGTACTGGTAGATTCTTCCTCCCTTGATATCTTTAGACAAAGGTTGGGTCAGGAATTTTCTTCTTATCAGACTTGTGTTGGACTAGAGAGTCTCTGAGATCCCATTCAGTTCTGAGATCGTATGATCACCAGAAAAGGAGCTTAAATGATCTCTTATGAGATGTTCTAAGGCAATAACTATGAATATTTGGAGAGCTCTCAGGAGAGAAAATTTCTCAAACAAAGCAGATCTTTACCCTCTCATAATTTGCAGTCTTATGGAGATGTCTGGGGCTGTGAGAAGTTAAAGACCTTCCCTAGGTCATATAGCTAGTATGCAGAGGTAAGAGTAGAACTCAGATCTTTCTGGACTTCAAGGCCAGTTCTCTATCCACTGCACCTTGTTGCCTCTTGTTCTAACACTAGAATGATAGCTAAATATGACTGTGCAGATGTCAAGTTATAACTGAGCTTTCCTCTAAAACATTTCATGTTTTTTTTTGTCATTTTTTTTTGTTGTGTCTGAGTCCCTGTGACTCCACTTACACACTTAGCTGCTGCCCCATTTCATGGTTACACTAAACCAAAAGTTTTTGTTGTTGTTGTTGTTGTTGCTGTTTTTTTTTCCTTTTTTTTGGCAGAGGATGGAGGTGGTGGAAGGACATTGGTCATATGTGTATTATATCTTTTGTGTCCATTTGCAATCACTTGCATATAAATGTTATAGGGGTGCAAATGGTGAACCCCTGGGTTCGGGAAGGAAACCTTTCTCAAGAATGAGAGGACTCCAAACTTAGCTTAAAAGTAAAAAGAAAGATTTATTAGCAAGATAGGATTAATGGCCAGCAAGACAGCCTGAGTGGAACAACCCTGAGGGGTTGGCCTCCAAGACATGGCATGGCAGCATGAATGGAACAACTATTGGGGGTTGCTTTCTCAGTGCCCCAATTCAGGGATTTTTATATTCTTTACAGTAGTGTGGACATGACTTCTTGCACTTAGGCATTCCGTGGGTCTGGACTTAGGCTATCAAGGTGTGGCCTGAAGGTGTATCTCTTTGTCTATCTCCACCTAAAGGAAGTCCAAGGATAATGGTCTTTGCCTCAGGAGTCACCGGGACAGGAAAGGGGAAGGGAATTTCCCTGTTCACAGCCTGCCTGAGTTAAGGGGTGCGGGGGTCCTTGCCATCTCTGCACAATGCCCATGTCATCTAGATGTCTAAATAGAATCTCGGAACACAACTGTCACAGATTTTAGCATTGTGAATGATTTTTCCTTTGGAAACATGAATAGTAGCTAAATAATTAGAGACTGTAGTAGCATTCCTCAATTTGAAGGAATCCAAGAATTATTATCTCCATTCTACAGAAGAGGAAACCAAAGCCAAAATTACCTTTGTAAAGTATGGGGGACCACATTCCTCTCCTGCCTCAGGAGAAAATGCAAACTCTTTTGTTTGATGTTTAAAGTTCTTCACCATCTGACTTGCTCCTACTTTTCTAGGTTCATTTCTTATTACTCCCCTTCACAATACTATATTTCTGCAAAATTGACCTGTTGATGGTTCTTAGAACTTGTTGTTCCATTTGCCATCTTCCTGCTTTTGCCCCTATGCTTGGAATATACAATCCACTTATTTTGGGCTCCTAGAACCCTTAGCTTCCTGCGGGGCTCAACTCACAGTTGCCCCTTCCTGTCTCCCCCAAGAGTTGGTTCTCCCTCCTCCATTTATCTTACATTTATTTATTCATGTTGATGTTTCCATTCCAGTAGAATGTAAGCTTCTTGAAGGCAAGCAATATTTTCTACTCTTTCCTTTGAATATCCAACCCCTAGTACAATGCCTTGTGCATAGTCATGCATCAAATGCATGTAAAGTGCTTCATACATTTTAAAGTGCTATACAAATGCTGGCTATTATTGTTCTTGCTATTGTTACCATGGATGCTTAATCACAATTTGTTAAATGAAACGGAATGGAATCTCAGATAAACAAAGTGATTTCCAGAGCCAATAACTGCAGAATAAGAACTCAAAAGCATTTTGTACCTCTAGAATGTGGTTTCTAAAAATGTCTTGGATAGGGAGGTCCTAGGTTCAAAGCCAGCCTCAGACACTTCCCAGCTGTGTGACCCTGGGCAAGTCACTTGACCCCCATTGCCCACCCTTACCACTCTTCCACCTATGAGACAATACACAAAAGTTAAGGTTTAAAAAAAATGTCTTGGATACACCCCAAATTTTGTAGTCGCACTTTTTGTAGTAACAAAGAATTGGGGAAGAAGTAGACAACCATCCATGGAGGACTGGCTAAACAAATTGGGGTGTGTAAGTGTAATGGATTACTATTGCATTGTGGTGCTGGCCCAATAAAGACTTTTGCTATGCTGTCGGGGGTGATTTGTGATACTATGACTGAGTGGCAGTATTACCGATGAGGACCATATGAACTTAGGCAGAAGTTCAGAGAAGTGGGAAACCACAGTGAGGGGGACTGGATGGAAAAGGTCTAGAGGGAAAAGTGGGACAGAAGCTGGACTCTGAATGATGGCTAAGGTGGAACTGTGTGTAGGAGAGAGGAAATGCATTTCTAATGAGTGGAGCTGTTTCTCCATAGGAGAAACAAAGCAAAGGACCATGTTTTAGGAGAATAAACATTTCATGAGATATTGAGGGGGCCAATCTGATCTAGCACCCATGGCCCTGTTAGCGTGGGGCACTGAGGTTTTTCACCAGCTAAAATATGCCCCCCCCCCCCCATCAGACTTTGCCTATGCATAGATAAAGGAATATAAGCTGCCAACACTGATCTAGTCTCTTTAGCTTACCAAGCCTTGGTTCTGGCTTAAATTCTTTTGCAGCCAAATCACAGAGAATCCTAAACTGAATAGCTGGCTGTAATGGATGGCATTGGTTTAGGCACAGAAGTCTCAGGGATCCCAAAGAAAACACCAAAGCTTAGCCTGGCTTTTGGAAGCTGGATGTGCTGGAGATGTTGTTAGAAAATAATGGGAAGGAGGACAGAATAGAAGGGAGATTAAGGTTGGGGAGTAAAGATTTGTGTATTTATAGGGCTAAGAGAAAGAGGGAAAGAGAGAGAGACAGAGAGAGACACACAGACAAACGGAGACATAGAGAGCGTCAAAGAGATACAGAGATGGAGACAGAAATGGAGACAAGGAATGAGAGAGAACGAGAGGAACTGATTCTGAAAAACATCATGAATGGTGGCAAAACTAGCTTGGAGTTTTTCAATGGCTTTCCTCATTTTCAAAGGCTCATGTGATTCTCCCTAGAGAAGGAAAAGTGACAGAGTGAACAAGAAATAGCCATTTCCCCTGAACCAGTGTCAACAATGAGAGATGATTTTGAGTGCCAAAGTGATGCGTGGGGAGCGGTCTTGTCTGATATCCTTCCCTTTAACAGCTCTTAGGAATTTGGAACTTGTCCAGTCACAATGGTTTATTAAAGGACCATTTCTGAGCCCATCTGGAAATGGTAATGTGATGCTGCCTTTCCTTAGTCATTCTTGGTAGAGAATCAAGATGGAGAAAAATAAGCTGTTAGAAATAAATGACTGCTTTATCTTCATTTTAATCTGAACAGTTCACACCTGGCCCTCCACTTCCAAATTCCCATTGTCATTCTATTTGTGACACATAGGTCTCTATAGAGATGAATTGGTTTAACCATCTCATTGCTAAGTTTTTAGCACATTTCTCTTTAGGCTAGCAATGGAAACCATATTAATTCGAGGTAGAGTTAAGATTGTAACAATCATGAATTCAGGGCAGGAAAAGACATTAGAAGCTGAGTCCCAGACTGCCCTTCTCTTTACTTAAGAGGAAACTGAGGCAAACAGAGGTTAAATGTCTCGCCCAGGGTTACACGGCTAGCAAGTATCTGAGACAGAATTTGAAGCTAGGTCTTCCGGATTCCAAGTCCTTACGTTTTGTAACTACCTTAAGTTTAAATTCAGGGACAAATATTTTTGTTCTCCTTAACATCTTGGTCATAGCGGACCATCTTTAATCACAGCAGATCCTTAAGATGGTACTTATCTGTATAACCCTTGGGTTAATCCATGATCCGATAAGCATTTATTAAATTCCAATTATGTTTCAGGCTCTGTGCTGGGTACTGTAAGAAATTAAATGGATACAAAAGGCTAGATTTAAAAATAGTATGGTTTTAAAAGATTTATTGGTAGCCATTAGAAAAACAAAGCCACGTGCCATGTTAAGAGTTAGTTTGAAAGACCCGCCATTGCCTCTGCCACCGTGCTGCTTCAACCGGAAAAGAGAGAGTGTCAATCCTGTCACTTCCTTTTTATTCTTCTCTCTATGTTATGTTATAGGGACACACGAGGAGCTGAGGTCCTATTATTTAGAAATTCAGAGGAGCACTGTTGTTTAGCTAAGATACGGGAGCAGAGACTTGCTTCCCGCAGCAGCCTGGCAAAGCTTCCCTGAAAGTGCTAGAATTCTTAAGACAGACCACAAGCCTTAGTAATAGCTCCTAGATAGATGTCTGTTGGCTTAGAGATAACTAGGAAGTAGGTCTTGACTTCCTGGGACCTTAACAATAATTATTGATTTAGCACCAGCTTGATCTAGATGTAATTTGATCTGCTAGATTAGTTATCACGATCTGACTAAGAAAGGATGTTGTCTTTAATAAAGTAAGTGATCAACTCTTGAATAAGACTATTAGAGGCTTGAAGATAAACTGGGTTCATTTGGGTAACTTGACAGAAAGGTAAAACTGGGAGATGGGAGAGAGGGAAGTAGGTGAACCCTAATTAATCTTGCCTAATAATTAATATAATATATTATGTTAACACTTAAATATAAGGTTATCCTCGGTGCAGAGATCAAGGGACTTTGAGAGTCTCCCTTGACTCTGAAACTGGTATGGAATCTGTTGATGCTGAGCCCAGGGACTATGACATTTCCCTGGGTCAGAGGCTGTTGTTGATTCTTGATGGTTTGATAAGATGATCTTATATGATAATAAAAGCTCAATGACTTTATCAATACAAAGGTGATTGATATAGTTAGCAATATAGGTTTAAACCTTACCTGCCTGCCTGCTTATACCAATCTCCCTCTTCCCGGGGCCCGAACAGCAGACACCCACCTACCTCCCAACCCAAGAAGAAGAAGAAGGGGGGGTTGAGGGTCTGTGTACCCCAATTTATACTCCTTTCTTAACTGTCAGATTGGCACATACCTAGGGCTGCTTTGCCAGGTTCTGAGTTCTAAAGGGACAAACTGTTTTTTGCACCTACAGAAAATGGCTATTTCTATAGATTACAGTTATTATACTTCTAATCCACATGATTATGCAAGAGAGAAATCCAGTTGGATCATGGGAAATGTAGTTTCAAAGACCCCAAAATGTCCACAAGAAGTTTACATCAGAGACCTCAAAATTTCAATTACACAGTACCAAGGGATAAAAAGGCAACAACCCCCCCCCAGAAAAAAACAAAAACAAAAACAAACAAACAAACAAAAAAAACAAGCCCCCAGGGCCCCTGAGAAAGTCTTTCTCCCTCCAGAACTTATTTTCAACTCATTATGGGAAGAGATTCTCAAATGATTAAATAGTCTAGGTTGCCTTTGGAGGAGCCAACTGACTTGTTTTGTTTGAAGCCAAGAATCATTTCGATAATGATCAACCATGAAAATTACTCCTAGGAAAAGCTGTCAGTACTTTATTTCTCCTTTAAGTCCTTTTCTCTCACTCACTTCTGACTTTTTAATCCTTTGCAATCTGGTTTCTGATCTTATCACTCAACTGAAACTGCTGTTTCTAAAGTTTTTCTTGATCTCTTAATATATCTGAAAGTCTCTCTCAGTCCTCATCCTTGACTTTTCTGAAGTATCTGATAAGTATCTTGACACCCCTGTCTCCAGAAATATTTGCTGAGTATTTGTGACACTATTCTCTTAACCTATCTTGATTATACCCTTTGCTAACTCATTGTCTACACTGCTGCTCCATTAGGTGGGTATTCCCTACGTTCTGTTCTAGGTTCCTTTCTTTCTCTGCAATCTCTTGGTGATGTCATCAGTTGTCATAGGATTAATCATCATCTCTGTGTTCCCAGAACTAATCCCAGTGTCTCTTTTCTGAGTTCCAGTCTTGCATCACCAATTGTTTACTGGACATTTTCAAACTTGGCTTCCTATTGATATAGACATTTCTCATTTAATATTTCTAAATGGGACTCATTATTTTTCCTCCCAAATCCACTACTTTCCCAAACTTCCTAATTTCTGCCAAGCCTCTGCCTGACCCCCCAGATTCATAAGCTCAGGTTCATCTCAGCTCTCTACTCTCTCCCGACATGTCCACTCAGTCACCAAATCTTGCCATTTCTATCTCAACAACATTTCTTGCATCCCTTCCCTTCCACCCCCCTATTTGAGGCTTTCAGCACCTCTCTAGGACTACTATAAAAGCTTTCTAATGGGTGTCTCTGCTTCAAGTCTGTCCTTTCCCCAATTCATTATCACACAGCTGTGTGCTCCATTTTCTTTCCTCAAGAGCTGACCTTTGCATGCTTCTCTTCCTACTCAACAGACACCAGGAGCTCCCTATTGTGTATTCAACCCAACATAAACACTTCCATTTAGCCCTTCACTTCCTCACCCCTGGTTCCCTTTCCAGTCTCACCATACCTGACTCTTTCCTCCAATTTGTAGTCTAACTAAACTAGTCTCCTTGTAGGCCAACACCCATGGCACTCTAACTTGCATTTCTGTACCTCTGGATGGGCTATTTCCTCACCCCTGGCATGCTTTCCCTCCGCGCTTTAAGACTCATCTCAAATATTCCCCCCTTCTTCCCATAAGGCCTTTCTGCTACCCCCAGGCATTTTTAAATTACTAAATTAATTTAGTAATTAAGTAAAAATTAAAGTAAAAAAACGAAACTACTCTGAACCTGTTTTAATTTAGTAACGTGCATCCTTACATTAGTTGATGTCATCTTTCCTGCGAGAATGCCAGATCCTAGACGACAGATATTTTCATTGTTCTTTTTGAATCTCCCAGACCTCTCTAGAGTCTGAGACATGATGTGTACTTAATAGATGCTTGTTAATGGATCCATTCAACTCTCCAGAATGCTGCCCTTTCAGTACATCAGAACGTCCTTCAAAGAAACAGAAACGAACGAACTATATAACTAAGCCCAAATTCCAAACATGGAACAATGAAAAATGCTCAAGCCTCATCTATCAACAAATACTTCTTAAGCTCCTGTTATGTGTGAAGGCTGGGGGGTACAAGAACAAAAAGGAAATAGTCCCAGCCCTCAAGGAGCTTACATTTTACCCAGCCTGATACAACACTGACAGGTAAATGAATTCAGGACCTTAAACACCTCGTCCACTCCTACAGATGACAGACGACATTTCTCCTTGGCATTATGCCTCTTTATGGAGATGTGTGAATCATATAAGCAGACATACATGGAGTAATGCCCCTACTCTCCTATATCCTCCCCACTTCTTCCCATGCTTGAACACTAGCGTCTTTTAAAGCTCTCTTTTCTTTTAAAAAAACGATTATTGGGGGCAGCTAGATGGCTCATTGGATTGAGAGCCAGCCTAGAGATGGGAGGTCCTGGGTTCAAATTTGGCCTCAGACATGTCCTTATTGGGTGACCCATTGCCTAGCCCTTACCACTCTTCTGCCTTGGAACCAATACTCAGTATTGATTCTAAGACGGAAGGTAAGGGGTTAAAAAATAAAAATAAAAACAATATTATCTGCAGTCTCCAGAGGCAGAATGTAAATTCCTTGAGAGTAGGGGTTATTTCCTTTCTTGTATTTATATCCTCAGTGCCTAGCAACATGCTGGAGACTTAAAAAATGCTTATTGATTGTTGATTGGTTGAGGAAGCCCATTCTTTTTTTATTATAATTATTAGTAAGCTTTTCATGACAGAGCCTAGATTTGCCTCCTTGTAACATCAGAGTTTTACATATTTGATAGTTATTTGAAAGGGCATTTATTTTCTAGTATTTCTTACTGGCTTTTGTTATTGTTATATAGAATTGTTATACAGAAATGATACCTTTAGGGGATTTATTTCATGTCCTTCTAGTTAACTGGAGCTTCTTCCCTCTTGGACCAAGCAGAACAAAGGTAACTTCTCTGCTGCATATTGTTATTCAGTTGTGTCTGCCTGTTTATGACTCCAGGGTCCATAACCCACTAACACCTGTCTATGGGATTTTTAGTAAATGATATTGGAGTGGTTTGCCATTTCCCTCTCCAGTGGATTCAAGCAAAGAGAGGTTAAGTGACTTGCTCAGGGTCACACAGCTAGTAGTTGTCTGAGGCCAGATTTGAACTGAGATCTTCAAGATTCCTGGCTGAGTGCTCCATCCACTGAGCCGGCTAGCTTTTCTCCCTGAAAGTCCTTCAAAAACGTAAATAGTTAGAGGAAGTAGTGATGGCTGGGGTAGATAGAGCACCAGCCCGGAGCTGAGGATATCGGAGTTAAAATCTGCCCACAGACGATAGCCTCGTGACTGTGGGCAAGTTTTTAAACCGTTCTTTCTTCCTTTGTGAAATGGGAAGAAGGGTAGCAGTCGCGTCCCAGGGCTGTTGTGTGGGCCAAAAGAGGTAATAAAGGCGAGGCGCTCAGCCCTGTGTGGCCCACAGGAGGCACTCTATGGAGAGCAGCCAGCACAGCATCCTCCTGAGTCTTCTTTTCTCCAGGTCAGACGCCCTCCCTTCCTTCAATCTCTTCTCACCTTGGAAAAGTGATATTGCTCGGCTTCCCGGCGCTCCCCTTTTCCACGATGCTGGAAAGCCAATGACCGGAGCCTATTTGGATGGAGGTGACTGAAATCTCCCTCCAGACCTCGCGCCCTTCCGATACTCAGTGTACGTCCATGCAGCGCGTTCCTTACTCATTTAGGCGTCGGGTGGGATTATTAGGCCACCGGGGTGGGTGTAGGGCGAGGGTCGAGGCTCCGCTTCCAGACCTTCTAAAGTAGACGTGGCCGAGCCCCGCCTGCCATTCTCCCAAGTCGGTGTGCTAGGAGAGGGGGAGAGGAGAGAGGAGCTCAGGACCCCATCCCTCGCCGGAGGGGCCAAAACCTTCCTGGAAACGTCTTTGAACAAGTCCACGTTTGCTCCCAATCATGGTACTGAGCAAACGAAAACAGAGATTAACCTTGGAAAATCTGTTCCTGTTTCCTTTGCCCTTCCAGAGCACGCTGGGAAAAGACGTGAAGAGATTTCATTAGATGTTCAGAATATGGCCAAGTGGCTGCATTCATTGCAGCTTGCAGCCTCGGATGCTAAAACTATGGGTACCTTTTCTGCTTTCTGGGGTGTAGATCGCAGCAGTGAGGCTGTCTGTGCCCTAAGGAGACAGAAGGGAAGTAGTCTGCTCAAAAACAAAATGGGAACTCATCACAAACTAATAACTCAGAGCAGACGTGCCCTTTTAGAATCCGGATTTATAATTTCCTTGAATAAATCTTGAAACGTATTCAAGTGGTCAGAAAGCCACCCAAAAATGGTGGCTCTTCCAGCATGATCCTTTATTTCTCCCAGACCATGGAAGATCCATAGTCAATCCTTTGGGCAATTGATGGACAAACCTCGGCTTCTATTGCTGTATTCTATTTGGACTCAATAGTGCACAGTCAGGGCATTTTTAGAAAAAGTGACTTTAGTGCAATCTGTCCAAACAAATATAGCAATCTCTCTGACTTTGCACTGGCTGCCTGCCGTGCCTCTAATGCTCTCTATTCTTTTCTCTACTTCCTAGAATTTCTGTCTTTCTTCAAGACTCAGTTCAAATACTGCTTTTTTCGAGAGACCTTTCCTGGTCCCCAAACTGCTAAAGCTTCCTTTGCTAAGGTCAGCACTCATCTACTCTGTATATGTCCTCTGCAAAGGAGCTGGACCTTCACCACCTAATTATAGAAAAGGGAACAAAAAAGAGTAATTCATTTAACTGAAAAATGTATCCATGACAGGTGATCTTTTTAGGAGACGCAGAGGAAACCCTTGTGTGAATTAGAAAGGAAGCAGTGTCATAGGATGAAGAATGACAGGTCACCTCTCTTTCATTATTCAGTCTTTTCAGTCGTGTCCAACTCTTCATGGCCCTATTTGGGATTTTTTTTTAGCAAAAATACTTTTACATCTTATTTTACAGGTGAGGAAACTGAGGCTGACAGGGCTAAGTGTCTTGTCTAGGGCCACACAGTTAATGTGCCTGAGGCTAGATTTGAACTCAGTTCTTCTTGATTTCAGGCTTGGCATTTTATCCACTGAGCCATTTTATCTGCCCCTGCCCCATCTCTAGGTGACCTTTAAAAAGCCCTTTCAATGAGTCTAATAAAGACATTCTAAAAGTAATCTAGCTCCTGAGGAGATGAGTAGAAGCCATATAGAACCAGAGAAAGTAAAGATGTAGGAAGCCTTGTGAAGCTAGCAGGAGAGACATAGAGGCAGAGAAAATCACCATGAGAGAAATGAGACAAGAATACACTCTGGAAACAAGGCTGCTTTGGTCTATCGAGCTCCAGGTGCTCTGGGACAGAAAAATATAATATACACACAGGAGATCCACACTGAAGAGATGCAAGAAGCCCTTGCCATAGCCAAGCTGTAGCCCTGATCTCCCCCCTGAATTCTAGCCCTGGATTTCAGATGGCTGGCATGCCGGCAGCACCTTCAATAATGTCCCAAACCCAAATCATCCTTCAGATAAGTCTACTTTTCCACATGTCATCTGTGGGCCAGAATGGAAGGGATGGGGTCATGGGGAGTGGACTCAGTCTTAGAAACTTCTTTTTCATCCTATTCTTTGGCCAGTGACATGGGCATATCTTCATTTGATAAGTCTTGACTGTATTTTGTATGTTCTTTTTCATATACATGTTTCTCCTGATAGAATATATGCTCCTTGAGGGCAGAGACGGTTTTATTTGATCCTTTTATTCCCTAGAACCCAGTACAATGCTTAGCCTATAGCTTAGCATCATAAATGCTTGTGGATTGATTGGCTAAATGATTTTTCCCCTCCCAGGGCTTTCCCTGGGATGTTAGGATTTTGTAATATGCCATCTCCCTCCTCTGTATATTTGTATAGTCTATAACCTTTGCCTAGGATGCCTTCCGTCTTCATCGTGGCCTGTTGAAATCCCCTTCTTTTGAGGCTCAGCTCAGCTGCCACCTTTTCCATGAAATTTTCCCTAATTGCCCCAACCAAAAATGACCTCTGTCAATTTTTTCTTTTTTCCTCCTTACACTTAGAAATCACTGGCACCTCCAAAAAACATTTAACTAAAGAAATGCATACAAATTGTGTGCAAAAACACAAACTCTACATTGTTTACAGTTTGTTTAAACATCTGTGAAGTATACATGTATGCTAATATAAACATCTGCTTTTGAATTCCCTTTGGATTTATTTTACTTAGAGCCTCTTTTCTCTTGATTTTGTGGCTGTCATTTTAAAAATGTAATCATGCTATGCATTATTCTTATTCTCTTTTCTTCTCTTCATATATGTCCCTTATTTACTTTATGTTTCCGATATTTGTCATTTCTAATAACAAAAACCAACCCATTACATTCAAATATCACAATCTATTTAGCCATTTCTCCCAATCATTGCATTTGAATATATGCTCTCTAAGCTGTTGTTGTCCCACCAGAAACTATGTTTGGATTATGAGTATGCTCAGGCTTAGATCTGAGTGCCAAATGTTTCTTAAACACTTTATTTGGGTCTCTCATTTGCTCCATCACATTTGGCTTTGTATATAATTATCCGCATACCTCTCCTATTTCTAGTTATTTTGTCATTAGAAACAAAGCTTCTATGAATATTTTAATGTATACATAGCTTTTTACCCTCTCAATAATGCCCTTTGGGTCCAGTCTTTGTAATGGGGATCTCTAGGTCAATGAGCATGAACAGTTTTACAGCTCTCAATGTATATTTCCATTTTATTTTCTAAAAAAAAATCTGTAGCTGCTCTGGGAATATAATAATATTAGGCATGTTTCTTCATGTTCCTATCAACATTTAATTTAATCACTTCATCCCTCTGGTTCTCTGTTAACATACATGACTAGGACTATATTTTGTTAGATTGGTCCTTAGGCAGCAGAGATAATCTGTTGCCAAGATTATGCTCTTTCCAAAACAGGTCTTTGCAGCTTGGTCATGCCCAGTGGAACTTTTGTTATAGTGCCACAGCCCCTTAGGGATACAAGATTACCTTCATAGTATGATGAGTGTTGAAGTAAGACTTTTGCAGAATATATCTCTCTAAACCATTGTTGTCCCACCAGAAACTATGTTTGGATTATGTGTATGCTCAGGCTTGGATCTGTGGGTCAGATATTTCTTTTTTTTTTTTCTTCTAAAACTCTTAACTTCTGTGTATTGGCTCATAGGTGGAAGAGAGGTAAGGGTGGGCAACGGGGGTCAAGTGACTTGCCCAGGGTCACACAGCTGGGAAGTGTCTGAGGCCAGATTTGAACCTAGGACCTCCCGTCTCTAGGCCTGACTCTCAATCCACTGAGCTACCCAGCTGTTCCTGGGTCAGATATTTCTTAAACATTTTATATGGGTCTCTCATTTGCCTCCATCACATTTGATTTTGCATATAATTATCTGCCACTTTTCCTACACATTAATAGATTCTCAGGTTGTTTTTCACCCTGGTATTCCTAGGACCTAGTAGAAGATCTTGAATGCATGCTGGATGGAGAGTATGTATATACTTAAGAAATTGAACCAACACCTTTCATGCCAATTCATTCTCAATTTCAGTTAAATAGCCCTTTCCCCTTACTTCTTTCTTTGAACTCTAAAACTATCCTACTTAAAAGTGACCTTTTTTCATATCAGCTGGTCTACAGAGCTAAAACTAGCTATTTTTAGAGCCAGGGAAAGCAGCGATGGTGGGTGAGCAGGGTGTAGCTGCCGGAGGGAGGAAGAGTTCCCCACAATGTCATAAACCTTCTAACGTACTAAAAGGAGAAGTCTCCTCCAGACTGTATGTGGACACAGCCTGAAAAGGGAGGAAGAACACTTTAGAACAATGCTGTTGGTATTCTCTATCTTCCACCCTGTGGAAAAGCTCAGATTACCCTGTTCTTGTAATGTCTTCTACTAGTCACCTCCAAAGACCATTCTGCACCGTCTCTGTGAAATGCTTAGGTCTGCGAGAGCCCTAGAACTTGATTGATCCATTTATGGTTTAAGTTAGCCCCCTTATTTCCCCAGTTGTTAAGATACAGATAAGAGTTGTATGACTTGGTGTGATAAGACAGTTTCCATTGTTCAAGCGCCAGAGCTGTGCACGCATTCTAACAGTCAGGCTCATCAAACATGTAGCTGAACTTTGGATTACTTTTATCTTGTTAACCAAGCTTTACTTCCTTTCTCTACCCTTTCTTCTATTCATTCTCAACCAGAAAACCATGAACAGGTTTTCCCACTTGGAATCCACACAGCCCAAGAATACATCCATCCTCTGAGGCACTTACCATGTGCCTTGGCCACACAACAAACAAAGGGCACTGAAATAACCACTTTGGATTCTCATCAAATAGCCCTGATTTATGGAAATCAAAGTTCCTTTGGGGACTCCGAAGAATCTTAGTAAGTGGAATGTACTAGTGTGAATATTTCTTTTCTTAGACCCAATTTTAGTTGAATATTAAGAACTTGTGGTATTTTACACATGCACATGCACACATGGCACATATGAGTATTTAAAACAAACTTTTAAATTAATTCACTCATTCATTAATTTACATGTGAAGAACTGAAGGAACCTATCATCTCTACTTGAGATTTGAAAAGGACTTTCTTAAACTTTGAGGTGGCCATTTCTTTTTTTTTTTTTAAATCCTGTATATAAACTTGTTTATATTTAATTTAGTTTTCCCCCCAGATTACATATGATACATTATTCAATAATTGTTTTCTGACATTTTGAGGTGGCCATTTCTGTTCAATTTTCCCTTAATGTTTGTTTGGTGACACCTGTCCCTCCCAAAGAGCAAGACCCAGGTCATTAACAGGAAAGGAGCCATCTGGTCCATTATTCTCCCAGGAGGTGTGATTAACACAAGTTGCCCATGTATGTACATACTTAATCTTTGTGATCCACTAATGAATTCTAGGGGAAAATGTGTTTTATTGAATTAGTAGACTTAATGGAACTGGGATCTTTGCCATCTTATCGTTTATGAAACTTCAATTGTCTTGTTCAATTATCTGAAAAAGGGGGCAGTTTATGGTTCCTGAAACAGAGATTGCAGTAAGTTTGGTGCCACAACATACAATGCTACCTAGAGCAGAGCTTTGTCCAGGGTGCTGATTGTTTTCTCCATAGATAATGCATTTCTTTCTTGTGACTCCCAACATCACCTTACCAGGGTCCTATTGCTGTGTCGCCCTCTCCTGGGGCATTGTACTTTCTGTGAAGGTGAGACCCCCCTTCTGGGTGGTAAATCAAGTACTCCTGGTTCAACTTATGCTGGTAGGACTATCCTCTGTCCTGGTGAGCACTCCCTCCTCTGACTGAAGTTGTCTCGGGCATACTTTGGTTGGTCCAAGCCTGTCCTGATGATTTGGCACTTTTAAAAGTATCCATCCATTCGATTCCATCTTCATAACATCTCATTGCTAAAGAGGGATTAGTATGCATGTCAAACAACAATGCTTTCTTCCCATTTTCCTAGCCATCCATCAACTCTGTCTCTTATTTGTAATTATCTCTGTCCCTGGCCCACACACCAGACTTTCAAGTTGATTGCACTCTCCTCCCACTTTTCAAGGCTATATTCTGTGTCAGAAAAGGTTTGGAGAATTCACTTGGGTCGGCATGTGCCCTTTAACTTACTTAATAAACTTTGTTAAAATAAAAGGGGAAAATATTTAGCTCCTTTTCAATAGGTACATACTTGTCACCTACCAGGGGCTCAGAAACAGCACAGGTAAGGAATGCAGGATTGAGGGGCAGATCCCAAACTTATTTCACAGTGTTTATCTGACTCACAGGATCCGAGCCCGATAGCTGGAAGGGACCTAAGAGGCCATCAAGTCCAACCTCCTGATTTTACAGATGAAGAAACTGAAGCCCAGAGAGGCTCAGGAACCTTTCACACCCACATTGCTAGGATGTGTCAGAGGCAGAATTTGAAGCTGGGTCCTCTTGAAACCAAATCCAGTGCTTTAACTATTATACAAGACTGCTTTGTTAGTGGAAGAATCTAGTCTAAACTGGACCTGCCCAGGAATCCTTTTTATAATATATCTAAGGAATGGTCATATTCTTGAAGATCCTTGCATATTCTCAACTCTAAAACCCTGATTTCCTGATGATTTCTAAGATCATTTACAGTTCTAAAAATCTTGTTTTCTCTGGGTCCAGGTCATGCCACGTGAATCTGATATCAGTTCTTCTCCTAACTCTCTCACTAATGCTACTAACCATCATTTTCTCTTCTATCTGAGAGCCAGCACTATGTATCGCTTCCAAGTCAGAAGAGTAGTAAGGGCTAGGAAATTGGAGTTGAGTGACTTGCCCAGGGCCACACAGCTGAGAGTCTGAGGCTAGATTTGATCACAGGGCCCTCCTGTCTCTAGGTCTGGCTCTCTTTCCTTTGAGCCACCCAACTGCCCCAACCACCATATATTTTTTAAATCACTAACACTGGCTTCCTTGCTTTTTCTCAACAAGACTATCTCTTGACCATACATTTTCCCCAGCTGTACCCCAGGCTTGAAACAATCTCCTTCATCATTTCTCCCTCAGATTTTCCTGGCTTCTTTCAAGTTCCAGCCCAAACTCCTCCTTCTACAGATGAAGCCTTTCCTAATCACCTTCAGTTCTGATGCTTTCCCTCTGGTCCTTTATCCTATATATAGTTATTGATAAATTGTCATCATGATTTGCATGTTGTCTTTCTCATTAGAAAGTGAACTCCTTGAGGGCAGGGGCTGTCTGGACTCTTGGCATCCCCAGTGCTTAGTGCCTCAGTCAGTATATAGTAGGCACTTAATAAATGTTTATTGACTGACTAATGAATGAATTAAGTAGGGATGTTTAGTCTAGAGCAGAGAAGAGTGAAGAGAGTGCCTTGGGCATTATTGGCCCTTTATCAATGTCCAATGAATCACAATGGAGGAGTTGCTAGCTTGAAGTATATACTCTAGGGGGCAGCTGGGTAGCTCAGTGGATTGAGAGTCAGGCCTAGAGATGGGAGGTCCTGGGTTCAAATCCGGCCTCAGACACTTCCCAGCCGTGTGACCCTGGGCAAGTCACTTGACCCCCATGGCCCACCCTTACCACTCTTCTGCCTTGGAGCCAATACACAGAAGTTAAGGGTTTAAAAAAAAAGGAAAATGAAGTATATACTCTAATCTCATTCCTCAAATTGAGGCTGCTTTTTGTTTGGAGTTATTGGTTTATGGCTATATCCTATTTGTGAAGGTATTTTGTGGAGCCAAGTATGATGGGAAGGAACTAAACTGGCCAGTATAAGCTAAGGGCTGACGCCTCTCTGAAGAGTGAACAGGAAGAAGCTTTTGTTCTGAACCCATTTTGCTTCTAGATGAACAATATTTGAACAGTGATTGATATGCACTCATACATGCATACAGAAGTACATACATGTATATACAGACACACATACAGAAATACATATTATTTGGTCCCGATACCCATCTTGGTGGCAAGTGAGGGAAGGAGTTATTGCCCATTCGAGCCCTTTCTCTTGGTCTTTCATGGAGGCAATCATAGTCTCCCTTGGAAAGGAGTGAGAAAGATTTTAGAACCAGAGTCTACATTTCCATAATCCACGTGGCCATAGATATCTTACACTAGCTTGTTCCCTTTGGGTCCGGGACAGTGTTGTGCTGCTCCTTAGGCTAGATAAAGATCATTCCCTTTGGGGAAGAGGAGCTCCATTGGATGACAGGTTTTTTTTTTTGCATTTCCCCCACAAACTCTGTCTCCCCACAAACCCAAAGGAGACAGCTCAGGCTCCTCGGCCCCATATCTAGCACTTTCTCTGTGGCCCACGACTTCCCTTTCCATCCCAAGAGACTCAAGTGTCTTGTAGGCTTGAAGTTGGCCAATGGCTGTTCCCTCCCCATGATGCACTGGAAGCCATGCTACGGGAACATTTCCCCCCACCTAGAAATGGCCAGATTGCCCCAGCCTGCAAAGCTTCCGGATGCTGCTGATCTGGTCCGGCTGCTTCCAGCTTCACACCATCAGGCGGTCTCAGAGTCGAAGGCAGCACAGGAGAACATGGTAAGTTCATAGACGTGAAATGAACAGACTTCTGTTTTGGGGGGACTCACAAAAACGTTCTCCTCCAACTCTTCTTGCGAGAAGCTCTTTTGGGACACCCCAAGTAGTGAGGTGTTAAGAGTGACTGGTATCGCACTGCTTAGAAGAACCCAAAGCACATAGAAATGAACAAAGTCAGGAGGCAACACATTTTGATTTTTTTTTCAGTTGCTGAGCTGACCCATTAAAAGGAAAGGAAGAGAAAAGGTTGAATGGCTGAGGGAGCATGGCATAGCGGCAAGAACACTGGGTCGGGATTCTCAAAGAGCATGGTTCGAATCCTGCCTCTGAACATCGAATAGATTTGTGACTATGGGCAAGCCAAATGATCTGTCTGAGACTCAGTTTCCTCCTCTGTCATGGGGGGCCATTAACACTCTTAAGAAGGGATCCAGAAGCTTCACCAGGCTGTCAGGAGGCTCCATGACAGAAAGAAAGGCTAACAACCCATGTCTGGCAATCTACTTAGTGGGATATTTGTCAAACATGCCCAACCATTCGGATTCAGAGTCATTTCACTGCAAGCCATGCTTTGGTTTGAGGGACTCCATCCTAGGCTGAGGAATGACAGTGAGGCTGATGGCACTATCAGGCTTATGCCATACTCTGGGTCAGGGATTTTCTCATTGAGGAAAAGAACTGAGAAAAAAAAAAGCTGCTTAATAAACATTATACATTGAGCTCAGCATTAATATTTCAAGTCACTACAGAAATGTGAATTGAATTGCCCTTGCTCTGAGAGCAGTCACAATTAAATAGACAGATTACTATAACATAAAATGGGGTTTTTCTTTCTTTCTTCCCTTTTGGATGGGGGAGATTCCTTTGCAGCTAACTTTTTTCTTTAATGTTACATTTTGGTGCTCTTGAAGATGATCTCATTAACCATGGGCTGGCTATTCAATTTATTTCAGAATTGTTTTCTTTCTCTTTGATTTACCAACAGTGACTTGGTGCTTTCTCTACAGTTTGTCTTTTTTTCCCCCCCCCCAGCAGGAAAAGGAACTCATGTGTCCTGGTGGAGTGGGTGGGGGGAGCCTTGAATGGCTGTCTACAACCCACATAGCTGCTCCATCTATGGTTTTAAGGAACTGCTTCACCCATCTAGAAGTGGCCATACTGAACTAGCCGGACAAAAGAAGGGATCCCTCGGGGTCCAGGAGTCAGTTGCATGGGGGGTTCTATGAACTTGAACTGGGAAAAATGCATCTTTATTTTCATTCATCTCCAACTGAAACCTACCATTTCTTTCAAGTATTCATTAAAAAACCATCATTCCAAAAAAAGGGGGGGGGGAGGGTCCATAAGGCTTTACCAGACCACCAAGGGGTCCATGACAAAAGTACGTTTAAGAATCCTGTTAACTGGCAGAAGACAAAATCCATCTCAGAGTTAGAAATGACCTCAGATCTTCTAGCCTAATATTTACCTTCGAGAATCTCTCCTAAACCTTTCCCGACAACAGTGGGAAATTGGTGTCTAGCCTTTACATTAAGACTGCTCATCAATCAATTGAGAAGCATTCATTAAGTGCTTACTTTGTGCCTGGCACAGTGCTAAGCAGGAAATATGATTACAAAGGAGGAGACAACGTGTCCTCTGAAGGACTTTGCAGTCTAATGGGGGAGGAAACAAGAATGACTAGAAGTACGTCCAGAATAAATAGAGAAGTTAGGCACCAATATAAATTAGATTAATATGAGTTACCTGCCATGGGGAGAGAACACTTGACAGAAATACGGAAGTATGAAAGTGGGAACATTTCTGGGGATGAGGAAGACGATGAGTTCTGTTTTAGACATGATGGGTTTGAGGTGGTTCAGGGACATTCAGTTTGAACTGTCCAACAGGCAGTTGGTGAAATGGGATTGCAATGCACAGGAGAGATTGGAGTACAGATATGGATAAGTGAGTTGTCTGCATAGAGATGACAAACATATAAGAGCTCAGGAGTTCACTGAGAAGATATGGGGAGAGACAAGTCACGTACTGAGCAGTTAGGGAAGTGTTGTGTCAATGATGACCTCACAAAGGAGATTAAGAAAGAGAGATTATATAAGGAGGTTAAGAGCCAGGTGAAACTAGTGTTCCAAAACCCCAGAGAGGAGAGAGTATCAAACAGAAAAGAGTGGCCAACAAAGTTAAATGCAACAGAGAGGTTAAGAAGAGTGAGAAAAAACTCTCAGATTCAGCAATTAAGAGATTATTGGGAGGGCAGCTGGGTGACTCAGTGGATTGAGAACCAGGGAGGTCCTAGGTTCAAATCTGGCCTCAGACACTTCCTAGATGTGTGACCCTGGGCAAGTCACTTGATCCCCATTGCCTAGCCCTTACCACTCTTCTGCCTTGGAACCAATACAATACTTGATTCCAAGATGGAAGGTAAGGGTTTAAAAAAAAGAGAGAGATTATTGGCAATGCTGGAGAGAAATTCCAGAAGCCAGTTTACAAAAGGTTATATTGTGAAAGGAAAGGAAGGAGTGGCAATGAGTGGATAGTTTTTCTAGAAGTTTAACTGAGAAAGGGGAATAAGGAAATATAGAATGATAATTTGAAAGGAAAATATTTTTTCTTAAAGAATAGGGGAAATTTGAGTATGCCTGAGGGGAACAGGGAAAGAACTAGTAGAGAGAGATAGGTTGAAGATTCAAGAGAGAAACTCTCAGCTTTAAGCATAGTGGCTGACACAAGTCAGTATTTGATAAATGTTTGTTGATTGGCTGGCATTTGGTTGAAGAAGATGAGAGGAGATGGGATCTCATTGCACATGTAGAGGTGGTAGACATGGGAAGCATTTGAGCCATTTCATTTTCAGAGACTGAGGGAAAATATGGAGAGAGTAAATGATGCTACCGAAGGGTTTTGTGAGGAAAGAAAGTCAAAGAGGGAACTCATAGTGAATCCTTTCAGTTTTCTCAATAAACTAAAAAGTGAGGTAGTCTGCTGAAGGAGTTTGGGCATATGGTGGACTTAGGAAAAGAAGAGACTTGGAATAACCTCTATGGGAGTCATTGAGATAGGGAATCAATTAGGGAGGAATAAAAGGATTGCTTTGCTATGATGAGGGCACAAATAAAGTTGATAATATGAATTTATAGTTCACCCAGAAAGCAAGGTTGTGGGATTTCTTCAAGCTCTGTCCAGCCTAGAGTAGCAGTGGAAGTGGTAGGTGATGGCTGGAATCTTGGCTAGGATTTGGCAAGGGTTGAGTGAAGATAATATATTAGGGACAGGAAATGAGAAAGCAGAGGATACAAAAATGAAGTCAGAGCAATAGTAATGGCCTGAGAAAGTTCTGAGGGAGGTAGAGGAAGGGGAATAGTATAGGTAGCATAAGTCACAGAGAGAGATGGAATATTAAGAAGCTATAATCAGGTCTAAGGATATCAAGGTTCTTGATTTAGGAAGTGAAATACTTATAGATAATGATGTGATTCTGAGTGTGATTATTCCTGTGTGTGGTTAAACTGGAATGGATGAACTGGTCATGGGATTTAAGGAGTTTGAGGAAATGGAAGATTAGGAACTTTGAAGGAACATGAACATGACTATTCAAGTCCCCTTGTATAAAAGCAAGAGTTTGGAGAAGAAAAGACAGCTTTCTATATGCTGAACTCCTTGAGAAAGAGGAGAGAGTGACCTGGGATGTGATTGTAGGAGTTTAAATTAATGTCCAATACTGCAAGTATTATTTTTTAAGTGTATTGTCTGACAAAAATAGAACCACGTGACTAAGTTTTTCTATCTGCTCAAAAAATTCCCACTTCACCAAAGCTGCGACAGGAAAGAAAGAGAATGAGAGATGGAACTCCACACAATTTATATCCTGTCTATGTCGGCACATAAGGACAGGAAGTAAGTAGAATGCTGGGAATCTTAGTTTTGCTGGGGATCATAGTTTTTAGGGTAAAAGATTGAAATTATACAATCCCCCCTGGGATCCTTTGGGAGACTAGTCTCCCCAGTGGATCATGTAAACATAACCATCTTATAAATTTCAATAGTTTGGGGATAAAAGGGAAAGAGAACAAAACCAATGATTGCTAGGTACATTGACAAAAAGCCAAGGGGGAAGTCCCCTTTGGCATAAGAGTACACATAAAAAATAAATGTGTTACAACCCCCCACAGTTCAATCAATTATCCTCCATGATTCATTCTGGGTCTTCTGATGCTGTGGAGGTTTCTTCAGGCATCTTCATGGTGCCTTCTTCAAACAATTCATCTTCTAGATTCAAAAAGTTATTGAGTTCCTTTTCCTGAAATGTTTCTTTCTTAAAAGATTTTTTTAGGACTTCTGGGTTAAGATGGCTGCAGAGTAGTCACAAGACTCTTTACTCTCCTCACCACTGACCACATGTGATACATCAAAAAGACAAAAATCCAAATCCAGATGAAAGAAGGGACTCCACAATAGGACGCAGCATCGAAGGTACGTAGGAGTTGGGCATTTCCATGCTATAAGGGGGTGAAAAAGCTCCCACCAAAATGCAAGCTGATCAACCCTTCCCGACCCAACCTATGGTGCCAGAGCCAGAGCCAGTGCGCCGGTATTAGCACAAGCATGCGGCAATCTCTAGGGTCTGGCAGCTCACTAAGAGCACCAGGGACCTACTAGTCCTGCTAGACTGAAAGCAGCTAGACCCGAGACCCCAGGTGGCTAAAGAGTGCGGCCTTGGGCATGGAGATAGAGGGGCGAGGGGCGGCAGACAGAAGCTGTGAGGAGACTACTGGAAAAGTAGCCTCAGGCAAAACCTGCTCTGTAGCTCCATACACAGAAACCCTGCCCTCCTCCCTCAGACTTCTGACTGAGAAAGAAAATCAGCATAGTGATGGCAAGCAATATCCAAGAAATAACCACCAGAAAGAACAAAGAAAAGGCACTAATCTTGGATAACTTTTACTGAGAAAAAAATCCAGACGACAGAGCAGATAGCAGAGGAGTACAAACAAGTAAACACATCCAAACTTTTCCCCCAAAATGGAAACTGGTCACAAGTTCTTGAAGAGTTCAAATCTGAGATTATGAGAAAGGTGGCAGATTTGGCAAAAAAAGTGGGAAATAGTTCAAAAAAGAAAATAACAGTTTAAAAGACAAAATTTCACATTTGGAAATTGAGGTCCAGAAATCAAATGAAATAATAAGCAAATTGAAGACCAGAAATGACCTGCTGGAAGCTATGAAAAGTGTGGGAAGCCGTTCGATGTATTAAAGCCATTGGAGAAATAGGATCAAATTTAGGGCCTGTTATCTGGATTCCCTACATGACCAATCCAGACTGAGGCAGTCTTTGTGTTTGGTCCTGGTCACCTGAGCCCCAAAAAGCTCTGGTACCAGCAGGTAGGTTAATCCAAAATCAACTTGATCCCTCCAAGAGGCTATTAGGAGTCATTTAGAGAAACAGAGTCTGTAACAGATATTTTATCTGGTTCCCATTACAAAATCATCGACAAGTAAAACTGTGTGTATGATTTTTCTGCACTGCATGTCAGGACAGACAGAATGGGCCATCGAAGATAAAAATCTGAGGCTCCTCTTTTGACTCAGTCTTTGATCCCCACCTTTCTTAGAATTCTTGTTGGAGAGCTTTGAAGTGGCAGACCAGCATCTACTGAGTTAATGATTCCTTTCCTTGATAATTGAGAAGCCTGAATCCTAACAAATGTTACTTAGATAAGATTGCATATTCAGATTAGAACTGGCTCCTTTAGGATTTGACTGGTGAGCATCTCCATGGGGTATTTCCTCTCCCAGAATTATCCCCTACTAAGTTGGTGGTTGAAATTTGACCATTTATCTTTGCACCTTTATTCTTTAGACTTCAATGGATTATGTGTGATTTATTACCCCCTTACAACAGTGACTCTTTTTGTGTTCTTTGTTTGAAATCAGTATATAATAAACTCCCAAGCCCGCAGAATTTGGAACAGCATGGGCTAACCACTAGTCTGGTTGTTCTCATTTTCTTTCTCCTGCCTTAACCATCCTATGCCACCACGCTGCTCAGGACCCCAAAAAATCATATAGAGGCATGGCTCCCTATAGAAAAGCAGGATAGACCAAACAGAAAAGGAAAATCAAATGATTACAGCAGAAAACTAATCTTTAAAGACCAGAATTGGGCAGGTAGAAGCCAATGATCTCACAAGACAGCAAGAACTAATAAAGCAAAGTCATAAGAGTGACAAATAGAAGGAAACATGAAATATCACACTGAGAAAATCAACGACCTTGAAAACAGGTGTAGGAGAGACAATTTGAGGATTATTGATCTACTGGAAAACCCAGAAATCAAAAGGAACTTGGATAACATACTTTATACTTGGGCAACATACCACATACTCAGACAACAGCCCTTTAGGAAGCTAATTGTTGCCTAAGGGAAATACATCCAGGCTTCCAAGGCAAGCAGCAAGCAAGCACCCAGGCAGGGAGGCAGGGAGGCAGCAGCAGCAATGCCAGGAAAACTCCAAAGAGAGTTCCCATGAGGGAGCAGCAGGAGAAACGTGGTTTCTTTTCAAACTAATCTACTTGGAGAGAATTAAGGATTTTGAACCCCACTTCTGGTTGTCATAAATGTAAGAGTTTAAATTAATGTTCAATACTTCAAGTATTACTTTTTAAAAGTTTATTATCTGCCAAAATAGAACCACGTGACTAAATTTTTCTACCTGCTCAAAAAATCCCCACTCCACCAAAGCTGTGACAGGAAGGAAAGAGAGTGGGAGACGAAACTCCATGCAATTTATATCCTGTCTATGTCAGCACGTAATGACAGGAAGTGAGTGGAGTGTTGGGAATCGTAGTTTTGCTGGGGATCATAGTTTTTAGGGTAACGGATTTAAATTACACATGATATACAATAGTCACCGTGATTCAAAGAGGGTAAAACATTTTAATCATGGTGACTATTGCATATCATGTGTGATTTGAATCTGTCACCCTAAAAACTGTTGAAGGGAGAGTATAAAAGTGACTGTAGGGAGCACCAAGCAATATTATGACCCTCTGAGATCACTCTACTAGGACTATGAATAAATGAGTGATGGAGAAGAGAGTGAAGAATGCTATGTTGTTTGAGAAAAATGAGGCTTCAGTGAGAGCAAGTCGATGGAAGGAGAAGGAGAATGAGTAGTCCAGAATGAAGGGAAATTTGTTCACTATGTAACCAGAATTCCAGAGGACACAATGGGTGGGTTAGTTTCTGTAGTTCTTTTATTATAGGGTTGTTCACTTAAGATTAGAAAGCTTAAGTGAGAAAATATATAAATGAAAAAGAGCCTTGAAAGTTTAAAAAAAACCTTTAAAAACTTAAAAATACTATTATTACAATCCTTTAATCTCCTATTAAAAATCTCATGTATTAGTAGCCTAAAGAAGAAAGTATCTTCTGTAGCTAAATGATAAGATTCAGATATTAGAGTTAGTATTGAGGTAAATAAGGGTGCATTTTCTTGGTATACTTCTTTGGGTTGAGGTCAAAGTCCATGGCAAGGAAAAAAGACTCGGGAAGTGTTTTTCAAGCTTTGTATCTTTCTTTATCCATAAAATGAGTAACAAAAGTCACTGTGATGGTAGATGGTAAGAAATGCTCCCTTGGGAAAGCTGAAGGATTAGCTAAGAAGAGAGTTATTCAGGGGGAAATAATTAAAAGCTAAAAAAAAGAAAGATGCTTAGTCTATTTCTGTGGGTTTTATTAGGGATGGTTCAAATGGGATTTGACCTTAAGAAACATCTTGACCAATGTTTTGGAAGGTAGTCCATGTAATATTGTGCCTTTTTGCCAAATCCTCTTTAACTCTCAAACTCATTGTCTAATTTTAGAAAGATGTCATCCATCTGTTTCTGGTTCATCTCCACTGAACTCATCAAATTATGATTTTATTTGTATATAAATTCATCTAAATTGGAGAATTCCACATCCCCAAAGGCAGATAAACCTAACCTTCCCTTTCTCCTCCTCCACAAAAATAAAAATAAGCCAGAGTTTGAAGTTGGACAAGTCTTACTAAAGAAAAACAATTAGAATCCAAATGTGGGAAAATGGCAAAATTCTTGCTCATCTTTGGTCATCTCCCATTTATGGATATGGACATGTTAACAGAGCTGATAGGGCTTTGGACTTGGCATTAGAAGTTGTTGTTCAGTTGTTTTAGTCATATCCAATTATTCGTAACCCCAGGTTTTGGGTTTTCTTGGCAAAGATACTGATGTGGTTGGCCATTTCCTTCTCCAGCTTCTTTTACAGATGAAAAACTAAAACAAGGTTAAAGTTGCCCAGCTAGTAAGCGAGACCAAATCTGAACTCAGGAGAGGAGTTTTTTTAACTCCACCAATTAGCTGCCCCATTAGGAAAACCTGAATTCAGAGCCCACCTCATAGCTCACTTAACTAACTGTATATTTGTCAGTGAGTCACAACTCTGAGACTCAGTTTCCTTATCCATAAAATGGGAATAGCAATACCTTCCTGTCTTGAAAGATTTTTTTCAAGGCTCAAAAAAGATTCTGTATGGAAAGCACATCACAGAGTCCACAGCTTTGTGTTCATCAATTATTATTCATGCCCATCAGAAATAGAGGGGCTGGATTACCTTCTAAAGTTCAGAACCCGCCTGTCAGCCTGAGGTCTCGTCCATATGAAAAATGTTGTTTATTGGCTTCAAAGGACAGAATTAGGGGCAAAGGGTGGAAGCTGTAAAGAGATGGATTTTGACTTGATGATTTAGGAAATTTCTTATCAATGAGAATTCTCTCAAAGCAAAACGAGTGGTAGGTGAAGTCATGGATCCCCTGTCGCTGGAGGCACTCAGTTTAATTCAAGTCAACTTAAAAAGAAATTTAAGGGTGGGGAAGGAAAACTAGGTGGCTAGAAAGCCACGCTTGGAGATGGGAGGTCCTGGGTTCAAATATGACCCCAGACTAGGTATGTGACCCTGGGCAAGTCACTTAACCCCCATTGCCTAGTCCTTACTGTACTGCTCTTCTCCCTCGGAATCAATACACGCTATTGATTCTAAGACGGAAGGCAAGGGGTTAAAAAAATTGAGGCATTTTGCTAGGCACCAGAGACAGAAGGATGGAAAATGAAGTCATTTCTCCCTTTGGGGAAGTCATGGTCTGTACCAAGTAAGTAAGCACAAATGAGCCTCGTAAGTGTAAGCAAATGATACAATTCAGAGTAATTTCAGAAGGGAAGACACAGAGGAAGCTTCTTTAGGCAGCTTGGTGTCAAGGAGATGTACTGCTCGGACTTGGAGTCAGAGTTCTAATGACCACCTAGGAGCCCCCTAGCTGCATGACCCTGGGCAAGTCCTTCTACTCTCTCCACCTGAGTTTCCTCATCTGTAAAAGAGGGACAATAAAGCACCTCCCCCAGAGACCTGGCTTGAAGAGCAGGTGAGGTAACACAGGATTCCTTGCCGAGAGTTCTAGTTTTTGGTTCTGCTACAGCCTGCCGGTGGGACCTTGGGAAGCAGTTAATGTCTCTGAGCCTCAGTTTCTGCACCTGTATAACGAGAGGATTGGATTAGAGGATTTCGTAGGGTTTCTTCCACCTCGAAATCTAGGATCCCGTGACTGGTTACTGGAGCAGAGCAGAACCTGCCCATCTAACTTCATTTTCTATTTTTTAAAAAATCTTCACCTTCTGTCTTAGAATTGATACTAAATATTGGCTCCAAAGCTGAAGAGTGCTAAGGGCTAGGCAATGGGGGTTGAGTGACTTGCCCAGGGTCACCCAGCTAGGGAAGTGTCTGAGGTCAGATTTGAACCCAGGACCTCCCATCTCCCATCTCCAGGCCTGACTGTCTATCTGTGGAGTCACCCAGCTGCCCTTCTACCTTTATTTTCTACTTCTTCCTGGATGTGTTTGCTAGATTTGTGAGATTCTAGAATAAAAAAAACAAACAGACTCCCCTCTAGGGTCTAGGGCAGTGATAGCAAGCTTTTTAAAGAAGGGGACAAAGGAAAGGAAATGCTCATCTGTCAGTCTGTTTCTAAGGCTACTCTTTTGAAGTTTCATTGTATTGTCAGATTAGGAATAATGTTTCAGGTGGGATAGAACATTTCAGAAGGCCACATCTGGCCTGCGGGCTGTAGTTTGCCCATCACTGGTCTAGGGGAAGCATTGATTTTATCTATTTCTTAAAATTTTTTAAAATTTCACTTATTTATTTATTTGTTCATCTATTCATCTATTTATTTATTTACTTGTTCATTCAACCATTTATTTATTTGTTTGTTTATTCCTTCGTTCATTCGTTCATTCATTCATTCATTTGTTTGTTTTTTAAGCCCTTACCTTCTCTTGGTGCCAATACTGTGTATTGGCTCCAAGGCAGAAGATTGGTAAGGGTAGGCAATGGGGGGTCAAGTGACTTGCCCAGGGTCACACAGCTGGGAGAGGGAGTGTCAGTGGTTTGAGGACATGAGAGAACATTTGGAACACTACTGTGGGGAATACAATGGAGAATCAGAGCAGAATTGACAGCTTGCACACAGCCTGGAAGACCCAAGATCGAATACTTGAGTACTAAGATTGATTGAAGACTGAGATTGGGTAATCCATGTAGAGAGCTCTCAGTCATTGCACTCATGCGACTGTGTCTAGCCAGCAGCTGATTGGGAGAGATGAGAGAGAAGTCAGATGGTGGGAATAACTGGGTTGGGGTTTGGAAAGGGAAGAGTGGCAATATGGGTGGGGACGAGGATTTGAATGGGTGACGTGCAACGAAGACCAAGTTAGGTAGAGATCAACGATGATTTGAGCCAGTTAATTATGAGTTCAAGATTTTTTAATGGGAGGAACGAGAAGTGGGAGTATGTACAGGCTTACTATTAGTTGGAACTACTCAGACTTTGGTTCCTTCTTCTTCCATATCAGTGGGTTTTGGTTTGATAAAAAAAAAAAGAGTTCAAAATGCCCCAATAAATACCCCAATAAGGATGTAAACACTAAACAATAACGCTAGTCCAACTATCAATAATGTGGAATTAGGTCTTGATCAATGATACACGTAAAACCCAGTGGAATTGTGGGACCGCTAAGGGGGATTAGAGGGGTTTGGGGATAGGGAAAGAATATGAAATATGTAACTAGGAGATAATATTCAAAATAAAAATTTTTAAAAATGCCCCAATAAGAGTTTATAAGGGAGGGTAGTGAAATGGCTTATGGATTGAGAGCCAGGCCTAGAGATGAGAGGTCCTAGGTTTGAATTTGCCCTCAGACACTTCCAAGCTGTGTGTCTCTGAGCAAGACACTAAAACTCCATTGCCTTATTGTTCTTCTACCTTGGATCCAATACCCAGTGTTAATTCTAAGATGGAAGGAAGGAGACTAAAAAAAAAAAAAGAATTTACAAGGGAAAACCTTATGCAAAATTCTGTTGTCATGGGAGTTGCGGGCTCTCATTATTTATTGTTCCACTAACATAGACCTCAGGGGAACATTTCCCAATCTAGTTAAAAATGGTTTCTTTTCACCCAACACTTCTCTTGTTTGCTGTGAAAATGAAAGCATTATGTAAACATGAGTTACGTTAAATGTGAATTGTATTAGACACACTCATTTTATTTGGGGTCAAGAGAAGTTTCCCATCTTCTCTTGTTTAACAAATACAACCGCAGAGAGAGGGAGAGAGCTCCAAAGGTGCTTTTTGAGTCTAACTCTCTCATTTTACAAGTGATTTGAGCAGATTTGGGTGATTAAAATAATGCTGCTATTAGAATTAGTCTAATTAAATTTCTCTTTAGATGGCTGGCTGAATCCAAGGAACTGCTAACTGCTGAAGGGAGTGGACTTGGACTATTGTTACAGGAATATGGGGTACAAGGGAGATATAGATGTATAATGATGGTGATGATGTGTATCTATCTATGATCTCCTTAGCTGCAGTTGGTGGGAGGAATACCTACTCCTGTCACCCTGACTGCTGCTGTAAGTTATCCCCTCGAGAGCTTAGATAGATGGGTAACCTTTCCAGGTCCAACCTGGGGTTGGATAAACTAGTATTGGGCTATTGATCTGTCTTGGATAAGGTTCAGGATCTGACTGTGTTTGACTCCCTTCCCCAGGGCCGTGATAGAAAGACCACTCAGGAAGGTACTTGTTGTTGAACACTCTTTATCTATAAATAGGGAAAGGACAACAAGGTCAAGGTTTGGGGATTGGAAACCCTATTGATCTATTATCTATTAAACTAAATAATAATCAGGACTGGAGGCTATTGATCAGGTGGAAGCTGGAGATTTCACCTCTTCTCAACCTCTAGCTGGAACCTGAGCACAGCCAACCCAGAGAATAGGGAGGCTATTGCTGCAGATGTATTGATGGTCTTTATTCTCTCAGCTCTCTTATCACCAGTGTTGGTGATTCACTAGCTCTCACAGTCTATCAGGAAATAGATTCAGGTTTATTCCTACCCTCTTCTTCTTAAACCACCCAGCAACCCTTCGACCACCCTTCAAACCACCCTCCAGCCACCCACTGCCCAGATTGAACCACAGAGGTTGGCAGAGATCTGTGATCTCCAGTTCTCAGCCTCTGAGTCCTGAGACTTCCGAGACCAGAGACCTCCCTCAAAGTGGCTGTAAGGGGTATTTATAGGGTGAGGCCAACCGACGTTTGCCCCTGGCTCATGGCACTTGGGAACATTCCGAGTCTCTCAACTGCCATCCCTGACAATCAAGGTGGCATTCATCTCTTCCCAGGTTATTGAATATAACACTATCTCACTTTTCTCAGTGCAGTGTGGTTACCCTCTTTTCTCTGGCTTAGAGCCTGAGGGCCTGGGAATGTGGGGGTGGTGCCACCAGGGGGGTCACTGAAAAAGGGAAGTCAGAAGCACTGGGTTTCAGAGTTGGAAGGGACCTCAGCAGTCCCCAAAAGAATCCCCTTAACAAGGAAGGAAGGAAGCCAGCTTTTATGAAGCACTTACTCTGTGCCAAGCACGGTGCTAAATGGCTTACAAATATTATGTAATTTGATCCTTACAACAAACCTGGGAGGTAGATATTATTATCCTCATTTTATAGTAGAAGAAACTGAGGCAAATAGAGGGTAAATGACTTGCTCATGGTCACTTTGCCAGTAAAAGTCAGAGGTCAGATTTGAACTCAAGCCTTCCTGACCCCAAGCTTTAGCATCTTATTCACTAACATCATTGCTAGATGGCCTTTCAGCCTTCACTTAAGACCTTCAGGGTAGGGGAGCCTCGGTTACCCAGGAAGATTTTTTCCATTTGGGAATAATGCTAATTATTAAGGAAATCCAGCTTAAAAGTGCTTCCTTGCACCCCCCTCCCTAATTGCTTCAGTTTCTATCCTTTGATCAATCAACAAACATTTATTGAGTGCCTACTGTATGCCAGGCTCAGTGTTCAGGGCTGGGATACAAGAAGAGGCAAAAGATAGAGCCTGCCTTCAAGGACCTCACAATCTAACCACCGAGACGACAAGCAAACAGCTGGGGACAAAGCCAAAGATGCGCAGGAGAGCAAGAAAGACTTAAGAAGAAGCGAAAAGCTTCCTGTAAAAGAGGAGGCGTAAAGGAAGCCAGGGAGGTCGGTAGAGCTGGTCTGACAAGGCTCTTCCCGCTTGTGACAGGCATTTCCAAAAGGATCTGGTTTTTGGGAATGGGAAGATGAGGAGTTTCTTCTTTTTGTGCATTTGTGGGTATACGGGACCCCGGGAAATAACTCCTCCTCATCCAGCTGCCTGGTGCCAGCGGTCTTCTTCCCTCTGTGAGCAATCTCCTCCTCGTAAGGACCGTTTGGTAAATAACCAGGAGAGGAGATCTCACAGACTCAGGGAACTCCGAAGTTGTTTGCTGAGAGAGAGAGAATTCCGAGCTGATTTCAGCCCTGGGGCATCTCGGGAGCCAAGGACCTAGCAGGAGATAAGGGTGAGGGGCTGATGAAAGAGGACCGGAGGAAACAAGACCCTTCATCCCCAAGCCTCAGCTTGTGTCTAGGACATGTGCTGCCCAGAGCTACTAGAGCATCTCTCCTGTTCAGCCCTCAAACTGGAGCAGCTCCATCCCTGCCATCAGTCTTTAAATTTATCTTCCTTCCCAAGCCCTTGTCCCTTTCTTTCCATCATGACTCATACTTCTGACCTGAGAAATAGCTCAGGGAATGGCAGACTGCGTCAGTCGTCAGTCGCTTTGGCTAGAGAAGAGGGATTTCTAAGTCCCGGAACAGGCTTGAACCAGTCAGATAGATCTGGATAGTTTATCTGGCTTACCCTAAAAGAGAAAATTAAAAATTCTAGCAATTTCCCAAGTATATCATACTCCTGTGATTTCATCCAAATTTAGGGGCTTGAAGGACACTCCTATTATGGGGTCAGAGCTGCCTTGCCACACTACAGTGACTGGTATATAGTAAATGCTTAAAAATGCAGGTATACAGACATGCAGACATGTATGCATCTCAGTCCTCTATGTATCTGTCACAGTACAGTGACTGGCACACAGTAAGTGCCTAAAAATGTTATATGCATGGATATATGTACCATCTAGCACAAAGTAGTTATAGACCACCAGATCAGCTGGAGATCAGGAGGACAATACCGTTGAAAGTCTTAAGCTTTCCCCCCTGGAGGTTCTGTCCCTTAAGTCGTCTGGCAGAGGGATAGCTGGTAGTCTGAAATTCACCTTTGATTGACTACCTGAAGGCAGGGTCAGCATCAGAAACTTTTTCATCTACTTATAATACCTAGCATAGTATCAAGCCTCTTGCAAGTGTTTAATAAATATAGGAATTATTCTAAGAAATCGAAGTGCAAAAAGATTACTTTGTGAAGTGTATCCGTTTGCAGCTAAATGGTTTAAATTCAGAAAAGGGTTGGACCAGATGGTCAGTGAATTGCCTCTCAATTGCCTTTCAATTCTCTGAGTCACTAATGAAAATACCTGATAGCAACAGAGTGCTTTAAGGTTTCCAGAGCAAATTCAAGGTGAAGGGAGAGGGGTCACTTCAGGTCAGGCATTCTGGGCTGCTCCCTTGGAGAGTGTATGTGGGAGAAAGAAATAGTGAAGGATTTAATTTTTAATAACTAAACCCATTACATACCGGTCTTGATATATGCTTGTAGACCTGCCAGAAACTCTGAGGAATACATTTGGCCAGGCAGCCAGCATCCATGAGGTGATCTAATGCCTCAATTGCTTGATGCTGGGGAGAAAGTGAGAGCCCCAAATGCTAATGTCCCTCCACCCACTGTTTAATGCAATTTCCCTGGTAAATGAGAAATTCCAATGGATGGATGACTGTTTCTACAAAGGCTGAAGTTATCATAACTTTATTGCCTACTTGAGTTGAGCTTAACACTTATTCTATCTGGAAAAAAATTGCAATAGGCATTAACCTTTATTAATGCATAATAGAAATAAGCTGATTCCTTAAAATCCTATTCTATCAACATTCATAATTGTTATGCAGAAAGCCCGAAGGGGTGTTACTTTCCCCTCCTAAAAGACCAGGCTTGAGTTTTCTTTGGTTTAGGAAAATTCCCTCCAGTAAAGCAGGCTGACCCCAATGCTGCTCTTTAGAGAGTCTCAGAGAGTTGCTTGGGGATTCTTAGAGGTTAATTGACTTGACCAGTGCCACAACTAGTATAGGTTAGAGGTGGAATTTAGAATCATTGAGTTAGAACCAGAAGGAGTCATGGAGTCCAGTCCTCCTCATTTTTCAGATGAAGAAAATGAGTCTAAAAGACTTGTCTAGGGTCACACAATTTTTATATGTCAAAGGAGGGGCTTAAGCTCAGAGCTTCCTATTGTGGAGATTATCTCCCTAACCATTATACCATACTGCGTGGCAGTGATGATGATGATAATGATGATGATGATGGTGGTGGTGGTGGTGGTGATTTTATTATTTTTATTTATGTTCAACTCACATTTTCATAGACCTCTAAGGTTCACAAATGCTTCCCTCTTATAACTCGTTGACATGCCTTTTCCTCAGGCAATTCTAGTATTGATTTGATTGTGATTCTCAGAAAGGTGGTAGGGAGTGCCATCATGGAATGGATTAGCTCCTCCAGGGCACCATATCAGAAGGGCCAGTGGGATCAGAGCAAACAGCAGGGCAGATGATGAGAGTGAAGTAGAGGCTCCTCCCAAGAAGTCTCCAGAGACCAATGACTATGTGAAATAGTCTTGCAAGGAACCCCGAGATCTATTACCAAGCTGTTGCGGGGAAAGGGGAACACTGCAAATGGAGTATCTTCTCCAGGAGGGATAGAGGGTACAAGTTTGGCAGGAACCTTCCCAAAAGCCACCCCCCTCAGACCTTGGCATCATGGGGGTTGGCCATGCTACACCTGCTGTTGACAGATTAATCCAAATATCTCTGTTTGACTTATAGGGCTGTAAAGTTTATGATCTGTAGAGTAGCCTGTTGGGGGTGATTGATCAGTTTGACAGCTAGACTTGCATTTCATAACAGCATATCTGCCCACTGTGATGTCTGGAGACTTCACAACCAGCTGGTTGTCATGTTGCATCTAATAACACAGTATATAATGCAGCTTTTCCCGATTGACCACTGGTTGGTCCCAAAGTCCTGTGGGACCTCTGATCAATAAAGGGATCCCATACCTCACTGCAACAGTGCCCCCAACCCAACCTCAAATGTAGCTTTGACTGTGAGCATTTCTAGTCTTGGGTGTTAGAGCTGCTTATTATTTTTTTTTTTCAGGTCAGTATGAGGGAGAAGTAGGCACAGAGCTGGTTTATGTAGGAGGCCAATATGGTCTATAAAAAGAGAGCCCAGTTGACAAAGATCACAGGAACAGAGACTTAGAGTTAGAAGGGAACTTGGACTTCATCAAGTATAGACCCTTAATTTACAGATGAGGAAACTAAGTCTAGAAATTAAGTGACTTATCCAGGGTCACATAGCTAATAAAAATTTGAAGCAGGAGTCAGACACAAGTCTACTGGCTCCAAGCTTCATGCTCTATCTACAACACTGAGCTGACTCTCAAGAAGGATGCTTTAGTTTCCACAAGGAATGTTTCTGTGGATCCATATGTATATGTACATGCAAAAATAGTGTAGTCAGAGGCTAATTAGTTTTTCAGGTTGTTAAATTCACCTTCTAACCTATTATCTTTAGAAAAGTTTTCTTAGGGTGGCTCAGTGGATTGAGAGCCAGATCTAGAAACAGTAATTCCAGGGTTCAAATCTGGTCTCAGATACTTCCTAGCTGTATGACCGTTGGCAAGCCACATTGCCTAATCCTTACCTTTCTTCTGCCTTGGGACCAATACATAGTATTGATACAAAGACAGAAGGTAAAGGACTTTTTTATAAAAGTCTTTTTAGATCAATGAAAGATGATTTCCAAATGGAGAACCAGAAATGAAGTAGTCATGATGCCCAGAAAAGTCAGGAAATAATCTCATTTTATATATATAATCCCAATGTGTAGCCAGTTTCCAAAGTGTCACCTGAGAGAGAGCTGGATGATACACCTTAAATTTGGTTGTGAACAGTGGTGAGACTCCTTGAAAATCTTTTGAGTATGGCAAGTAGTTTGGCTGTTGTCACTTGTAAGCCACAAGGTTGGAAGGCATACAATATATCTCTGTTTCAGCCAAGGCAGGGTTGATATATGTAAGTGATGGAGCAAAATCTCTGGATTAGGGAAAGGAACTATTTACTTTAGGTAAGAGGAGGAAGGAGCTCAGCTAGCAGAAAAGTCAAGCCAACCCTGGTTGGTGCCAGGTTTTCTGTAGACAACTGAAAACCTAGGGGCTGAGATGAATGAGAAAACCAGTTGCTAGAGCAGAGATAAATGTATTGCCTGTGCTACCAAGAAGATGAGAGATGCTCAAGCAGATACTATGCCAGAGTCTACCAGATAGTGCCATTTTGGAATCTGGAGGACTGAGAATGTTATTTTTAAAAAAGATTCTGGGAGAGAGAACAGTTTGAGAATTTGAAGAGTTGGTCCTCCATTTTAGGGACCTATGGGCAAGCACTGGATGTCTGGACATTTCCTCATTAATGCTTTGCTTCTGAGACACTGAGTCCACCCACTTCTGTTGGAAAAAAAATAAAAAAAGCTTTACTAGAAATCTGATTTGGGGATGAAGTCCTATAAATTAATATTTTATATGTTATATTCCAGCTTTTGCCATTTATTAGGTAGCACATGCTTTGGGGCTACTCCCCCAAATGGCACTTTACTAGTAGGATGGATCCTCAGAGGTCACTGCTTCTTCCTTCAGGACCCCAGAGGTAATCTTTTTTTTTTTCCAAAAAATTTCTAAGTTTATTCTTTTATTAAAAATTTATTTATTTATTCAAGTTTCTTTAATTTTTATTTTGAATATTTTCCCATAGTTACGTTTCATGTTTTTTCCCTCTCCCCCAATCCCTCCAACCCCACTTAGCCAACACACAATTCCACTGGGTTTTACATGTATCATTGATTAAGACCTAATTCCATATTATTGATAGTTGGACTACAGTTATCGTTTAGTGTCTACATCCCCAATAATATCCCCATTAGCCCATGTGATCAAGCAGTTGTTTTTCTTCTGTGTTTCTACTCCCACAGTTCTTCCTCTGAATGTGGCTAGTTTTCTTTTTCATAAGTCCCTCAGCCTTTCTCCCTGAGAGGTAATCTTGAAGGGTTGGGAAGTCATTTTCTACTGAGCCCCCAATACCGTGCTCCAGATTGCTTATCAGTTAATGTCAGGGCACATGTCTTACTTAGTTTTTATAATGGATATTTAATGTGATAGTAAAATAAGAATAGCTGGTATGACATTCTCACATTCCCCTTTCCCAGCATGGGGATACTTTCTCTTACAAGTATATAAAGGGTCATGGGAAAGTGGGTTCAAATTTAGAGATTAAATGAGGTCAAAAAGGATAACTTTTAGTCCCTTGCTCCTCTTAATGGGATCCTCTTGAAGTTCCCCCTAGACCTAACATAGACGTATTCTTGGCTTCTTGGGGAGTCATGAAGCTTCCTTTCCTTATGTGTCTGGTTGGTCCTTGGCTCCAAATACAGATGCTGGCATCATTTACTACTCTTTTGGAGATGCTTCTTGGAAGCCCATGGGAAGTTTAAACTCTTCCATCTTTTCAAAGTTCACAACTCTCCTCTGGTCAAAGGGTCAAAGCAAGAGAAAGAAGCTCTCTCTTCCCCTATACCTGACCCCACTCTTACCCTATTCATTCAAATCATTGACTCTTAGGATTGACTGGAACGGTTTCCACAACTAGGCAGGTCTGCCCTTGGAATTCCCAAATCTGAACCAGCTTTGATGCCTATATGCCTAGGGCCAAGCATGTGGCTTGTTCTTCAGGTAATTCTCATAGCCTTCCTATTCCCCATCATCTCATTTCATCTAATGACTTTCACTCCACCTTAAAATGATTAATGATTTTTTGTACCTAGGCTAATGTTTGTGATCTACTGATTGTTTAATTAAAAGTATTTTTCCTGATGAAAGCATTAGTGCATAGAACATCTTGTTAGTTGTTTTAAGTAAGGAGGGGATGATGGTCTAATTAATTTAATCAATGCCACCTATATTGCTTGTTTTTGTCAATAATTTTTTTGCAGTTTCAATGGAAGGTTTTAAAAAAATATATGTACAGTTTTTCTTCTTGGCTGCTTGTCAAATTATCTCCTTGTCATAGTAATGTTAAAGCTTATCATAGAATTATAAAAAACTTATCTTGACCTGAGATTTGCAATTAAACTCAGTTCTTTCATTTAATCTTGTGATCAGCTTATAAATTTTGCTTTTTAGTTCTTTTGCACATTTGTTAACCAGAGTATATTGTTCTATAAGAAAATACAAATTTCATTTTGAATGTTTCTGTTAGTATCTGTTTAGTATGATTTTTTCCTTCCATTTTGCCTCTAATTCTTTTAACCCATAATGTTTTTTTAAATTGTGTCAGAACTCTTTCTCTGTTTCTTGAGTATTTCTTTTTCTCCATGCAATTTTCTTTTGAGGGTTTTGGGTAGTTTTTTCTTTTCTATGTAATTTCCATTGCTTATATTTATAGAGATATTGGGAGCACAAAATCTCTTCATCCTCCCCATCTTCCAATTCCTAAAAATCCTTCAAGTCATTTTAATAATTCATAACTAGTTGTCCAACCATTTTGCGCACTTCTCCCTCCTGCTCTTAGCCTTTTGGCCAGCTCAGAGCTTTAAATGAACCCTACTAGGTAGGCAGAGAAAGCTATAAAAGTCAAGTAACCTTTCTCAAGTTTTAAACGTTTGCTTAGAAATACAAATCCATCAAGAGGTGCTGGACTTTGAGGTAGCGTCTTGGATTCCAATCCTGGCCTTGACATTTGTCACCTTGTATAACTTCCTGGCCCTCTGTTTCTTTATCCATAAAATGACTAAATTATTCTTGTTCATTATAGCTCTAAAGCTATGCTCCACCATCTCATGGAGCTGTTTCTGCCTTCTTGCTTCTTTAACTCATCTTCCCTGTCTTTCCCAGCTGGGGTAACACCAGGAGCCATGAGGCATCCCAAAGAGAGAGAGGCCATTCTGTCCACCACAAGAAGCTGCCTCCCAGGGTGTTAAAGAAGTTGGTTCGAATGAGGGCTTGATGCTGTGGCCTTGACCTCATTTTATAAGATCATAGACCTGGAATTGGAGAAACTGGATGGTCATGTAGCCTTGCCCCTTCATGTTATTAATGATGAGACTCAGGCCCTAACGGATCAAGAACTGGACTAATGCTATGAGCTAGGAGGGGAATCCAGGTCTCCTGACTACAAATGAGGAATCTAAGCTCTTCAGGGGCAGAGAATAATGAGCCTTTTTGCTTTAATTTGTGTCTTCTGTGCCTAACACAGTGTGCTGCACATAATAGTCAGTTTTTGGACTGAGTATATTCAATTCCCTTTCACTATTCCCTGTTTCTTGTCCCTTGCCTACATTTGTGTTTGTGGTTGTTGCTGGGCCATTTTTCAGTCATGTCTGACTCTTCATGATCCATTTGGTGTTTTCTTGGCAGAGGTCTTGGAGTGGTTGGCCATTTCCTTCTCTAGCTAATTTTACAGATAAGGAAACTGGGGCAAATAAAGTAATTGACTTATTCAGGGTCACATGGCCAGTAAGGGTCTGAGGGCAGATTTGAACTCAGGAGGATGAGCCTTCCTGACTCTAGACCTGGTACCCTATGCACTGGACCACCCAGCTGCCCCCTACATTTGTGTATCTTTGATATAATCTCAGCTTTTTTTCTGCTTCTAGCCTTTCTGTGGTCTGCCTTGCTTAAATTGTCCATGTGCAGTGACCTTGGATTTTTCATGAGATTCCAACTTCTCTCTGGCCCCTGCATTCAGTATTGCTGTTATTTATTCCAGAGAACCTCGCCAAACTTCAGAGTGATTGATCACCTTGAATTCTACCGATGTATACAAACTGTACGTCATAGTAACCAAGAAACCAAAATTGTTTGCCTGTTTGTCACCCTTTATTAATATTAACGGTGGCTTCCCAAAATAGCAAAGAACATAACTTCTGAACCCTAATCATTTAGAGCCTGGCCTTGGCAAAAACCTGTCAGCCGTCAGGAACCCAGTTGGGAAATGGGGATGGGGGTGGGAGGGCGACTAGGGCTCGCCAAATAGAGCTTCAAGGAAGAGTCCATCTGGGAGTGTGTGGGGTAGAAAGATGAAGAGGAGGGTCAATGCTTTATTGCTTGTAGAGGGCCTGAGTTTGAATTCTGCCTCTGCCTCTTACTAAGTCATATCATCTCTTTGGACCTCTGCTTTCTCCTCTGTAAAATAAGGAGATTAGACTAGAATAACTTTGAGGTCTCTAGTTCCATATTCTACTCAGATGAGCTGGGATAGAGAAGACTAACTGAGGGGTCTATTTAGAACAAGAAGGGCTTTTAGGTCAGGGCAGAAAGCCATGGTCAACAATGGAATGTCCAAGGCCAATAGATGTAATCCAAACATCTGCCCAGAGCAGAGGGCTCTGGTCCATTGGGTCCAGTAAGAGGTAACTAAACCTCGGATGGTTCTTTGGGCTTAAAGTTGACCAGATGTGTTCTGGGAAAATACTGAAGCTACTTATCCTAAGAGTCTAGGGTCCCGTGTCTCCACCCTCTGGAACTCTCTAAGTGTTAAAGGAGCTCCACCCCTTTTTATGCCAGACTCTGATTTATTGTTTTTTCCATTAAATGTTCCAGTAGAGGATAGAGTACTGGTCTGGGAGTTGGGAAAACATGAATTCAAATCCTGCCACAAAACTTACTAAGTGGGTAATCCTGGGAAAGTGACTTGATTCATTCAGTCTTAGTTTCCTCATCTGTAAAAATGTGGGCTTCAGATTCTATGCCTTCTAACTCTGTCTTTCCCCATTCTAATCTACCATGGAGCTGCCAAAGCTCAAGTCTGACCATGCCCACCACATTCGGTGAGCCCCAGGGGTTGGTTCTCTGTTTTCTTGAAGACCAAATAGAAGCTTCATTCATTTGAAGCTCTTCACAGCCTGTCTCCTTCCTACTTTCCCAGGGTTCTGACTTCTTTCTCCCCTCCATACAGATCTTACTGATTTGTTCCCCACATACAACATTTCCTCTCCCATCTCTGCTCCTTTGCACTAGCTGCCTCTCCCCCCCTCCCTTTACCTCCCCTCTCCTCCTGGAGAATCTCGAGCTTTCTAGAAGACTCAGGTCAGATTCCACCTCCTGCTGGAGGTTTTTGCTAGTCTCCAGCTGCTAGTACGTTCCCCTCCCAGACTCGCTTCCATCCATTCTGCGTGGATCTTGAATGTACCAGTTTATGGATATGTTGCCTCCTCCCGAGGTTCACGTGAGACGATGCTTGTCCAGCTCTTGGCAAACTTGAAAGTTAGATCTACATGTGATCTCTGATTGCTAAAGACTATAAGCTGCGGGAGGCCAGGGGCTGCTTTTGCTTTTTCTTTATGCCACCAGTGCTCAGCACGATGGCAGCCCCATGGCAAGTGCTTAATAAAATGCTGGATGATTGATTGAATGATCTGGAAAGGCAACGAGGCCAGAGACTGGGCCGGCCACTTTCTGAGGGATGCCATCTCCAAGGGGTGAATGGATAGCATGGCGGCCCTTCAGCTCGTGCGCTTTTACCACCACCAGTCAATGAAGCCATCCAGCCGGAAGCGTCCTTTTTGTTTTTACCTTTTTCGTGCGTCCATCTTTGGCGTCTGCCTCTCACTCAGCTCCATTTGTGACTCCAAGTCGTTACAGCACGGGCAGCCGCCGTGCCCCGATAAACCGTCTCCGTGGCTGGCTAAAGCAGGCTGAGGGGAACCTTACAATGGACCAAACCAGTTGTCTACCCCAAGCCTGTGAAGACTCCCCCCAGCAGAAGGGTAGAGGGAACACGTTGTCCCAACAAACATAAAAGGGCTGAAGCAGGGCTGTGGAGGGCTTAGAGCCGGTCAGGCATGGAAGATGCCAAAGTCATCCGCTGCGTCTGGGGCCATCGCTAGTCCTCCTAACTTTGGTCTCTCACAGGATTTTGGTGACTCTGGAAGAGAGAGCGACGCCATTGACTTGGTGCTCCTCTGCCTCACTGAAGCCTGCCCCCCCCCCCACACCCCGTGCCCACACCCCGTGTTTACCCTGGGCAACTGGATTAGCCGATGTGTCTGAGGCAATGTTTGGGGCAGAGATAATCAGTGCTGGCAAGATAGGCTTTCCCAGCAGTATGGGAAAAACAGTGAGGAAACTCCCCCCACCAGTGTAGGATGGCACCTTCTCTGCAACCTACCTTTGCAGGGGTTGGGGGGGAATTTGAGGAGGGGGCTGGGACACTTACTGACTCAGTAGACTCACTTAGACTATCATCACCGATTATTATCTTGGGAGCCATTGGGCCAGAAGCCATCCTTCCTTTTGTGATGGGCCGCAATTGATTTCTTTCTTTCTTTTAAACCCTCACCTTCCATCTTAGAATCAGTACTAAGTATTGGTTCCAAGGCAGAAGAATGGTAAGGGCTAGGCAAATGGGTAAAGTGACTTGCCCAGGGTCACATGGCTAGGAGATTTCTGATGTTAGATTTGAACCCAGGATCTTTTGTGTAATAGGATTCTTGACTTGTTCCTTGGTCATCACCTGGCCCCCAAAGGACCAACAGTTCTGGCTTCTTATGTTTTATTCAAATATTGAAGCAAATCTTGTATTTCCTTAATTTGGAGGTTTCCTTCAGTGATTCAGATTACAAGCCTTTCACTGCTATCCCACCTGTGTGATGACACAAAAATTCTGCCCGGTTATATTTATCTCATGTAAGAAGCCCTCGTTCAATCAATTATGGAGCCTAGATATGGATCCTGGTCAGACTTTAAAAAAACCAATAAGAATCCTACTGGTTTGTCTTAAATATGATTTAAGCATTTAATAATTAAATTACTAGTAGTGAAATGCTGTGACTTTGATTTCCATTTATTCATTTCTCTGTCTGTCTCTCTGTCTGTCTGTCTGTCTCTGTCTCTGTCTCTGTCTCTGTCTCTGTCTCTGTCTCTGTCTCTGTCTCTGTCTCTGTCTCTGTCTCTGTCTCTGTCTCTGTCTCTGTCTCTGTCTCTCTCTCTCCTTCTCCTTCTCCCCCTCCCTCCCTCCTTCTCTGACTCTGTCTCTCTTTGTCTCTCTGTCTCTCTCCTCTAGTTTTTTGGGCAAGCAGTATATGTCTGAGTGAGTATTTGTGTTTCTACAAAGCAGATTGCTTGGCTTGCACCCCCATCCCACTAGTCACATATTTTGTTTTATCTCCTGAATATGCCTCATTGATTCCATTCTCTTAAGACCATTAATTTATAAAGCCTTTAATCAGATTAAATTAAAGATGATAAAAGTAGAAGCATTATCTGCATGCCAGGCCATTGGTGAATTCCATCTGATCTCCTTACGTAGCCCCTCTCAAATACAGAAACCCTTTCTGCCCTGGAATCTTTAGCCCTAAATGCATTTGCTGCCACTTATGTGGAGTTCTGGCAGACGGGATGGGATTAATATCGGTCCGTAACCATTCCATATCCCAACCAAACTGAAGACAGGTGTATATAGTTAGTTTGTAGCTGATAAAGATAACCAGTAGAAACTTGGGGTCCCACTCCACTCCTGCTTCTTCTTTTTTTTTTTTAACCCTCAACTTCTGTCTTGGAGTCAATGCTGTGTATTGGCTCCAAGGCAGAAGAGTGGTAAGGGTAGGCAATGGGGGTCAAGTGACTTGTCCAGGGTCACACAGCTGGGAAGTGTCTGAGGCCAGATTTGAACCCAGGACCTCCCGTCTCTAGGCCTGGCTCTCAATCCACTGAGCTATCCAGCTGCCCCCTCCACTCCTGCTTCTAATGACTAAGGCAAACAGGGTGGAAGGTGATGCAAGGACCTTTGGTAGCTACCATGGCTCTCAGGCCCCCTGCCTGGTCTTCAGCCTGGCTTTGTGTCCTTTTGGTGCTAGACACAAAGAAGAGGCTGTTGGAGTCTCCATGAAGATGAAGCCATTGTTTGCTCTTCCTTTAAAGCCAAATGGCAGAAAGGGAAACCAGTCAACTCCCAAACTAGATTGCTTTTTTCTCCTCCAATTTCCTTGCAAACGTCTCCTAAGCTGGCACATTCTCTTTCTGGACATGTAACTTCCTGGCTCAGGCGTGCCACCCCCAAAGGAGGGAACGACAAAACTGAAGAATGCCCAACGAGCCCCATGCAGACCCCAATCCAAAGGAGCCCATCTCGGGCACCGAGCCTGAGTATCGCGATGAATTAGTCGGATTGCCCTCTGGTTTATTTGGTTTACAGCAAGATAGTAGAATGTGTACGTCGCTTCTCCTTGCTTTTCTCTGCACCAATCCCCTCGTCTTTCCATGTTTTTTCTTCTTCTGAGTTCCTTATGTTGCCATTTCGTACAGCATCATCATCTCTATACAACCACACGCCCCAAATCCTCTCTGAAAGAAATGAGCAGACCTGGGCAGACATTCCGAGCATCGAAGCTGACCTCTTGTTTGTGGGCACAAAAACAGAAGTCAGAGTCCGCCAGGCTGTGGCTAGAAACACCTGAGGTCCACTCAACCAGGGTTAGAGACGCTTTGGCCAGTGGCTTCACAGAGGTGACTCAGGGGACCAAACATTCAGACACGCTCTGAAAGTAAGAGTTGAACGTTTGCTAAAAGAGTTAATAAATTCCAGTAAATGTTTTTCTGACTGGGTCAAAACCCCTTTTCTCCTCTCCCTTCTCGGGTCACTTCATGGTGACACTGCTGGACTAAGGCCCAAATTTCCTCTTGCCACATCCTGCAAGAGTGTATGGGAAGGAGAGAGAAAGGGGAAGCGTGCAAGTACTTTCAGCATTATCGAGGCTTTTACTATTATTTCTGTTATGATCGTATCTTTAAATCATGCTGTTACAGCTCGTCAAACTGTTACAGAGGAATCCTTCTAGGTGATTAAAAATGACTTAATTACATTTTTCTTATACTTTCCCCTCCTCCCCATTTGATGGATACCCACTGTTTTTGCTTCTTTGCTAGCATAAAAAGCACTGCTAGGAATGCTTTAGGATGTATTTGCATTTTTCTTCTCCCCTTGAACTATTTGTCACACACACACCATTAATGGAATTATTGGATCAAAGGAATTTTTTTCACTTTTTTTGCATAATTACAAATTGACAAAAATGATTGAACAATTTCATGGCCTTGCCAATAGACCATTAATGTCTCTTGTCTTCCCATAGCCTCTCCAATATTTTTTTCACCATTTTTTTTTCAAATTTGTAAGCTGTGAAAATTGTTTGCTCATGTCCTTAGATGACTTATCTGTTGGACAATGGATCCTGGTCTTGACATGGATCTTTCCTATCATAGTTTATCAGTTAGACATTTTTCATTTATTCAATCTTCATTATTTTTGCTTTTAAAAAAGTTTCAAATTTTTATGTAATTAGATTTGCCAGGCACTGTGTTAAGTGCTATTTTTATTTATTGTTTTATGTGTTTTTAAAATCATATTATCATATACCATTATCATTATCATGTAAAAAGGAAAATTTAAGTATTTATAGATATATATTAGAATGTGTTTCCGCCAGGAATCAACAATTCAGGTTGACTCCGTAATTAAATCAGACCCAAGTCATCATCGGGTTGAGCAGTTTATTTATAATCTGGTAGGTAAAAAGTAGGAATAAAGAGAAAGGGAGAGAGAAGGTTATAAAGCTTAATAAATGAAGCTGTAAGCCACAAGGCCCAACAGCCAGATAGGCAGAGGTTAGAATTGGCCCAGCTAGGCCAAGGAAGTCAGCCTAACTTACCCACGTGACAATACAGAGTGTAAGCTGTCTGTGGTCTCAGGAGATGCTTCTGCTCCCAGTTCGAGAGGGCAACTGCCCCCATGGGAAGTTCACTAACTTACTTAAAGAGATCGTGTCTTTCATCACTTCCTGTGGTCCACCTCTAATTCAAATGGACAAATGGCAGTTTCTACATTGATTTGGACTGCCCAAAGGGCAGTCCCTTATTCTTGATTTGTTACTTATTGTCACGTGTGGGCAACTCGTCTCCCCTCCCCACTAAGGGAGGTCAGGGTGACATCATTTCTACGCCTAGGATGGGTAGATTTTTGACTATTAATGGGCTCGAGCTAATTCTATTTACACAATCATAAGAGGAAAAAAGATTTTTTTTTTACAGTTATAGATAGAGGAAAATTCTTACCAAGCAAGAAATAGAGGTGACTGATCATAAAATACAAAAATGAGCCAGTCAAAATTTTGTTTTTCTTTGGTTTGGGTGTCTCATAGAAGAAGTTTGGCACCAATGCCATCTCTCTCTCTCTCTCTCTCTCTCTCTCTCTCTCTCTCTCTCTCTCTCCCTCCTCCTCCTCCTTTTCTCCCAAACTTGGTAGTTTATTAATGATTTCCTTGATTTATTATATTTGGTTGTTTAAGGTCTCTATTTTATTTTGTTTATTTGAACATTTTATATTTTTTATAGAGAATTATCCCTGTCTTTTGAATTCACAGTGTTGTTGGCATCTAAGTCTATAGGGTAGTTTTTGTTAATTTTCTATTTCCTCTTTGTTTTGAACTTATAGGATTCATCCTTTATTTTGGTAATTTTATTTTCTTTATCAGATTATCTAATGATTTGTCTGTTTTGTTTTTAGTTTCAACTTCCCAGTTTATTATGTTTTTAGTTTCATTGTCTTTAATTTTAAACTTTCTCTGTTTTAATTAACCCATACTTATTTATTAAGTGCCTTCCATGTGCTGGATCCCGTTAGGCACAAGAGATTCCAAGACAAAAATGAATCCCTGCTTGCTTGCTTATACTTTGTATTTGTAGTGTACAGAGTATTCAGTACCACCAGTACCTCTGGTGGGAGGAGCAGTGATCTGTGCACAATGGCTCCCCCTAGCTGCTCAAGGGGGACTAGCAGTTCTGGTGGGAGGGCCAGTGTTGTGTGCTCTATGGCGTCCCCTAGCTGCCCAGGGAGTTCCAGCGCCTCTAGTGGGAGGGCTTGCAGAGCCCTTTTCAGGGCTGCTCTTCCACCTCAGGTGTCTGCCTCCTGGCCATCTCTCACCTGTAGCTCCAAGAAGCTGGAGCATGTTCAGAGCCTCAGCATGGTAAACCATCAGGGCAGACAGGCTACACTAGACTGAGGTAAGGGCCAGCCTCAGGTGCCTGGGGTGAGTGAGGGGAAAGGCTCTCCAAGTGCCTCAGATGCCGAGGAGGCGCTATTCAGTCCGGGCAGTGAAGGTGATGGAAGCAGGTTCTGGGGGCCCCATGTTGGCGGCCATCTCCATCCTCCTGACTTTTTGGTCCGCCACAGGACTTTTGTGACTTTGGGGGAGAGGAGGCTGACCCCTGCGCAGCTCTGCCTCATTGAAATCCAGTTTATTTTTATTATTTAAAATTTTATTTAAGTATTTTTCCATGATTACAGGATTCATATTCTTTCCCTCCCCTTTCCCTTCCCCTCCCAGAGCTGAGAAACAATGCTACTGGGTTATACTCGGTATTATCGCTCAAAACCTATTTCCATATTATTCATTTTTTGTAATAGAGTCATCGTTTAAAGCCAAAGCCCCAAATCCTATATCCATATAAACAAGTGATAAATCAAATGTTTTCATTCTGAGTTTCTACTCCCACAGTTCTTTTTCCTGAGTTCCTCCAGATTGTCCTGGGTCATTGCATTGCTGCTAGTAGCAAAGTCAGTTACATTCAATCGTGCTACAATGTATCAGTCTCTGTGTACAATGTTCTCCTGGTTCTGCTCCTTTCACTCTGCATCACTTCCTGGAGGTCTCTCTAGTTTACATGGAATTCCTCCAGTTCATTATTCCTTTGAGCACAATAGTATTCTATCACCAACAGATAGCAGGATTTGTTCAGCCATTCCCCAATCAAGGGACATCCCCTCATTTTCCAATTTTTTGTCACTACAAAGAGCGTGGCTATAAATATTTTTGTACAAGTTATTTTCCTTATTATCTCTTTGGGGTACAAAGCCAGCAGTGCTATGGCTGGGTCAAAGGGCAGGCAGTCTTTTAAAACCTTTGGGCATAATTCCAAATTGCCTTCCAGAATGGTGGGATCCATTCACAACTTCACCAGCAATGTATGTGACCCAATTTTGCCACATCCTCTTCAACATTTATTATTATCCTTTACCGTCCTGTTGGCCAGTCTGTCAGGTGTGAGTTGGTACCTCAGAGTTTTTTTATTTGCATTTCTCTAATCAGGAGGGATTTAGGACACTTTTTCATGTCCTTATTCGTAATTTTGATTTCATCCTGTGAAAACTGCCTATTCATATCCTTTGACCATTTGTCAACTGGGGAATGATTTGGCGAAATCCAGTTTATGAATGAGTCAAGATGTTGTTCATTCGGATGTCTTGGGTCCTACCAGATGTGAGCTTAAATCCACAGATTTTCCCGATGGTACATTGTAGTCATTTACTCACAGTGCAAATACTTTGCCAAAGAGTCGATATAAAAAGTCAGATTGTAGATCCCCAAGACGGTTTTTGTCAGAATTTCATTGACTAGAAGATGAACAGGATGACAAGAATACCAGCGATGGGGAAAGAGCTATCATTTATTTGGTATTTTATAGTTTTCAAAGCACTCCCATGAACTTTGTTTCTTTTGATCTTTTCCCATCTAACCCTATAATTGTGTCTCATTGGCCTGGGAGGATCCCCACCAGAAAGCCTCCAACCTTGAAGCCCCGGGATCCTAAAAGGAGGATCTAACACCTGACTCAGGGCTTGATAGGACTGTCATTGAGGTAGAACAAGACAAGCAAGGCACCACTTTGGAAATTTAACATCATCAGGTAGATAGGAGGCATTGGGAAAGCCACTCCAGTAGGTGGAACTGAACCTAGATTGGCTTCTGAGAACGTCTCAGAGGAGAGCTTTGTTGCAGAGCTGGTCGAGGGGAACTGAGGACATGATTCAGTGAAGTCTTTTGGGAATGCCCTGGAAGGTCAGCTCTGAGAGAAATGAAGTGTGGAGATTCTCTATCTCACTTCCCATCATTGGCTAAGGCAGCTCCTACTGGAAGTTCAGCTTTAGAAAGGGCAGGAAATGGAAATTATATACACTAGAAGGGACCCAGAGCAGAGCAATTTATTTCCCCTAAGTGGGTCCCAGTGAGTCAAGACCTTTTCAACCCTCTCTGCTCTCCAAATTACAATCATCTGGGTAGAGAAGGGGAGCTCTGAAAGCAGCTTTGGGGAAGAGGGAAGAGGAAAAACAATTTTATCTGAATTGTCCACAATCTTGTGATTGTTTTACTAGGAGAACACATTATGGGATCATAAAACCAGGTGTTGGCAAGATCCTTACACTCGTCTTTATTCCCACTGGGCCATCTTCTGTTTTTCCAGCCCTGGATAGATTCTTTAGTTCACTCAGTAAGTCATCCAAGGGGATATTTACCAGGCATGTCCATTCCTGGCTTTTGTAAAAGTCATCAACTAATTAGATGGCAGGATAGCATGGTGGGGAGAGTGCTGAGATTGGACAGACCATGGGCGTGCCACATAATTCATTTGTTCTTTGGTTTCCTCATCTGTTAAATGAAAAGACATGACTGCAAGATCTTGGAAGTTCTTTCTAGCTCTATTTATGAATATAATTTCACCATAATTTTCACTATAATTTTACAGTTGGAGAATCATAAAATCTGGGAGTTGGTCATTTATAGTCCAATGATTGGATCTCTAGGCAGGGTCTGATTGGGGGGAAAGTATGAAGCAGGCAAAATGTTTTTAGAGGGCCCTTCCACATCCATTTACTGTGACTTCTTCTCTCTGGTCGAGTCCTTCGCTTTGATCTCCTGTCTGCTTTTCTTTCATCCACTTTCCATGTCCCATCCTCTGCCCCTCTACCTTCCCCCCCATCACCAACACTTGAACCTCTCATGCACTGTCTCCCTCCCTCAGGGTCTTGCTAGACAATTTGTGGTTAATCTCTAATTCTGACTAAATGATTAATAAATGAAAATGACTTAACGTGTTTCTTCCACCCAGAGTTCCAGATTTGAATTTTATTAGAGTTCTTCAATCCCTTTTACATAAAGCAGAGGGGCAGACAGTTAATATGGCTCCATGTGGCCCAAAACATTCGAAATAAATGAAAATGCAATGAAACCTGATAACAAGAATAAGTGGTTCTCTAAGTCAATGTATGGCTCGCTGGGATCCTTCTGTTCAGTTCATGACTCTGCTTCTCTTTGGGTTTGACACTGATGGCTTTAAGGATAGCTGATGGGTTATTGAGGCCAAAGGGAGTCCAAGACCTTTAACTATATCATCAGGGTTGCCTACTTTGCTCATAGGTTCTAGGCTTGTTTTCACCCTTCAATTTATTTTCTCTGAGGTCAGTAATATAAGACTATGGGGGCAGGTAGGTGGCTCAGTGGGTTGGGAGCCATGACTAGAGATGGGAGGTCTTGGGTTCAAATCTAGTCTTAGATACTTCCTAGCTGTTTGACTCTGGACAAATCACTCAACTTCCATTGCCAACTCTTACCTGTCTTCTGCCTCTGAACCAATACATGGTATGGATTCTAAGATGGAAGGTAAGGGTTAAAAAAATAGCAAAGGGCAAAATGTGATTAAGTCAGAAATAAAGCATTGAATCAGGCTTATGAAGTTTTAGAGCTCATGAATGAAAGAAAACTTTATGGCGTACCTACTGTGTGCCAAGCATTGTGTTAAGGGCAGAGAATGCAAATAGAAAAAGTAAGAGAGTCCATGTTTTCAAGGAGTTCACACTTTAATGTGAGGAGGAAGCACAGAAAAGAACACTCAGGCACCAGAAAGTTGGGGAGTCCAAAGTGGGAGTCTGTGAGGCCAACAGCAAGGGGGTCCTTAAGGTACCCTAGTAAGTCAGATGGCAGAGCCCAGAGCACCAGAGCATTTGGTAAAGCCTGGAAGATGCCAGGAGGCAGTGACAAGGTAATGTCTAGTGGTCCTTCATCTCAGCAGAAGGAATGGAGTTGTTGAGGACTCCCATCTCGCCTAAGACTTGAGGTAGTCCAGTAGCCCAAGCAAAGGGAGACGGGACCCCATCCATTCATCACATTTAGGACATGCAAAGTGAATTGTTTCTCATGTAGTGGGATGACTTTTCACTGAGTCTTCTACTTTTTCTCAGACACTCTCCATAGAGGCAGTTGGTCAAGGGTCCATTTCCATGGCCACAGATGATGGGTTGGTTCTCTCTAGGCTCTATCAGAATTAGCTCTGATGCTTTAGCCTACTGGGCTGTAATTATATTGTTTTGTCTCCTGTAGTCACTGGGCTAGTGGGAAGTGATGTCATCCCACTTCTGCTCCTCAATAGACCAGGAGCTAGCCACTATGCTTTCTCCTTTTGGAGCCTCAATTTCCTCCTCTGTAAAATAGGATTTTACAGAGCTGGAAGTAAACTCAGAGGTCATCTAGTTCAATTTCCTCATTTTCTGATGAGGAAACTGTGGCTTAGATGTGTTAAATGCCTTTCTCAAACTTACATGGCTGGTAAGTGGCTAAGCTAGGATTTGAACTCAGACCTTCTGCTACCAAAGCCATTATCTTTTCCACTATATGTGGCACCTTTGTATTTGGGAAGGCAATACTTCACTGTACTGCTGCAAAGGCCAGACGGCAACTAGATGCACAGTGAATAAAGCAGTAAGCCTGGGGGTCAGGAAGGTCTGAGTTCAAATGTGATCTCAGACACTTAGTAGCTGTTTGACCCTTAATCTGTCTTAGTTTCCTCATCTGTAAAATGGAGCTAGTAATAACATTTCCCTTTCAGGGTTGTTGTGAGGATAAGATGAGATGATAGTAAGATACTGTGCAAACCCCAAAGTGTTCCATCCTTGCTAGTTATGATCATTAATGAAAACATTCTTAACCATGAAATATAGAATGGCAGCTGCAGTATTGGTATGAACCCACCACTCCAATGACCCTCGGTGTTGGTGTCTTCCTACTGTGGATTGACTCATTTGATCATTCTTCCCCATCTGTCTTCTTGACTCTCATTAGAAGTTTCTTGAAGATGACACAAACGATTAGTTGATGTTTATTAGTTGGATGAACAAGAGTTGAACATTGCAGTTCTTCAAACCATTGGCTTCAACTCCCCTCTGGAAAAACTGATTAAAAGCTCATTTTGTACAAAGCATCCTGTAGCTCCTGAGGATTTCCTGGTCCACTGGGTGGGGTGGTGGTGGTGAAACAAAAGAACGTAGAGCTCAAAGGACCTTAAGATCAACCAGTCTGAACCCTTCCTTTTAGAACTGATAAAACTATGGCCCAGGGAAGGAAAGCTGCTTGTCCTGGTTCATAGAGTAAATTGTAAGGGCAAGCTTTGAATTGAGGTCGCCTGACCCAACTCCATTGTTTTTCCCATTACACCATGCTCTCTTCTTCCTCAGTTTCTCTTAAGCTTCCTTTGCTCTGTGTAGATTTTAAAATTAATATCCAATACTCCAAGTATTATATTTAATAAGATTTATTTAAATTTAACTTGAAGCAAAAGGGAAACTAAAAGGCTAGAGTCTAAAGGGAGCCCACCCAAGCCATTCACATATAAGAGAGAGAGAGAGAGGGTGAGAGATGAGAGAGAGAGAGAGAGAGAAAGAGACAGAAAGAGACAGACAGACAGAGAGACAGAGAAAGAGGGAGAAAAAGAAAGTGAGAGAGAGAGAGAGAGAGAGAGAGAGAGAGAGAGAATGTGAAGGGGGGCGGGGAGGAGACCCGGAAACTACATACAAACAACCTAACAATAGAGGTACATGAAAGGGAAAAGCATTCTAGGTTATGTAGTTTTAGGGGTTCAAGATTTTCTAACTATACATTTGAAAGGTTTACTGTAGAACTGAGAGAGGTTTTTGTGTGTGTATTCATGTGTGTGTGTGGGCGTACACACAAGTTCAAGGATTTAAGTTAGATTAAGAATAGGTGGATGATTGAGAAGGCTAATCAACAAAATCATCCACCACGATTCCAGAGGACCGATGAGGAAGAATGCCGTCCATCCCCTCACAGAAATGTGACAGTTTCAGGGTACAAAAGAAGACATGGAGATTTTGGACATGGACGAGACAGCAATTTATTTTGTTTAACTATGCATATTTATAACAAGGATTTTTTTCCACTTTCTCCTCATAAGGCATATAGGAAGGAGAGAAAATAGACTTTTATTAATCAAAAAATAAAATTTAATTAAAAAAGATATTTGGCTGCCAATGACTAATAATAATTCAAATATATTAGATATGCAACCAGGTGTGAGCTGATAAATATTTAACACCTGAGTCCCTGAAAAGAAAAATTCATGCAAGTCCCACTTTTAAGTTTATTCTGCATCATTAATTTTTTTCATTTTCATTTTGTCTAGAGAATCTAGAACACAATAATTTGAGTGCAGATTTGTAGTTTTGTCAATTTCTGAGATGTAAATGCTCCCACTGAAAATTTAATAATCAGCTCTGCTCTGAGCTGGCGCTAGCATGCTCCTTCCCCAATAAACTGAAATAAGGATATCTTAATATCTTTTGATCATGGAGCTTAGAGTTGGAAGACCCAACCTAATGTAACTTATATATGAACCAAGAATCCCCTCCTCACCATCCCTAGCAAGTGATCATCTAACCTTGACTCAAACCCCTCTACTAAGAAGAGAATATACTACTTCCCCAGGCAGTCCTGGCCACTTTGGGAAAGCTGTAAAATCCAGGAACTTATTCTAGCATTAATCCTCAATTTACTTCTTGAGTCCTCCTATCACCCTCCATTTCTCTTACTTTTGCTTTCTGGAGTCAAACAGAAAAATGTGTATCCTTCTTCCATGCCAAAGTCACTTATGTCATTAAAGTTTCTGTTGCGTCCCTTTCGAGGCTAACCATCTGCATTTTCTTCACTCGATGCCTGGACCCAAGGGCCTTCCCCATCCCCATTATTCTCCTCTGTCCGCTCTCCAGTTTATCCAGTTTTATTTCACTATTCAGTTTCTCATGAGTTATAAACAGCTGGTTTTGCTCTGATGCCTCACTGATGGGGGCCTGATGGAGGGTAATTAACCTTCGCCAATGCAGTCCGGCTTGCATATTTATGAACTGAAAGACTCCCCCCCCCCCCAAGAGACTAGAGCATGTTTTCTGTTTTGCTATTGTTTTTCTTGAAAATTACTTCCTTCTTCTGTTCTGTATAAGGAAGATTGGTTTTCCCCAGATGAAGGGAAAGGTTGGTGGAGCTGTTCTGTTCGGTTCACTGAAAATGAAGTCACATTGGAAAATCGTGTCCTTTTGGTTAAACCCTGAGGCATTGTGGGTCCCGTGCTTCCAAATATCCTCCCCCACACGGCCTACAGTTGGTTCACTTCACTTTGTTACCCAGAGGGAGATCCTGAAAATTAGAGGTCCATTTGTATTTGACCAAAAAGTCCGTGTTTAAAACAAACAACACTGAGAGAATCAGGGGCTCCTGTGTGGTAGATGAGTGAGAATATAGACAGGAAGGAGAGGATTCGGGTTCAAATAGCGACTTTGCCACTTGCCGTGGGACTCGGTATTAAGAAGATGCAGATTCTAATCCCAGCTCTGACACTTACTATGTGGCCTTGGCGATTCACTTTTTCTTCATCAGCATCCGTTTCCAAACACATTTAGTAAACCAGATGCTGTAAGTAGGTATTTTCCTGATCCTTTGCTAATATGGGAGGCTCTGAAAAACCCCATATTTATTCTGTTGCAACGTCTCCCTACTAAGGGGGAGTGCGGGGGAAATAATGAGCTTTCTAGAGACCAGTAACCTTCCATCCCCAGCTTCCCCTCTCATGGCATTGACGTGTGCTGTCTGTTAGTCTAAGCCAGGGGTTCCAAACTTTTTTGGCCTCCCGCCACCTTTCCAGGAAAAAATAGTACTTAACGCTCCCTGGAATTAATTTTTAAAAAATTTTAATAGCAATTAATAGGAAAGATATATGTATTAATGTTTCTACCTTTTTCGTAAAATATAGTAAAGGTGTAAATTAGAAACATTGAACTTTGAAATTTCGAAACTATTTATTGAACTCAGAAATGCACCTGTGGCCATCACCGCTTTCCTGGATCGCTGCAGCACCCACCAGGGGGCAGTGGCACCCACTTTGGGAATTACTGGTCTAAGCAGAATAGCTCTGAGCCCCCAGCAAAAGGGAACCTCCACCTTTTCTCTTCAGGGCTCTATTTCAGTGACTAAACCCGGTGATCTCAGTATAATAGTCAGTATTCCCACCCCGATGAGCAGACAGATTTGCTTAACTGAATTTTCTGTTTTTCCTCTTTTTATGGAACATGTATCAGGAATAGAAAGAAGACGGACTAGAATAGCTGCTGTAGAGTTACACCCATGCAGCTCCTCCTGGACTGAGACCATTGCCAAATGGCAGAGCAGAGCACTCTGAACTCAGAAGGAACATACATGTGTCTCATTTCGCAGTAGGCAAGCTGAAGGTCAGTGGGAACAAAGGCAGAGATGTCAAGACACAAAGGAGGCATCTGGCCCCTGGAAATGGCTTGGAGGCTGAAAAAGCTCCACTGCTAATGAAAAGGCCAGCAAAGACAATGAACTTTCCGCAGCCTTCAGAGTGCCTTCATTCCTATGTCCCCAGTCTCTCTGCTGCCCGAGACCTCCACAGAAATCTGGGAAATTAAATGGGCTGGCCATTAAAAGGTGGAGTTGGGTCCCTCAGCAAGAGAACCTACTTTGAAACAGACAGTTCTTGGATGGAAGGGTCCAGAGCTCTCCCCCCTTCTGGCCAGAGGTGACAGATCTCAGAGCCCAGCTCCTGAGGAGTCCAAGAGGAGATGCTTCTGCTTCTTCTCAGCTAAGAGTCACTGCCACAAATGAAGAGCCTCGTCCCATTTTTGATGAAAAGAGCACCGCGGTGCTTGCCGGAACACCCTGTCGAACCCAAGGTGGGAGGGGTTGATGATTTGCAGGTGCCCATCAAAGGGCTACCCCGGGGAGTCCATCAGAAACATTGATCCCTGATAAGAGCCAATATCTAGTGATCTGCTCATCCCATTCCAGACATGGCTGCCCAGTTGCTGTGCAATGTCCTCCGCTTAGCCTGGTGGTATCGGTTCAAGCAGCAGAGGGAGTTTGCTAGAGTTTGCTAGAGTGAACACCATATAGTAAAAGACCAGGCATTTGGGCTCCATCCCAGATATTTCTCCTGTGAACAAGGAAAGAATTATAGGAAATATAATAGAGGTTGAACCAGAGCATCCAGTAAGGTCAGTCATTAGATGAAAAACTCAGGAACCCTGAATTTGGCCCTTGACAGCTGGGCTCTGGCATGGGGCATGGGCTTAGGAGATTGCTTGGCAGTATCCAAGATGGCGCCTCTGGAACTTTCCTATTTATTATTCCGTCGCTGGCAGGGCCCTCCATTTGCCTCTTGAGGAAGCTAACTCTCATCCCTTGGATTACAGAGTAGGAGGAATAAACTTAAAGGGAGACCCTGGTGAGGAAAACCTGCAGATGCCCTTCTCCTTGCTTTTCTAGACCCCTGTGTTCAAGTCTCTGGTGCCCAAGGAGTGTGCCATGGCTCTCTCTGCTCCTCTCCTTGGGTCTTCTTTGGCTTTTTGGGCCTGAGACAGAGCCATGGTCATCAGATAGGGCAGAGTCACTCCTAACACAGGGTGTTCCTCACAGCTCCAGGTAACCCTGAGAAGTATGTCATCTTTTTTTTTTTCTTAAACATTTAGCTTCCATCTTGGAGTCAATAGTGTGTATTGGCTCTAAGGCAGAAGAGTGGTAAGGGTAGGCAATGGGGGTCAAGTGACTTGCCCAGGGTCACACAGCTGGGAAGTGTCTGAGGCTGGATTTGAACCTAAGACTTCCTGTCTCTAGGCCTGGCTCTCAATCCACTGAGCTACCCAGCTATTCCCTGTATTTCATCTTAAAACAAGAATGGACTTGAGAGTTCATCCAATCCATATTCTGCCTGAGTAGGAAGGAGAGTTTTGACTTAAGGTGGGAAAGGCAGCTCATTCATTTGTCAACTCATTAAGAGAACAGAACTCTGTGCTAGGCAAACAGATGCTGAAGATAGGCCTGTCTTCCTGACCTTTCAGGCTTTTGGGGGTATGAGTCACAAGAGAATAACAATAATCACAACTGCTATATATAGTATTTTAAGTTATGCAAAAAGTCTTCACATAGGTCTTATTTGAACCTTACAATGGCTCTGTAATATAAGTGCTATTATTATACCCATTTTACAGATGAAGAAACAATCTGAGTACAATTATATTACATAATAATGCATTATAGATTTGTAACACTAAGTGTAAGGTAAAATCTATATCAGATTTCTTACCATCTTAAAGAGGAGGGAATGAAAAAAGAGAGTGAGAAAAAGAAGAGAACTTCAAAATAAAAAAATGAAAGTAAAAAAAAGTCATATCTCTATATATATATAAACATAAAACAAACAAACCTAAGTGGAAATCTGAAGGGAAAGATTCTTACTGACCCAGGAATTCTGGGAAGACTTTGTGGAAGCCCATGGATGCATTTTCAAGGAGGAGACCCTGGGCAGCCAGATGACAGGGGTAAGATGCAAAAGATTATAGAGGGAGCCAGAAATGGAAGTAGAAGGTGCTGAGGACATTTGCCCCCTCCATGCTTTTGCTCCTTTACTAATCTGATTTTTTGAAAATGCCCTCAGTGAGAAATAGTCTGATTGTGGAATTATTCACAGAATCTGAGGATCTCAGAGTTGGAAGAGACCTTAGTTTCCTGAGGCAGGTCTCTATGACTATAAATTAAAGCCCAAATATGGTTCTGTGAGAGGAGAGTGGATTTCCTAGTAAGACCTCCCCACATCAAGGAAATCACAGGTCCAGTTAAAAAGCTGATTTACTGATTGATTGATTTGTGTATTTGTTCAGACGTCTTTTCTTTTCTCAGACCTTGGAACCAGAAAATCTTTCCCTTACTCTAGAAGACCAAAGCACCCCATCTTTGTTATTACAATTGACTGGGCTTATAAATATTCCTTGAGGTTTTGTACTGAGCTGTGTGCCACCAGGGTGTGAATAAAACAAAGCAAAACAAAACAAAAAAATCTTTCCTTCCAAGCCCATGTCAGGTGCTGTCTTTTATGGGAGACTGTTCATGATTATTCCCATCATTCTGTCTAGAAATGGCTTTGTATAGACTTTGGATTTACTGTCATTGGATCCTATTGTACTCTCCCCTTGCCCCCAATAGAATAGAAACTCCTAGAGGGCAGCCACTGTTTCATCTTTTGCCTCTGCTTCTCCAGGACAGGCTTTTGTGTCCATGCTTGTCCAATTGGATTTCATCCATCTGAACAAGACTTGTTGAAACTGGCAGCAGGATACTGGCTGGACATTGGCCACGGTGGAGCCCCCCAGTGAGAGAGTCTTTGGCTTTGCTCATCTTACCTCTAGGAAATCATAGCAGGGCTCCAAGCTTGTCTTGGGGGGGTGCATTCAGGTCTTGTATAACTCACTGGAACAAATGATCCTTGAAGAATTGATTTCCTGGCTGGCCCTCAGCCAAGGCAGGGGAGGCAAGCTGTGCATCTGACTGCAGCTCTACTCCCTTGCTTGCTTGAATTACTTTCCTGCTCCAATTTGCTGCTGGGCATTGGATGGCTCCTGAGCTGGCCATATGTGTCCCGCTAAGGGCTTTCCAGTGGAATCATTTGCTTGATGACTCTGGAAAACTATCCTTTGTATGTAAAAAAGAAGCAAAGCTAAGCAAAGCAAATTCATCCATTTGCCATATCTAAAAGCTTATATATTGAAGCAATCTTCTCTGTCAGGCAAGAAGGAAGGAAAGAAGGAATTCTGAAAGGAAGAAAGGAAGGAAGGAAGGAAAGAGGGAAAGTGAGCAAGGAGGGAGAGAGGGATGGAGGAAGCAGACACTTCTTCTCAGGAGATGAGAAACACATTTCATTATTGACCCTTCAGCTGGTCATTGCATAGAATAGAGTTCTTAAGACTTTCCAAGTTTCTTTTCTTTACAATGTTGTTACTTTACAAATGATTCTCCTGGATGTTCTTAATTCATTTTCCATCAGTTCATCCATGTTTTCCCAGGTTTCTCTGAAACTGCGTCTTTTGCTGTTTCTGATAGTGAAATAGTGTTCTACTACATCCACAGACCATAATTTGTTGAGCCATTCTCTAATTCAGGAGCACCAACTTGGCTTCCAGTTCTTTGCCACAACAAAAAGAGCTATTGGGAGTATTTCCATACACAGAGGTCCTTTTCTTCTTCTTCTTCTTCTTCTTCTTCTTCTTCTTCTTCTTCTTC
>NC_058133.1:7093917-7098818 GCF_016433145.1 Gracilinanus agilis | reverse complement strand
TCCTCCTCCTCCTCCTCCTCCTCCTCCTCCTCCTTCTTTTTTCTTTCTTCTTCTTCTTTCTTCTTCTTCCCCTTAACTTCTATGTATTGGCTTCTAGGTGGAAAAGTGGTAAGGGTGGGTAATGGGGGTAAAGTGACTTGCCCAGGGTCACCCAGCTGGGTCCTTCTTGCTTTGATCTCTTTGGTGGTTTGGTTTTAACAGAGATGGCCCTGGGTCAATGCATATGTGCATTTTAGTGATGTTTGCATGAAATTCCAAACTTCTTTTGAGGAGAGTTGGATGACTTATTGTTCTCTCCATAGTTACTGTGCGGGTGTCCCCACATGCTATCCAGTTTGCCGGGATCCTTTTTTGTCTTCTTTGCCCATTTGATCAGTAGAAGGCAGAACATCAGATCTCTTTTCATTTGTATCTTGTCATTATTATTATTATTATTGGAGAATGTGATTATTATGGAGAATTTTCTAGAAACACGTAGCTTTCCATCCCTTGAAAATTCAAGGAAGACATCTTCCTTTAAGAGAGGCTCCTTCCTAACCTTTGAGCGTTTGTCTGTCGGGGCACTGTCGCGTTTGGTCAGTTGCAGGTCAGGGATGTCCCAGAGTTTCTGGCTGCTGACTTTCAAATGGCTTTGCTCAACATGAACTCGCACTAATGGCTTGACTACTGGCACACATTCTATGTATTTTTTGTGGATCTCAGAAAGGGAAGATAATGGTCCTGATGGAGTGTTGTCTACTAAGTATTTCCTAAAAGTAATTACAGGGAAATGGATGACACGCATTCATGTTTCTGTGGTCATTATACATTTTTTGGCACCTTTTTGGCCTCTAATGGGAGAAATCACTTAATAATGTGTTTTCAGACTCAGCAACTAGGGATGTTCATTTACCCTTGAAGTTGTTTTTCTTTTTAAACCCTTACCTTCTGTCTTTGAGTCAATACTGGTTCTAAGGCAGAAGAGCATTAAGGGTTAGGCAATGAAGGTTAAGTGACTTGCCCAGGGTCATACAGCTAAAAGTGTCTGAGGCCAGATTAGAACCCAGACCCTCCCATCTCCAAGTCTGATTCTCTAACTATGCTGAACAACCCAGCTGCCCCTCCTTGAAGTTTTACAAAAGGTGAAATGACCACTTTTCCTGAGAAGGGTAATTATGAAATGTATAATTTATCAAGAGCACAAAAGAAACAGTAATAATCCTGCTTTTTCCAGAAAAAAAAAATCTGACCACATCTTTTCTAACACAAGAATCGATCAGTCAACCATTAAGCATCTATTAAGCACCTGCTGTATGCTAGGCACTGGGCTAGAATCAGGGATAAAAAGATGAAAAATGAAACAGTCCCTCTTTGCCAGGAGTTTATGAGGGGAGCCAACAACCTTCCAAGGTTTAAGAGGTAGAGAATAAATATGTGAAGACTAGATGAAGGATGTAGTGGGAACCAACATCTCCAAAGCATTTTAAGGTTTGTGAAACGCTACCCATGTTTTCTCCTTTGATCCTTACAGTCATCCTGTGGGCTGGGGCTATTATCCTAATTTTACACAGGAGGAAATTGAGGCAAAGAAGGGGGAAATGACTAGTCTAGGGTCACCCAGATTGCCTGGAGTCCCCTTGATAGTAAGTGTCTGAAGATGTAAACTTGGGTCTTTTGAGCCACTTGTGTGTGAATGCTGATCTTTCCTGGCTCCAAATGTTCTATGCCTTCCATTAGACCACACTGTCCCACAGAGAGCAGACTAATCATCCCAGCTCTGTCTCTCTCTGTGTCTCTGTGTGTCTCTCTCTCAGTTGCTTAACTTGGATGGCTCGCATCATTGAGAAATGACAATTTGTGACTGTGCCTATGAGGCAAAGAATATGTGTTAAGAGGAAAGACAGATCTCCAAAGGCCAGTGGGGGCAGGTTGCAAGCCTGCACCAATTTAAGACCCGCAGAGGTCCTGTGATGTCTCAGGGGGCTCCTTTATGGTACCGATAAAAGTTCAAAACAAAACAGAAAACCTCCGATAAAAAATATATTCCATTTCTTGCCGGTTCCTCCCCAGCGTCTATCAGCCTGTCATCAATCTTAGAAACAGGGGCTGGAGCGACGGGAAGAAGAAACTCCTGGGAATCAGGGGCCGATCAAAAAGAAAACCAAAGAGGGAGCCGAGGCTGCTCAGCGGGACCTCCTTATCCCTAGAGTATGCCATCTCTCCCATTCTCACCAGGGGAAATGCTGCCTGACTCCATGCCAAAGGACTTAGAGCTGGAACAATCCTTCTGGTTTACGGGATTATAGATTCGGAGCTGGGCGGAACCGTAGGGACCAGAAAGTCCAAAGAGGCTCATTTTACAGCTGAGGGTCACAGTGACTTATTCGGGGCGGTGGTGGATTCGAACCCAGTTTTTCTGTCTCCAAATCCGTTGCTCTTTCCTCCAGGACAGACAACCTTAGAGGAATGAAGCAGATTTTATGGTCCAAGTTTCCTTATTTTACAGGTGAGGAAACTGAGGACCAAATTCATCTGTGCAGTGTTCTGCAGCGTCTGAATGCAGGGGCTTTTCTCGGACGCCACCCCGCCCCTCTTCCAGTCAGACGGGAGCCCCCTTTTCCCCCTTTTCCTCTGTGCTCTCAGAGGATCTGGTCCAGACCTCACACACGTCCCTGCTTGACTCTGGAATGTACTTCTCTGTGCCCATGCCATGTGCACACCTGAAACTAAGGCGGGCTGGCGGGGGCTTTGCCCCTTTGGTGCGGCATTTACAGGGAGCAGAAAGCACCTTCGGTCCAAGCACTGGGTTAGCAAGAATAATTTGTAGCATCCGTCGAATGGGTGGGCAGAGGGGAGCTCTTTCTTACCCCAACATGCGTCTTGGACCCCTCGGATGAGGACATGCTTTGGGCCATTTGCCCAACGTTCATAAATTCCTAGGCAGGCCACTGCTTCTATCTCATAGGAGCCGACCAGAAAGGAGATTTGAGATCATCTTGTGCCATCCTCTTAATGTGCAGATAAGGAAACTGAGACCCGAGGGCACATAGGTAAGAAAATGTAAGAAACTAGATTTGAACTCAGGACCAATGACTCAGCGCCGTGCCTCACTGTCTCTAACACTTCAAAGCAGGCATTGGGTGGGGCTTATCTTTATATCTCCTCTATTACCCCACGGCCTGATTTCCACATTAAAAAGTTGGGTGGTGGGGACAGCTGGGTAGCTCAGTGGAGTGAGAGTCAGGCCTGGAGACGGGAGGTCCTGGGTTCAAATCCGGCCTTAGACTCTTCCCAGCTGTGTGGCCCTGGGCAAGTCACTTGACCCCCATTGACCACCCTGACCAATCTTCCACCCAGGAGCCAATACATAGAAGTTAAAGGTTTAAAAAAAAAATTGGGTGGCGTCTAGATCTGTGATTTTATTAGTGAGAGGAAACTCCCCTAAATGCAGAGCAGAACGTTTCTGTGCCTCAGAGATCTAGAACAAGTTTTCTTGATCCTTTTGGATCATGGTTGGATCTCGTAGATGGTCCCGTGAAATCCTTTCTCACCTGATGCCTTTAAAGAACAGAATCAAAGATTATAAAGAAAAGCAGTTAGCCCAGTATTTAAAAAACGTTTGCAGGACCCCCCTCGCCCCTATGTCAGAGGCTCCCTGGGGCTCACAAGAGCACTACGTGCTCAGGCCATCTAGCTCATGCCAATGAGAGGCGGGATTTGAACCCGGGTCTTTCTCTCCCCGTGAGGGTGTTTTCGGTATCCACCATGCCACGGGGCCTGCCGAGGAGAAGCCAAATCAATGTTTGTTGAATGGACACCAGATGGGATTTCCTTTCATTTGGCAGAAAAATCTCCCACCCAAGCAGCCATGTTTGACTGGCTGGAAGCAGCCCTTGGGAAAGCAGTCCAGGACAGCCTGATTTGGAAGCCCGGGTGGGAGACTCGGGCCGCCCCCGCCGGTGTTGGGCAGCAGCGATGGAGAAGGCGCCTGGCAGGGACATTGTTCTGAATACAGCTTAAAGAAGGCACGCTGGGAACTTCTTCATCTTTCCCACGTCCCCTCCCGAGAGCAGGTAGCCGACGCGAGCTTGTCGGGGGACGAGCAGTTCAGAAGAAACATCTGGGCGCGATCGATCGCTGCTGAAATGGGCAGAAACTCCCCCCGTGGCTCCCTGGCGTGAAGATACGGGAGGAAATCGCACCGCAGGCTGGTTGGCCACAGCGGCTTCTCTCAGCCTCGGCTTTACCCTGGCTTAGCTCTGTGGCCCCTCCGCAAAGCCCCCAACTCTTATGCCAGCTGCAAAGTGGGGGCCCGAACCGGACGAGAGCATCCTCCAGGCTCTTCATGCTATGCCTTAACGCTCCCTCCTGTTTAGCTGTATGTTTTCAATTAAAGCATTTGGCTTTTCTCCTCTGACCCACCCCAGAGGGAGCTAAATAGGGGAGGAGAGAGAGGAAGAGAGACGGAGAGAGACAGAGACACAGAGAGAGAGAGAAAGAGAGACAGAGAAAGAGAGAGAGACAGAGACACAGACACACATACAGAGAGAGAGAGACAGAGAGACAGAGAGACAGAGAGAGACAGAGAGAGACAGAGAGAGACAGAGAGAGAGAGAGAGAGAGAGAGAGAGAGAGAGGAAGAGAGACAGACAGACAGACACAGACACAGACACACACATACACACACAGAGACAGAGAGAGACAGAGACACAGAGACACAGAAAGGGAGAGAGAGACAGAGAGACAGAGAGAGAGAGAAAGAGTCAGAGACACAGACACACATACAGAGAGAGTAAGAGAGAGACAGAGACAGAGAGAGACAGACAGACACACAGACACACACACACACAGAGAGACAGAGAGAGGGAGAGAGACAGAGAGACAGAGACAGAGACAGAGACACAGAGAGAGACAGAGAAAGA
>NC_058133.1:7079038-7093835 GCF_016433145.1 Gracilinanus agilis | reverse complement strand
GGGGGGGGGGGGGGAGGGAGAGAAGAAAAGAAGGAAAGAGGGAGGGAGAGAGAGATTTGCATTTTTGAATTGGCTAAGCAGAAGGTTTTTTTGTTTGACATCTCAAACATCTCTCATTCTGCATTTCAATCCATTCTCTCCCAGTCTTGGCCGGGCAGGGTTCTTCCTCATCGTGGGTCCTCTAGAATAACCAGAGTCGATCATTTCATTGATCAGATTCATTTCTTGGGTCTTTCTGAATCATTCTTTTTCATGATTCTGTTGTTCTTGATCATCTCTTCTCCGGCTTCGGTTCCCCTCCCTCCGTATTCCTAGCACAAGAAAGACCCAGCACCAATGGATGCAGAAAATAGGCCATTTTACTTGGAAATAAAAATGTCCATCCTACTCTCTCTAATTTCTCCACCTTCTGGAGAGAAGCAAAATGTCCCATCTATCAATGGACCCGGCCAGCCCTTAGGGGTGTTCTTAAGTCTGGAGCCTTCTCGAGGCCACAAAATGCACAGAGATGCATGTACAACCTTGGCTCGTCTTTTTGAATTTTGTTTTTAAAGAGGAAAATGGTTGCTGAGCGTTCTCAGGACGTCTAGCAAACACCATGTGGGAAGAAGCAATGCAGTGACTGGGCTTTCTGGTGGGCAGATGGGTAAAGCACTGGATCCGGAATTTAGAAGCCGTAGTTTCAAGTGCTGCCTCCAGTCTTTTCTGGCTGGGCGACTCTGGGCAGGTCTCTGATCCTCCATAACGAAGCCTGCCTCATGGGGTCACCACGAGGTAAGGAATCTAAAAGAAGTGGGGCAAATGCCAGCTGTTATCGCAGAGAAGACAAACCGAGGATGTGCTTATTTGGTGGAGAAAATCAAAAGCAAACATTTATGAGGAATAAAGAATTCCCTGTTTTTATTGTGCTTGTAAACATGGAATATTGGCAGGAGACAAAGAAAAAGGATCCGACTCCAGCTCAGGGCATTTGATCCCTCAAGATGGTCCTGAGGAAAGGGAAGATCAAAGGAGGCAGAAAACCATCCGAGGATGCACCTTTTCGAACGCTTTGCCTATCTGAAGCGAATGACTGAAAACTGAGTCACGAGGACAGGGTGGTTTGGGGAATTCTTAAAGATAGAATCAGAAGTCATAGGAAGGCCAGAATTAAGAACAACGTAAAAAAAAAAAGGCTATGTTAGGGGAATTTTAAAAGATGAGAGTTTTGTAGCAGATTGAACATCACCCTGATGCTTCTGAGTCAGCCTAGACTAGGTGAAAGAACACCAGATTTAGAGGCAAAGGACTAGGGTTTAATTACTGGCTTTGCTACCTGATAATTGTATGACCTTGGGTAAGTCACTTACCTCTTTGGGTCTCAGTTCCTCATTTCTAAAATGAGAAGAAAAGTCCAACTAGATGAACTCTAAAATCCTACCCATAACCCTTCACTCCAGCCCCAGGTTGGAAGTAATTAAATATGATGATTTGCTGGTTATTTGTTATTAAGATTCAGGCCAGGGAATTGTCTGGGGTTACATTAAACTCGCCAGTTCTCCCAAGTTCAAACCCAGGGATCCCCGGTTTCCAGTCCTGCATGATAACCACTACACGAAGCTGCCTTTATGATCCCCCTTTTCTGATTAATTGTGTGACTTTGAGTCAGGCATTTCCCTTCTGCTTAGTTTCCTCATCTATCAAAAGAAGGGTTCTATTTGGCTATTTCTAGGGCTCCCTTTGGCAAAGAAGTTCTCTGGTCCTGTATGTGGGTTAAGGGCTGATCATTGGGGAATTTTTTGAGAGCCCTAATAGTCTAAAGCTTTTAGAAGTGGGTGTGCCTAAAAGACACATATATGTATGTTAGGTGGGACACCCACTGATTATTTCCTATTGGTGACAGCAATATAGGTTCATTCACCAAACAAGAGGTAAAGAATGACCTTACAGGCTGAGTTCGAGTCCTACTTCTGATACACACTGGCTGTGTGAGCTGGGACAAGTCCCAATCTCTCAGTCCTCTAGTCAGCTCCAGTATGATAGACTGCAGAGAAAATGGCAGCCTGCAATGGTAGAGGAACCTTTTCATCCCAGAGTTCTGCAAACAGTGAAATCGCAGATCCAGCCTCTATCCCTGTGAGCCCAGCACTGAGCTAGTAAATGAGGATAGAAAGAAAAACAATCAACTTGCTCCTGCCCTCATGGAGCTTCCATTCTACTGGGAGAGTTTGTGTTCCTCTTGCTGTTTATTTATTTCTTTTTTAAACCCCTCCCTTCCCTCTTAGAATCAAAACTGTATATTGGCTCCAAAGCAGAAGAATGGTAAAGGCTAGGCAATGGGGGTTAAGTGATTGACCCAGGATAACCCAGTTAAGAAGTGTTTGATTTGAACCCAGGACCTCCCATCTCGAGATCTATTTCTTTATCCATTGAGCCACCCAACTGTCCCCACTTGTAGTTTTCCTTGAATGGCTGCTTCACTTCCTCTGACTTTTATTAGCCTTTTCTATAATCTCAGGCAGATCGTTCCACTTTGGAATGACTCATTAGCCGGTCACGTCCCCTGGTAGTGACCGCCTCATTGGATGATGATGTTGTAGAATCAGCCATACAAGAATCCGATCTGCTTGAAATGGGGCACTCGTGGAGGAGCCATCGAATAAATGGAGAGAGCCCTCCTAATGGTGCCTAAAGGGCTTCCAGATTACTTTGGGTGGTGTTGGACAAGACTCATGAGAACAATGTACAGGGGCAGCAAGAGAACTGGAGCCAAGAGCTCCAATTCCACATGGATTGCTTATGAAAGGGATTTTTTTTAATCTTAACTTTATCGATCAAGTACTTGGAGTGCTCCACTCTATTAACTTAGTCAGGAACTAGAGGATCTTTTTGATAAAAGTTTACACCCTCAGAGGACGAGAGGTGGATCCCACAGGCACTGGGGCAGTGCCAGGCAAATTAAAAAACTATGACTGATTTCTGAGATGTGATGGGGAGAGCTGGTGGTCAGAGAAAACTGCATATAAGCGAGAGCCTCTGGGACCCTCAGAGTTTCTTTTGGTGGCTTGGTGTTTTGGCGGCTCTTGCTTAAAGAGGGATTTTGCTGTGTGGGTATCTCTGCGTTGTTGATTCTGCGTTGGATTCTGCATTGGTGGCTCGAGGAGTTTGGCTTCGGTGACTCGCTTAGGTTGAGGAGACCCTGGCTGGAGACACTGGCCTTTCGGCTCTTCTCCTGTCTTTGGTGGGATACTCTCTTCGGTGAGGCACTCAGATCTGAACTTAGTTAATTTAACTAGGCAATATTTTTTACCTCTTTCCTACATTTCCCTCTTTACTATCTCTACCTTGCTGTAATAAAGCTACTAAAGCTACTAACAGCCTTTTGACTTAAGAGTTAATTATTATAAATGGCAACCACAACAATTTTAAAAATTCGTATATTTGTCAAACTCCTTTTAATTATTACACTAGTATGAGAACCCCAATACCCCAAGGCTTTCAGAGATGAGGAAGGCATGCAAGCAGGGCTGGGGAAATTCATGATATCTTGAACAGACTAAAGAGAACATGCAGGGAATCTGGTACCCAATTTGGGTTTCTTTTATGTGTGGAGGAAGGAAAGAAAAGTCAATGCCTGGGGATGCATATAAAAGGTGAACTTAAGAGCATACATGTTTAACCCAGATCGAATAGCTTACCACCTCAGGAGGTGGGAGGGAGACAATTGGGATATTATGATTTCAGAAAACATATCTAAAACATTATTATTACATATAATAGGAAAATAACATATTAAATAAAAAATAAAGAACTTTTGTCCTCAGAAAAACAACAGAAGGTAGCTTTATTTCCCAAGAATGTTAGTAAGATGACAAGCTAGAATAAACAGACTAAAGATAGCAAGAAGGGCTTTTAACATACACAACACATACTAGGGAAAAATGATCAAAGGGAGAATAGGACCACTGTGTAGGATAAAATAATAGCTGACAGAAAGAAGGCAAAACTATTCAGCTCTGATTTTGCTGCTGTCTTTGATCAAAGAAGAAAGCTTTTAGAGGATGAAACATAAAGAGAGGAAGATTAAAAATGAAGGTAAGTGAGGAGCGGCGTGAGAGCCCTGATCCTCTCTCAATGAGCTCGAGACAATGCCCAGACACACTATGTCCTCGGTTTCCCAGAAAAATTGCAGATGTGATTTCTGAGGTTGTAATCTTAGACAGATCAAGGAGGACAGAACTGTTAAAGGCCTAGAGATGAGAGAGTATTTGGCTGTTTCAAGATGGGGATTTTTCCAGCCACAAGCTATGGAATCTGTTCTTTTCCTAGGAAAATGCTAGATTCCATGATTCACTTAGATGCAGTTGAAACCAACAAATATTTTTGAAGAACTGTAGGCAAGACGCTGTACTAGGCAAGAAGAAAAAGACAAAAATGAGATTTCTTTCCTTAAAAGAACTTCATTCTCTGTGTGTGTGTATTTAGATGCTCTGGTATAGAGCTAATAATAATGATGGCCAACATTTCTATAGTACTTTAAACCTTAAAAAGCACATATGTTCTATCTAATACACCTAAAAGATATATACATATAAATGTAATTTGATCTTTGCAGCAACCTTGTGAGGTAGATGCTTTTATGATATCTGTTTTACAGATGAGGAAACTGAGGTTTAGAGAGGGTATTTGCCCTGGATTTCACGGCTTCTCACTCTTTAAGACAGGGTTTGAAATCAGATCTCCCTGATTCTACCATGCTACCCACTGCACCATCCAGCTTCCTGATAAATAAGGACAAAATAATTTGAGAAGGGAAGGGACACTACTAATTTAACGTTTTGTTCATCATGAAGGCACCAGGGAACAGGAGAATTACCCATGTGAAAGTGTATGAGGAAATGATACAGGGATTGTCAGAAAAAGCAAACCACTTCAATACATCAAGGATCCGTGATTTCATCAATCAGAGGACTCTGCCTCTCCTGATTGCAATCTTGGTGCAACTTATCATAGAAGCATTTTTTCTTTAAATGGATTTGTGATTTTCTTGGTGTTGAGAACTCAAGATCATGCAATTTCTACCAATGTAAATCAATGGCAACTCTGCAATCTGTAGTCTTAGAAGTTCTAGAAGATTCACTGAGAGGCTTAATGACTTGTCCAGGGTCTCACAGCCAATATGTGTCAGAGGCAGGGGCTCAATCTGAATCCTCCCGAGCACTCCGTTGGCCCTCTATTCCCTGTCATACTGCCTCTCACGATATTTTAGCTTTGTTAAGTCAGGTTAACAAACATTTATAAAGCACCTACTATGTGCCAGGCTTTATGGATACAAAGAAAGGCTAAAACGTGTTGCTGCTTTCCAGAAGTTTACAGCCTAAGAGGAGAGACCGTAATGTAAACAACATATTGGATAAATTGAATGTGATCTCAGAGGGGTAGGATGGGAGACTAGGGAAGAGCTGCAGAAGATGGGGTTTTAGCAGTTCTCTAGCTTTAAGGGAACGGATTGCCAATCGAATAGTGTAACACTTTCTTAGAACCCTCTTAAAGGTAATTGTGAGTTAAAAGAACTCATCATTGCTTCTTTTGTTCCAGAGTAAAAGAGAAGAGGGTTTGCCCAGCAAAAAAATAGTAAGAATTAGAAAGAGAGCAGCTTTGTGTGGCATAGATGGTCTTCAATAGATTAATGACATCAAGGCTTAGAGTCCAGAATTGTGTTACCTTGAAAATTAGGGGTTTTATTTACTCAGAGAGAAACCTAATAACTTTCTCTGCATGTGCATTCTCTCTACCCCACAGATACTGAGTACATTGGTGGGAGACTTTGATCCAGGTTTATGTGTAGACCAAGATATATATTGATTATTCCTGTACTTGCTGTACCTTGAGTATGTGATTTTATTAATTCTGTTAAATAGTTCTATTTAAGTTTTAATGTGTTATCATTAGAGTAGTTGGCTTTGTGTAAGTGGAAGCATACTGATAGGGGCTTGAGAGCTATAATTATATGAAGGAGAACTATATTCCTTCCTAAAAAGATTACTTTTAGGATTTTGAAGGAATATGAATGTAGCTGCATGATAGTAATTCTTGTGAGGGCAGATTGGATTGAGCAAGACAGAGAATAAAGTATATAGGGGGCTCATCTCAAGGCACTTTCTTTAGGTATTATCGATATACAGAATATCACTCTCTTCTTTTTGTCTAATCTGTGCTTAATATAGAGTTTTCTCTTCTGCCCTAACCCTAGCCATATTCAAATACACCGCCCCCCCCCAGCTTTTCTGTTTTTTGTCAATCTCCACTTTGAAGATTTCTGGCTTTACTATAAATGAGCCACGTATAGAAGCTGGCATACCATAGACGTCCCCTCCTGCAAACTACACTCCCCCAGTTCTAGCTGTGACTCTAAGAGAGATGTTGAAATAAGAATCCTTCCTAGATAGATGAAAGATGATAAAACCCATCCAAGAGCCTCTCCAGGGCCAATAAAGCACAACCCTTGAAATTATTAAAACCAAGTTTAAGGGTAGGGAAATGATAAATACAGTCCTAAATCTATTCAGCTATAGCTCCTCCCTCCAATCTATGCTCCCCCTCATGGGGTTTGCTCTTCTGATCTTCTCAGGCCCTTCCTATATCACCCTGCTCTTACCTAAGACCCCAAAAGCTATCTGACTATAAACTAACCTAATTAAAATGGATTAACATAAGGACAAAGAGGAAGGAAGGACTCATAGGAGTATTTCAGCTTTTACCTAAAGCCTGGGATTAGCTTCCCTAGATAACCCAAAATCCCAATTGACAAACCCTTGGAATTACCTTGGCCAAATGGATTTCTGGCAGATGGATCACAGGCAGATGGTTTCTGTACCTCAGGGAAAAAGCAGTCCACTCCAAGGCAAACTCTCAACCAAGGAATCCCTAATCTCTACACAAGATTAGGACTATCAAGGGAAAATTGTCAGAGCAAAACCTCCTTCCAGCTCAGTGGAAACAGGAGAGAGAATAACTGTTGAGGCCAGTAAAAATTCCCACAGTCCTTTTCTCCTTGTCAGAATCCTCTGCCAGGGCTTGTATCCAAATTCTCCTCTTTTCCTCTTAAAGCTAATCCATGAAATTTACTCTATCCCTTACTTATTACAATGTGATAGCGATTATACATTTATTTAATGGTCTGCAAGAGTGCCGCCATCAAATGAGATTTACAAGAACACATTTTACTGATTCATTTCCTTCTGCCTCCAAGTCTGGTACTCCATCAGCCGAACCACTAATCTATTAATTAACATGCTGTAGTTTTAGACTTCCCCGATAGACCCAACTGCTACTGCCTAGTTACTTAATTAGCATGTATTTATTTTGCAGAAATTTTGAATTTGCTTCCAAGCATATCTGCTTTTATATCTCTGTATGTACTGGTAAGCAGAAATGTTGCCATTACATGGAATGTAAGTGTTTTGAAGTCAGGGATTACTTTATTTTCTCTTTGTATCCCCAGTGCCTAGTCTGATGGTTGATAAATGCTGGTGAATATTTAATAATGCTTGTGGATGTTTAATAAAAAGGGGTTGATTGATCATTCATTCCACTGGTTTCGAATGTGTCTAACCATCCCATTACTCAGCACACATCTTTATGCTTTTGCCATGAGCATACCATAGAATATAGTTTATAAATCATCAAAGATAACAAGTCCAAGAGCTGGAGGGCACACTTGCAGGGAGGAAGGGATTGTGTCTTGAGATCCAGGTAAACTGTATCTGGGATGTTTTCCTCCTCTACCAGCTCCTTCCCATTTTTCTTTCTTTTTGTATAAATACTGTCTAATTTAAGGGACAGAATGAGGCATAGATATTTTGGATACAGTTGAAGAAGGAATTTGTATTGCCCGACTATGCATATTAATTATAAATGATTTGTTTTTCTCTTTTTTCCCCTCCAATACAGTGTGGACTGGGAGACAGATAATAAATGTCTGTTAATTAAAAAGTACTTAAAAATAGAGAGGTTGGGAGGGTTACAGGCATAGAACGTTCATGCCCTTTCAGATGTGGTCACCACATTATTAGTTTTGTCAAATTATTTTACTTTGTTAGAAGAAAATTCTTGTGAGGTGGAGCGAATCTAAACTGTTTCTAATTAAAAAAAAACTCACATCAATAAAACTTTGAAAAAATAAAATGAAAAACTTCCATTATCTGAGAAGATTTGGGGCTGGAGAGAGATGTTTGTTTTCCAATGAGTCAAGGACAGAGACCCTCTCTGATTTTTCCTGAAGCAAGGGGCTTGGGAGAAACAAAACTTCACTTTGTTATGAAAACTCTGGCTACATATTTTTCATATTCTCTTAGGCTAATAAATTGTATCCACTACTTACTGGCATTTTGATTTGTAAAATAGCCATTCTTTCCATTTGTTTCCAGGGTCAGATTTTATTCCAATATCTGTACCCCTAGATTCAGGCTTCTCTTTTATTCTCTTTATTCCTAAATTGTGGGATATAAGAAGTCATCAATCAGGCCTGGTGAATTCTTGCTTTAATTTTTGAACTTGACCCAAATATTTTGTCTTGTCAAGTTCACGGAATTCTGGCAAAATTGGCCTTCCTGTTTATATATTCTCTTAGCTGCCCATTAGTTCTTGAAAAAAAATTTTTAATTAATTGGGTGAATTCTATGCCTGGAATGCTCTCCCTGCTCCACTCTGCCTGCTGACCCCTCTGGCTTCCTTTAAGTCCCATCTAAAAGTCCTCCTCCTACAGGAAGCCTTTCCAAAGCCCTCTAGATTCCAGTCCCTTCCCTCCCGGTTCATTATTTCCTATTTCTCCTGACTAGAGCTTGCTTTGAATCTATTTGCATGTGGTCTCCCCCATTAGCCTGGGAGCTCCTGGAGGGTGAAGGCTGTCTTTTGCCTCTTTTTGTATATTCCCAGCACTTAGCCCAGGGCCCGGCACAGAGAAGGAGGTGCTTAATAACTGTTCATTTATTAGTTGAATTTAAACTAGGCAAATAAAAGCCACAGATGGCTTTCTTAAAGGAATAAACAAGCCGACTTTGTTTTGTTAGCCCAGTGGGCTTCTCTGTGGGACACTTTGCCAAAAGCTCTACCCATTGGGCACAAGCTCTGGCAGGTCCTGACAAGACAGGAAGGCAATGAGGGCGCCGAGGCCCCTGGAGGAGTCTCTGCCCCTTGTCTAGATGCCACCTGGGCTAAGATGCCAGAGGCCAGCTGCCTATGACACTTTTTGTTGCCACAGCTCCTTTGGAAGCCCATCTCTGAAGGTGTGGAGGTTACAGTCAGTATCTTCATTGCACTGGGTCCCGGCAAGTCCATCCACTCCAAACCAACCGCCATTTAGGAAGTGCTTATGAAGACAGAGAAACTGAGCACTCGGTCTGGAATCTAAGGACTTATGATGAAATCCTGTCCCGGAAACCAATTGGTTGTGGGACCTTGGAAAAGTCACGTAGCGCCCGGAGTCCTGATTTCCTCACCTGGAGGATGATGGGGTTGGACGCGACACCCTCCGGGGTGGCCAAAGTCTCCAGATCTGTGATTCTGTGAGCAATGACGCCGTGACGTTTGGGGCAGAAGGCAGTTCCTTCTGGGCATCATGGAGGGAAAGCTTCAGGTTGAAGATGGCGGTTGAGCTGTTTGGGGATCTTTTGCCCGGGTAGAATTCCCTCTGGTAGATTAGAAGATCCCTGAGGGCAGACATCGTTCTTTTCCGTCTTTTCCCCCTCTCTGGTACTTGGCACAGTGCTTGGCACGGTAGGCACTTAATAATTATTTATTGCCCGATGACTGGGTGATCTCTAAGGTCCTTCGCAGCTTTAAAGGCAGGAGTCTGGGAATACCCACCCAGCAGAACGGCCTGATTCCTTTGGCCAGTCCTGGATAGGATACGCTTCCCTTATTCCGAAGACTGAACCTTGCGGCGTTGTCCTGGGTCTGTCGACTGATTCTCTGGCAGAATTCCAGTGGAAAGCTTGAGTTGGGTGACCCATAGACCTTGGCTTGTGGGGTTGGGAGAGGGCTAGAAAAGCTGCCTCTGGCCGGCACAGTGAGGAGGCCAACTGGAGCGGGATCTCTAATCTTCCCCGTAAAACGAAGAGCCCGCCAGTTAGTGATTTATGAGAGAACGTTTTGGCTCTCACTCGCTGCTACCCTCCCTGGATTCTCAGATAACCTCGGAGGCAGAGATAATAACCTTCCCCAGCCAGTGCGCTTGTTATTGCCTCCCAGCCGTACTTAAGTTTCTAGTCTTGTTCCTCGCCTAAGATGCCGCATTCACGTTGCCATGGTTACTGATGGGCTGTGCGTGGCGCGCTCCATTGTGTGCGAAGTAGGGAGGTGGGGCCCCAAAGATCTGAAGATTCCAGGTCCATTTGAGCAATAAGAAATAGCGCCCCCCCCCCCCCACATCTCTGCCCCCTGTGTAGGTGACAATGAGATTATTACAGAAGGATATAATTTAAATACAGTATAATTTATATAATAATAGGATGAGGCAGATTATTATAGAATACACACTGTTAAATCATTTGATAGTGGAATATAGTTAATAATGTCGTGTCTTGGGAATCAAAGAAGACTCATTTCATTGGCTCAGTGGCTCTCTATGGCCTTTGGAACTTCTTTGCCTGGTATTAAAGGCCTTGCATGGTCTGACGTACATCGATATTTCCAGCCTTCTTGCACATTATCCCTCTTCAGAGGCTCAGAGAGATTGTGACCTGCCTAAAGTCAGTCTCTTCTGCAGTGATAGACGGTATAGAGTAATCTGAACCTGGAGCCAAGAAGGCTTGAGTTCAAATCCTGCGTCAGATCAGTCTCAGGGGCTCAGTTTATCTTTCAAAAGAAGAGTAGTAGCTACCTCCCAGCACTGTCCTATGGATGAAATGAAATTATGTTTTAAAGTGCTCTGGCACCCTTAACATGCAATGCTAATGCTAGCTATATACTGGTTGTATAATGATTATATACTGAACAGACCTAACCAACTGGCCTTCCTGGATACTCCTCTCCAGCCTCTGTGCATTCATAGGGCTTATCTCCCAGGCTTGGAACATCCTTCCTCCTCAGCTCCTCCAGGCTTAGTTCTAGGCTCACCTCCTTTTTGTGCCCTTTGACTTGGATCGTGCCATGGTCCCCATCACTCCCAAGCATTTGTTGTCCTTCTTCCAGGGGTTTGGATGTAATCTCTACACAGGTGATTCTCAGATTTCTGTATCCAGCCTGTTTTTCTCTGTGCTTTGGTCCCACATCTCCAATGGACTCTTGGACATTCCAGAGTATATCCTGGAGGCATCTTCAATTCAACAAGTCCCAAACTGAATTCATGATCACTCCCCCAGATGCTTCCTTCTTCCAAACAGTTCTTTTTCTAGAAGATCCTACCAATCTCCCAATCTCTGAAGTTTGTATTTTGGCATTATTCTCACTTCCTCATTTTCACCCCACACATGCATTCATTTGCCTGCCATCTTACCATTTCACCTTACCCTTGCCATCTTACTATTTCTACCATCATATTTCTCACATCTGACCCATCGTCTCCTCTAACACTTCAGGCTTTTGTCTCCTCTCATCTAGATTATTGCAATAGCCTTCAGATTGGCCTCCTTGCCTCTAGACTCTCACCACCCTAGTCTGTCCTTCACAGTGTGGTCAATATGATTGTCCTTCAAGGTAGATCTAATCACATGCTTCTCATAGTCAATCATTCTGGACTTTAGGATGAAATGGAAAGTCCTTTGTTTAGCTTTTAAAGCTTTTTATAAACTAGCCCAAAACTATTTCTCCAATCTAATTGAATGTTATTCTCCAGATCATTTTCTAGATTTCCACCAAACTGGCCTTCTTTCTGTTCCTTACATATAGCTCTTCATCTTCAATATCTATGGCTTTGTACTTAGTGGTTCCCCATGCCTGGAATTCTCTCCCTCTTTACCTCTACCTCATAGAACAATAATAACAAAGGAGATAAATGGATTGTTGGCTGAAGTGTCTTTTGGACTTTTTTTGCCTTCCATGCTATGCTTCTTTTTTCCTTTTAAATTTATTTATTTGTTTGTTACATTTAAATACCCAGATAACTCTTTCCCTCCCTCTTCTCCATTAGAGAAGCCACCATTTGACAAAAACATATATATATATATATATATTTATAAAACTATGTCGTAGGGGGCAGTTGGGTAGCTCAGTGGAGTGAGAGTCAGGCCTAGAGACAGGAGGTCCTAGGTTCAAACCCGGCCTCAGCCACTTCCCAGCTGTGTGATCCTGGGCAAGTCACTTGACCCCCATTGCCCACCCTTACCAATCTTCCACCTATGAGACAATACACTGAAGTACAAGGGTTAAAACAAACAAACAAACAAACAAAAAAACTATGTCGTATTTATTTCACCAGATTTCTACTTGGAGGTGAACTTTTACAAAGTCATTCTTCAAAAAAAATTTCTGATGATGTTTATAATGTTCTCTTGTTTCTGTTCATTTCACTCTTAATAATTTCATGTAGTTTTTTCAAGGTCTTTCCAAAATTAACCTATTTGTCATTTCTTATGGCTCAGTTGTATTCCATCACAATTACATGCCCAAACTTGTTTATGACAATTCTTTTGTAGCTATTACATTTCTTTCCTAAAAAATTGTGCTGATCTGAACCAGCTTATTTACTTTTGTCCATTTCTCATGGTGGGGGGAGTAGTTGGTAGCTAATTCTAATAGGTTGGGTAAAGACTGCTATAATCATATGCATTGTCTTATCATCTGTCTCCTTTCTTCTAATGTGATATTTATTTTGACCATTGCTTTAAAAGGCAATGATCCAGCTGAACACAGGCAATTGATTCTGAAATGATCAATGCATGAGAATGTAGTATGGCAAAGTGGGAAGGAACATGTATTTGGAGTTGAGGAACTGTTTTCACATCCTAATTTTGCCAGTTATCAAGTCTGTGGCTGAGAGTGAGTCATCTCACCTTTCTAGACCTGCTCAAATGTTTCTAATCAATGCCCTGGAGCAACAAACTTCCTAAGCTTGATTCCATTACTGTTCATAAAACCAGTAACTTTAGCCTCCATCATTCATTTAACTTTGCTGCTAACCAAGAGGACAATTGGATTGTTTGAGTTTCATATTCTTTAATTTTGCTTTCTTCCTATGGAAGGGCTGTTGAGAAGGATCAAAAATATGATCACAAAGGAGAGAAAAAACACTGGGGCTGGATTCTTCTTCTAGGCTGTCACATGGAAGAAGGAATTAGGCTTGTTCTGCTTGGTCTCTGAGGGTAGGGTGGAAGTTATAAAGGACTCAATTTAAGCTTCAAGTTAAGAAAAAACTCCGCTCAGTGTTGTCCAAAAGTGGCTGTTCTGAGGGAAAGTGGGTTCTCCCCCTCCTATGAAATCTTCAAGCAGAGACTGGATGACCATTTGTTGGAAATATTAAGGTGGAGATTGTTGTTCAGTTAGTTCTGAATTATCTATCTTCTGAGTTTGCTTCCAACTTGAAGAAACTGTAAAACTCAATAAGAAGTCATTGAAAGTTGGCTGTAAATTTGTGGAGAGAAAGTCATTTGGCTCTGGCATTTGCTCATCCTGGAGATCTCTCCTGAGGCCTCATTTGCAGAGGTCTCATTCCCATAGAGCTCATTTCCCAGAGTTAGCATCTCATTCTTTGGGCTGTGGCAGTCTCCTGTGACTATTCTCAGAATGCATGGGAGATTTTTGCTGTCTTGTTTTGGTTGTCAGAGTCCAGGTAGCTAGCGTGGTTCATGGGATTTAGAACTGGATGGAGATCACCGAATGTCATAAATTCACTGAATTTCAGAGAGAGAAGAAAGCTCAGAGACTCTATAGTCCAACTCAAATCTGAACAAGGGGTCCTCCCAAACAGTATGCCTAAGAAGACCCTTTGTGAGGGGGAGCTCTTTGCCTCCTGAGGCAGTCCACTCCTGTCTTGCCTAGTATAATCGTTAGCTTCTGCTGATATCATCTAAACTTGCTTCTTTGCCACTTCTATGAATTGCTCTAAATTCCCCCTTTTTGGTTAAGCAGAACAAATCTAATTCTATTTCCATGTGCCAACCCTTTCAACACTTGGAGAGAGAATCAACATTTCTTTCTAAATCTTCTCTGCTCTAAGCTGAACATCCTCCGTTCCTTCAATAATGATAACCACCAGCATTATGTAGCACTTTAAAGATTACAAAGGGTTTAGACATTCTTGTTTCATCCTCATGTTTCTGTTTTACCATTTAACAAACTGCTTAATTAGTTAATAAATGTTTATTAGCCAACTGGGTGGTACCATAGTACATATAGCACCAAGTCTGGAGTCAGGAAGACCTGAGTTCAAATCTGGATGCGGACACTAGTTGTGTGACCCTGAGCAATTTACTTTACCCTGTTTGCCTCAGTTTCCTTATCTTTAAAATGAACTGGAGAAGGAGGTAAAAAAACCACTCCAGTGACTTTGCCAAGAAAACCACAAATGGAGTCACAAAGAGTCAGACATGATTGAAATTCCTGATCCCAGATACCTATCATTTATATCATAACTGCTTCTTGACATTTTTCCTGGTAAGTTTTATCTTACTAAATTTGCCCTGATATTCTAATTTATCAAGATCTTTTGGAATGCTGAATTCATTACCCCATCTCTCCTCTCCTCTCCTCTCCTCTCCTCTCCTCTCCTCTCCTCTTCTCTTCTCTTGTCTCTCTCTCTCCCCCTCCCCACTCAGCCTCTCTTTGGTCTATCTACACACACACACACACACACACACACACACACACACACACACACACA
>NC_058133.1:7057761-7071039 GCF_016433145.1 Gracilinanus agilis | reverse complement strand
AGAGAGAGAGAGAGAGAGAGAGAGAGAGAGAGAGAGAGAGAGAATATGTGTGCACGGGACATTTCTAGATTATAACCTCCTCAAGGACAGAGGGCACGCCATCTAGATATTTGTTCTCTGTCCATCCTACTGTAGTTATTCAATGACAAATCTCAGAGATACTGCTTCTCCTTCATTAAAAAAAAACTGCATTGTTGTAACAGGGAAAAAAGGGTCAAATGCTTTTTGTTTTAGCCCAAGAGTGAGGGGAATGAGCAGAGTCAGGAGCAGGTGTTGTGGGTAGCTTGGCATTGAGCTGGCATCACCTGGGTCCAAGGATAGCTCTTAGCTGGAATGTATTCAGAGGATGAAGGGAGATGTTGTCGATGTTCAGAAAAACTTCACATCAAACTCCTGGTGCCTTTGGACAGATTTGGCTAACAGCAGGGAGAGAATCAGACCCAAGAGGACTTTGGGTTGTTCTGTCCTGCAGGTATTCTAGGGAATTCTCCTTTATGGGAGTCTTTCTCCCCCCTTTCTTTCTGGGACAAGAGAGCCCAGTTCCAGAGCGCTGATCTTGGAGGCAGAGTCAGAAAAGTCTTGTCTGTGAATTCTAGCTCCATTGCTTATTATCTGTATAACCTGGAGCATAGAGCTTCCTTTACCTTTGAGTCTCAGTTTCCTCCTCTGTAAAACTGAAGTTTTTATTTGCATTGCCTCTCTTAAAGGGCTGCTTTGAGGAAAACACTTAAAAACCCCTTTATTTTCTTTCTTCAAATCAATACTAAGTAACTGTTCCAAGGCAGAAGAGTGGTAAATGGGGGTTAAGTGACTTGCCCAGGGTCACACAGCTAGGAAGTGTCTGAGGCAGGCTCGAATCCAGGACATCCTGTATCCAGACCTAGATTTCTATCCATTGAGCCACCTAGCTGCCCTTAAAGGCATAGATCAGTTTGAAGTAATATTCTGTGTCCCACCTGAAAGAAGATCAGCTTTAGTCATCTGAAGACACAGGTTCAAATCCTCCTCTTAATGTGACTTTGGACAAGATCCTTAATTCTCTAGACCTGGGTTGAGGGTTGAACTAGCTGGCTTCTACGGAGCCTTGAATCACTAAAGTCTATGATCTTATGACCTAATGTGTTGCAAGGAGGAATTATCGAGTGAGTTTGGTTTGTGTCTGGGTCTCCTTCCCTCATTGTCCCATGTTTGCACTCCCTAAAGTAAAGGGTTGATTTACAGAGGAAGAAACTGAGCTCAGAGAAGGTAAATGAATTGTCCTCCATCTTCTGTCACTTCTACAGGATTTGAACTCAGATTTCTCTTGACTCCAATCACGGTCCTCTTCAGAGAGTGCCACTTTACAAAGCTTTGGTCCTGGATATCTTAGTTTCAAGGTTAACGGCCTTCAAAAGAGAAGAGAGAAGAAGAAAGAAGCATGTGAAGGGCCTTTGATCATCTCCAGCTCATCCCGTCTCTGTCTTGTTTGTACATAGCTGCTTGCATGCTGCCTCCCTGGAGGATGGGAGCTCTTTGAGAGCAGAGACTGGCCTCGACCTTTCTTTGTATTCTGATCAGGGCTGACACTGGACATGCTTAATAAATTCTTTTTCACTGGCTGTGCCCAATGCTAGGGATACAAATGGCAGAATCAGATGGTCCTCCTGGTCAAGCTCCCATTCTAATGGGGAAAGTGTCAGCTGCCAAGCTGATGGGCACGGCTCTGCTTTACTGACTTTCAACCAAGAACATCCTATCGGATGTGATGCTGAGCCATTTGACAGTGCTGGTTACAAGAACTTCTTTTGCAGGGTCTTTATCGGATGGCTGTTGAACCCGAAGGAGCCCTCATCAGACTGTATTTCCACAGAAGTTCCCTCCCAGGATGGTGGCCAAGAACATGGCAGTTCCCAAAGTTTGTGGCTCAGGGTTCCGGGTTCCCACCATCAGAGTCTGAGGGGAGATGGGAGTCCAGGTGGAGGTGGTTTGGCTTACGTGGCACATGTTGCCTCTTTTCTCTCCCAGTCCTCGATGCTTTCTCTAGACTGGCTTGTCTGACCAGTGAGTAGCAGTTAGCTGATACTTGGCCGGTGTGACTGGCCCCTTTCCCACAAGGGTTGCCTCCCAGGATGAGAGCTGTGAGGGCTGGGCTAGAAGTAGGACCAGAAGCCTGGTAGTGGGACGCTGGCACTCCCAGGCTTCCTGTGTTTTTCTGCCTGTTGGTCAGCATTTAATGGTGGTGGTGATGATGAAGGCACGTTCCTTCCCCACAAGGATCTCTCCTTTCAATGGCTGTCGGGGCTGGGCTAGAGCAGGGCTAGGGATTTGGGGAAACATTGCTATTCCTAAGACTCTTGAATCCAGGATCCTCGGCTATCTCCATTGGGATCTGAGAGGAAATGGTGGGTAAGAGAGTGGTGGTGGCCTTTTCTACTGGGTACATATTGCTCCTCTCCTCCCTCTCCCAGGGTACCCTGCCTGTCTAAGGCAGCATTCACATTATATTACAGCATTGTTTAAGATTTAACTCTATAAAGACATAACAATACATCATTCCTTTCTTTCGTCCTTCTTTCCTTCCTTGTTTCATTTTAAGGCAATGTGTAAGACCTGTGAGTGATAAACCAATACCTGAGATGGATTTTGCTCAAAGGATTAAAAGAAATAAAAGCTTTACTTTATGCACCAAGAAAGGGAGAGAAGTAGCGAAAAGAGAAAATTGGTTCATCAATAAATGAAGAGGTGGAAGATATCCAGACTTTAAGGGAAACTAAACTGCTTTTAAAATATTTTTATTGAAGTCAGCAATTCCCAGTTCTAGTTTCATAATATCTGAAGGTGTCTTTAATTATATAATGGCATGGAGTAAAGTTTTCCCCAAAAAATATCCTTAGAAATTGATTTTAATTTATTTTTTTCCTTTTGACCAGACAGCAATTAAGGCTTGGTGGGGGCAGGGAAAGATGGAGAATGCAGGGAAAGGCAAGAGGATGCTGGGAATTCAATGAAGGATAGCGGGCTACGACTCGCTGAGGATGAAATTTGGCCACTGATGAAATACACCGTTGTAGTACCCACCAACTGCTATGGAGGGCAGGAACATTCTGTTTAAATTACAGGGTTATTACACCTGTTAGCAAATTCCTAATTTTACAAAGAAGTCAAAGAGAGAAACAAATTAAATATTCATAACGGCAAACTTCATTATGGTACCAAAAAACCAGAAGTGAGGGAATGTCCATTGGTAGAGGAAAGGCTGGTCTATGAATGTAATGGCATTTCATTGGGCTACAAAGCATGACAAATAGGAGAAACTCACAGAATTGTGGGAAGATCGATATGAACTGATCCAGAAGGAAGCAGGGAAGAACCAAGAGAACAAGAGGCACAATGGCTTCATAATGTAAATGAACAGGACTAAAAGGAAGTAATGGTGTACCTGAAGAACCAGGGAAGGCCCCTAAGGACTAACAATGGACCAAGAAGGAGAGGCAGCAATATCAGAATATTTGGTATGATGTCACATATGGTCTCTGCGTTGGGTGTTTTGGCTTTTTTTCTTTGCAATAGAGGTAGATTCAATCTGAGAATTGACTGCTATATAAAGATAAGATAGATGGATGGATGGATGGATGGATGGATGAATGGATGGATGAATGAATGAATGAATGAAAGAGCCCTTACTGAGTGCCAAGCATTGTGCTATGTGCTGGGATGCAAATATGAGAAGCAAAGACAATCGATGACCTCAAGGAGTTGGGGAAGCCAACACGCAAAAGGGAATGGCGTTATAGGTGATGGGATTTGGTTTTAGGGAAGTCAATTGACCTGTCCAGTTCAGGAACAAAGGCAAAATTGATTTGGTCCTGGGGGCTGCACTGGGGAAGATGGGAAAGATGGGATGGAATGGAGAGGAGGGAAGAAAAAGAAGCCCTTCTCTCCCCCTTCTTACTCTGTAAGACCGTTGGTGACTGGTGAAGAGGAAGATGCGCAGAGAGTTAGGGATGAAGTGAAACATGGCCGGGGTTTTGTGTGAGCAGCGATCTGGGGGAGATGCTCATTAATCATGAGAGCCGGACCCCAGGGTGCCCTTCGCTCCAGTCATCAACAAGACGTGTAAAGAAAATAATAGGTTTCTAATGATTGTTTTTGTTCAGCACAAGGCACCTGCTTAATAAATGTTTGTTCCTTTATTTCTCTTGGATTCAGGGCTAGAAGGGACCTTAGAGGCTCTCTAGTCAGTCAGTCACCATTTCTTAAGTGCTTACTCTGTGCCAAGGACTGTGCTAAGCCCTGGGGATAGGAAAAGAGACAAAAGACAGTGTTGGTCCTCAGGCAGCTTACGGTCTAATGGGGGAGACAACCAGCAAATAAATATGGACAAACAAACTAGGAACAGGATAAGCAGGAAACTCTTCATAGGGGAAGGCACTAGAATTAAGAGGAGCTGGCAAAGGCTTCCCATAGAGGATGGGGTTTTAGATGGGCCTGCACTTGGGACTAGTTCAACCCCAGGATCTTACAGTTTAGGGACTGAGGCCACGAGATGCTCAGTGACTCTCCCAGTACTATACAGTACTATACTCAGGTACTCTGTGTCAGAGCTGGGAACTCCCAGAAGGGGGTTGCTCGCTCTCCCTTCCAATTCCAAATCTCTGACCCGTGGGCAAGTCCTTTAAACTATGGGGGCTTCCTTCATCTCTCTAAGATCTCTAAGTTACAGATATTTAGCTGACTTGCAGCAGGGGAGGTAGTTTCTCCAAAAGGAGTTTTTGACATGGAAGAAATCACAGTTCTGGACCAAAAAACAAGACAAGAACATTGAAATGACTTGCTACTGAGGTAAACAGCAACATTTACAAAGCACTTTATAATTTATGATTTCCACAATAACCCTGCAAGGTATGGGCTTTTAGCATCCCCATTTTATGGATGAAGAAACTGAGGCAAGCAGAGGTGAAATGACTTGCCTAGGGTCACACAGATATTATGTGTCTGAGGCCAGATTTGCACTCAGGTTTTACTGACTTTAGGTCCCCAGCTCCATATTCTTAATAAAAAAATAAAATCTGAAATCCTTTAGGTAAGGAGCTTCCTGTTTTGGATCATTACTCCAGTGGCAAATCAGTCCCATCTTCAATAATCATTGTAAGACAAATGAGTATCTTTGTTCCCCCTCCCCCCCCAGCTGAAGCAAAGGCCATTAACTTTATGTAGTATCCGATGTGTCTTCTCTGGAGACTTTAGCTTGAAAAATTAATTAAGGCTCCGTCATGGCTATTGACCTGATTGGCTGGAGCAGACAATGATTAAAGCCAGGCACCGAGCAAGGAGACCCTCAGTGGGCTCTGCAAGATCGCTTGACTTTACTGAGTAGACCTGCGGGAAGGGAATAAAGGTTCCAATTAGCAGAGAGATAGCTTCTGGGGGCTCGGAGCACGCTGTTGGGCTATTGGTTTGCCTTGACCCATAAGGCCGCCTGTGCCGGCCCCCCTTGCAGGACAAGAGCCTGGTGTTCGTCTTCCATTGGAATTCTGTCCATCCTTCTAGAACAGCCTATTTGCTCAGAGGTTTGTTGGTGCCCAGCTTGGGCAGGTGGGACCAGATCGAGGGTGGGGAGAGGGATGGCTTGCCATTTTTCTTTCTTTTTACCCACACTATGACTAGTTTACAGTTTCCCCCAAAGGCTGAGCAAAGAGAACATGACTGGAAAATGTTTTAAAAAGTTGATTAGTTAAATAATATTCAACTTGGAAAGAGCAGCCCAGCGTCTCCAGGGGGGACATAAAGAGCCATCCTTGGGACAGGATGAAGCCCGGACTAGACCAAGGCACAAATGTACTAAGACATGGGATCGTGGCTGGAAATCTCCTACGCCAGCATGGTAGACCCATATTTTTCCGGGATACATATACGGGGGGGCCCTGAATCACCAGACAAGACAGGTCTATTGCCTCTTCCTGTTGTTCTCGCGAGCTTCCTTCAGGGAGCCTATTTTCTGGTTTCCATAAGTAGTTTACCTCAAAAGCCTGGAGGCAAACCCAATAAAGATCAGAAAAGAACAAGGCTGGGAGCAAAGAGGGAGAAACAGGAAGGATACTGTGTGTGTGTGTGTGTGTGTGTGTGTGTGTGTGTGTGTGTGTGTGCAGTCCTGGGCATCTATTGGCCAGTCGGAGGAAAGGACATCTTTGAGGCAGACAACAAAGCCCAGAAGAAGCTGGTAATGATAATGAGAAACTCCACATACTGTGCTACCAGCGGGAAGAATCAAGAGTCCCCGATGAATTCTGGATCAATTGCTGACCATTTCATCTTTAAGAAAGGAGAGGGACATGGTCAAGAAGATTATTATTCTGAAAAATAATAAAGAGGATACATATGACAAAGTAAAAATGAGGGAAACCCTGGGAGGTGGTGAGCCTTCACGGATGGAATTTGTGACAGGTACTTGGGGAAACTGAGGCATCATCTCAAATCTCATCTCTCTGATTAGAGTAGAAGCTCCTTGAAGAAGAGGGATTGTTTGATTTTCTTTTGTTCTTGTATTCTCCGGGCACACGACTTTCTGATCTTGGTAAGGAGTTTGCCTCACTTGCTTAACATGTATTTTTGTTCAGTTGTTTTCAGCCCCTATTTGGGATTTCCTTGGCAAAGTGCTGGAGTGGTTTGCCATTTCTTTCTCCAGCTCATTTGCCGGGTGAGGAAAATGATGCAAATAGGGTTAGGTGACTTGCCCAGGGTCGCAGAGCTAGGATGGGTCTGTGGCCAGATTTGAACTCATGAAGATGAGTCTTGTGGACTCCAGGCCAGATGCTCTAGCTTCCCCTCACGAGCGCCTCCTGATGGACGGATAGCCTAGACTTTGGCAGAGCACCATCCCGATTGCATCGCAGCGATCTTATGATTCTACATTTCCCCATTCTTTTGCTCAAACTTTTCTTGCGTGTGTGATGTATTTCGCTCTTTGAAACAGCCTCCTGAGATGGGGACTCTGTCGTCCGCACCTAACAGATTGCGCCCTTTGGGAGTCTGCTTTTGGCATCCTCAGGGTCCGAGCACAGAGCCGTGGACAAATGGAGAAATACTACGGAATGTCTGGACTGAAGAAATGACTAATGAAAGGGAAGAGGAAAATGGCAAAGGGTTGGGAGTGGGAGGCCCACTGGAGTCAGTCAGTCAATGGATCAGTCAAAAAGCATTTGCTAAGTGTAGACTGTGTGCCAGGCATGGTGCTAAACTGTGCTGGAGATACCCAAAAAGACTGAGGCTGCCCCTGCCCTCCCAGGAGCTCCCCTCTGATGTTTGTCAATGCCTAAAAGAAACTTAGGGTGACCAAGGAAACCAGTTATGTTAAAATGCAGTGTAGACACACCGACACTCCCCAGCTTAAGTCAGGAGCCTTGCTTGAAAGCCAACAATGTCCTTCGGAACTTATTCGGGTCTCCCTGCCCCTATTCAGCAGCAAGCAGCCTTCTCCTTTCTGCTTTTCAGCCAGTAATTTCTCTTCAGTCCCTCCTTTTCCAGTCTTAGGCTTAGGGAAAATGAGGTAATTTTCCACTCTGTCCCTGCTAAAGGGCGGCTGCCCGGGCTCCTCCCAGACCAGAGAGCATCTTCTCAGCTGGCTTCAATGGGGTTTTAGGAAAACCAGAAGATTCAGTATCTGGGAGGAGCCAGAAAGGGGGAGGAGGAGGAGCTGCTTCTGCACTAGCTACTCCCGACACCCCCTGCAATGTTGAAATGAATGTACAATTCTGAAGCTCAAAATTGGCCTCTTCTGCAGTGGTTGAGAACTGACTTGCTAAAGAACTGAAAGAACACACACACACACACACACACACACACACACACACATATGCATATAAAGAGTATACGATAAATATATTCTGCACATATAATCTATCAACATATAATAAATAAATGGGGGTTCTGGGCTACAGAATGAGCTGAATGGAAGATTGAGAAGAGGCTCCTAATTAGGAAGGAAACCCCTTTCCATTGCTAGTACAAACCCCTCCACTCCTCTCCCATTTCTCTCCTGTCCTCTTCTCTTCTCCCACAAAGTAAGCATCTTCCCAGTCTTCCCTTTGTTGGTCAAATGAGGACACCCAACTCACCGCTCACCGTCTCTGAGTCAGCTCTGTTTTCCAAGGCTCTGGGGATATTTTTCTCTTATTGCTAGAGGCCATGTCTGAACCTTAGAGAGGGGCTGTAGGGGAGAAGGAAGAGCTGGCAGCTTTGCCCCCATTTTCCTTGCTATTTGTTCCTTCTCTGGCCACTAAATTTTCTCTCTCCTAATTGAAGTCAAAACAGTATTAAGAACAGCTCTAGGTCACATTCGTACATCCCTTCTGGGATTTTTTTAAAGGTGACAGGGATTTTTATTTCTCTTGTTTCCTTCCAGCCTCTAACAAGTAGATTGAGTGTTGAAGACTTGGGACCAGGCAGACCAGAGCTCAGGTCCCACCTCTGCCCCTTACCAGTTGGATGGTCACCCCTTAAGGCTTGCCAAGCACTTGGCAAACAGGACTTCATTCCATCCCCCAAATTCTGTGAGGGAGGGGCTGTTTTATCTCCACAAGGAAACTGAGGCTCAGAGGATGGCTGATTTGCCCAGAATCAAAGAGCTCCTGAGGTTGGCATGGGCATTGTACCTCCAAAACTATAGAAGTGTTTCAGGCAAACTATAAGCAGGGAAATTCCTTTGCTCCCTTCTATCCTTGTGAATCTTAACCCAAAACATCTGATAATGCCTATAAGACCCTAAGAGGATTATCTTCCTTGGATTGTCCTTTAGATCAGTGAGTCCCAAAGTGGGCGCCACCGCCCCCTGATGGGTGCTGCAGTGATCCAGGGAGGCAGTGATAGCCACAGGTACATTTATCTTTCCTATTAACTGCTATTAAAATAAAAAAAAATAATTTCCAGGGGCTAAGTAAAAGGGAAAGGGGGCAGGAGGCCAAAAAGTTTGGGAACCACTGCTTTAGATGGACAGAGAGATACACCTCCTTTATATCATCAAGTTGTATCTCAGACATCCATCTGTCCCCTAAACTATGAGGGTCACCCCCCATGTCTTCAGGCAGACTCGATCAGATGACCAAACTCCCCACTGAATGCCTGAGTGTTTATCACACTAAAGTCACGTCTCCACTGTTGTGAAGAATATAAAAACCCCAGAATTGATGTCCTTTTGAGGACAGCATTTCTGTCCATGCTGTCCTCCCAAGGAGCAGCTCCCCATCTTGCTATTCCACCTTCCTATCCTCCTGGTCATTCTCAACATTACTTTCCAAATTAATAAATTTTTCTTTCTGCTTTTAAGCTAAGATTTGGAGTCTTGCATTCTTGCAAAAGGTATCCTTCTTGAACCCAGAGGTTCACCATTACACCCCACAACATTGGCTGTACCCCACAACAAGGTGAGGGTTGCTTCTTGGGCTTCCTGAGGCTCGATCCATTGCTCCATCTGCTACAACACAAATGAACACCAAATTATTCCTCCTCTCTCTAGCAGTACAGGGTTGGAAAAACAAAGCTCTGGGTGAGTGAGTGAGTCCACAGTCTGATGTGGGAACCAAGAAGGCAAACCCAACCTTAGCAAGTGTTGTAAAGAGATTCCTACTCAGAAAGGGAAAGGAATAGACGGCCTCTGAAGTCGCTGGCCCACTGGGGTATCTTCATGGGCATCCTAGCAGTCTAACATTTATTTGAAAAGATAGAAAGAAATGATAGCAATTCTGAGCAAATGGGCAGGGAGGCCAGTGTTTCTGCTACGAGGCTCCACCTTTGGTCTCCTGGTTGATCTGGGTTACCTCATTCCAGATAGGAGAGCTCCTTTACCCTGTATTGTTTGGTGTTGATGCTTTTATGTTTTCTTTTTGGATTTCCATTTTGCTAGTGACTTGGATCAGTGGGTTTTCTTTGCTAAGAACTGTATGTGCCCATTGTGGAACTGGGATTTTCTGGGAAGGGAGTCAAGTCTTGGACAGAGAATTCAGGGTCTTCCTCTCTGCCAGTACTGAAGCAGATGAGAAAGCAGCATCCACCTGATGATAGCTCTAGACTACTGATCTTTGAGGGCAGATAAATAAACCTCTCTCTGAAGAGGACAGAGTGGCTAAGCTTCTGCTCCCTGCTGCTCTCCTGCTTCCTCTCCTGGCAGGAAATAAAAGTCTTGTCTGGACTAGGAGGGAGGGAGGGAGAGAAGAGGCCAGAGATGTCTATTCTGCCTCAGAATGACACAAAGACATCCCTGTGCCATGTGTAGGGGACAAGCCTTTCTCTACCCAAGACAAAAGGCAGTCTCAGCCCTCAAGGAAGTCATGCTCTAATGGGTGAAGACAACACACAAAAGGAAGGGCAAAGGCAGGAGGAGGATTTGGGGAAGGAGAGAAGAAGATACTGCTAGGAGCAGTAGAGAAGGTTCAGTGCAACAGACCATTGTAAGAAATGTCCAAGGACTTATGGGTAGGTTCTACTGCCAAGTGTCCTTGTTGGAGCACACTCAGCATCGTCCCATGGAATATAAGACCCAGTGCGACTTGGCTGTATTTTCAGCAGCCTCTCATGGATTTTAGTTACAAGGTAGGATGGATTCAATGGAATTTTACCAAAGGAAGAAGAGGAAGATAAAGGTTTGTGCATCAAAGAATGAAGAACAAAAGGGGAAGCTCTGCATCATGTAAAATAATAGACCTGTCAGTAAATACTGAGGATAAAGCGAGAATTTGTAGATGCACCATTCTATACCTAGTTACCGAAAGCCTCATCTTAAGTAAATAGCAGTCATAAAGCCGAGCCAGAAACTCTTATCACTCATTGTTGTCATTCAGTCATATCCAGATTTGAACTCAGGAAGGATAAGATGCAGAGTCTTCCTGACTCCAGGCTCAGCATTCCATCCATTGCACCCCCTATCAGCCCCATCTCTGATCCTTGGCCAGTTAATTACCAGAACTAAAAAATAATCATTTTACTAAATGCTTCAAGCTCCAGCTCATCACATGACTAGCCATCTTTTGGTACTGGCAGACCTAAAGCCAATGCAGAAAAATTCTCTCATTGCCCCTAGTATAACTTTTCTAAATTTTTACCTCAAAAACCAGCTCCACAACCTTGGTCTAGCGTGGCTAGTTTAGACCACTGGTGTGGTTATGCTCTGAACCCTGACTCTGCTCATTAGTGCCTCATCTGTAAAATGGGGACAATAATAGCATCTTTCTCCCAGAGTTGTTGTCTAGACCAAATGAGATAATATTTGCCAAATGGTTTGTCAACCTTAAAGTGCAATCTAAGTGCCAGCAATAATAATAATAATAATATATTATTATTATTATTATTATTATTATCATTATTATCATTATCATTACCTGGGTGTTACCCTGCTGGTTCCTGTCACTTCCTCAGTGTCCTCTTCTGTCAAGGAAGTAGCTGGACAACCTCATCTCTCAGGAGTTCCACCTCTGATTCCTCTAGTCCCTCACAGCATCTTTATTAGGAGATTCTCCCACATTAATAAAAATGACTGTTTTATATCATATTTACTCCTGGTTTATAGGACAGGAACCTTTGGAGGCAAATTCTGCTCTCATCCAGAGAAAGTTTTGATACCAGCCTCAGAAATGAAAGGTCTGGCACGGTTTATAGCATTCCAGCACCACTCAGGCAGGGGTTGTTAACCTCTTCTGAGTCATGGTCCCTTCGGGCAGCCTAGTGAGTCCTGGGGATCCTTTCGCAGAATAATGATTGTAAATGCACATAATCATTACACATGATCCGAAAGGCAAGTGACTGTACTGAAATGGAGTCATCAAAATGTTAAACAAACATATTTCCAGACCCCAAGGCTAGAAGCTGGGCTCTACAGGAATGCCAGGATGCTCCTGCTCAATCTCCCTGGTCCCTCACCCCCAGCCAGCAGATACTACGCTTTCTGAGCTTCTCTGAGGCTCCAGAGTCTCTGGAGCTGGTTAAGAGCCCAGGGGAAGGTTGGGGAAGGGGAAAGAGTTTTCTTCAGCCCAGTGATCCCCAAACAACATTCACTCTAAGGGCTTTTTCCAAATCAAACTCTTTAAGCTGGAAGCAAAGCCCCTGAGACCCCTCAAGGTTATGTTATACTCCAAGTGTTGAAGCCAGCAGGACTGCAGGAGTGGAAATCAGGAGTGCAGACTGAGGGAGGCTTGTAGCCTGGAGGTACCAGCAGTCATTGCTTGAACTAGTCCCTGAGGGAGGGTGGATAATGGTCTCCATCCAATGCATTTTATAGCACTTGAAAGAGAAGGTTCCTAGTGCCTGCCACCTGAAAGGGGCATCACTGCTGTAGCCTGTTTCACTTAGTCTCCTGCCTCTGGGCTGTGCCAGGGACCAGGCTCAAAGTTATCTGGAGCACCCAAGGTCCTCGCCTTTGTCTCAGGCACTCTCTGGCTTCCTTCAAGGTGAAGCTAAGGAAGCCCCTGTGGCCACCTTCCTCACACGGGTGCTCTGTGTGCCTCATACAATTATGGGGAGCTCCTTGGAACATGTTTGGCATGTAAGTGCTCTCCATTCATTTGTGTGGGTATCTGGAAGTAAATAAACATCTATAGTTCTCTTTTTCATAGAGATAAATATTGATCTGGCTCCCTCTGTGTGTCAGGCTGTCTGTATATGTTGCCTGAAGTCAAATAGTCCCTGCTAGTACCTTGTAGCTGAATTTCTAGATCTCAGTTGTCTAAGTTTAAGCTTCATAGGGACAAACATACCAAATGAGGTAAAATGTCACTGAAAAAACCCTCCAAGAGGAAGGTATGTATACATATATTATATATAAATAAAAACAAACAAACAAACAAATAAATTATATATATATATATATATATATATATATATATAGAGAGAGAGAGAGAGAGAGAGAGAGAGTAGAGAAGCAGGGGCATCATGGCCTCATGGGTGTAGTAGTGGATAGAGAAGAAGCCTCCCAGCCAGGAAGACTGGTGTTCAAGTGCTCCTTTGAATACATCCTGACTGACCTTTCACAAGACACCTAATCTCTCAGTGCTCTAGGTGACTCTTTAAGACTCTAAGTCACGGAGAGGAGGGAAAGAACATGAATCATGTAACTATGGAAAAATATTCTAAGCTAATTAATTAAAGAAATAAACTTAATTTTAAAAAAAGACCCTAAGTCACAAGGAGATGACAATCAACACTGGTAGAGAGATGTCCTCATCTGGAAGTTCCTTTAACCAATAAGATCTTAGATCCAGTCTCTCTCTCTCTCTCTCTCTCTCTCTCTCTCTCTCTCTCTCTCTCTCTCTCTCT
>NC_058133.1:6998308-7048029 GCF_016433145.1 Gracilinanus agilis | reverse complement strand
ATTATATCTATAATTTACTATATAACATACTATTATATATTAGGCCTGATTGTAATTACTATTACTAATAATATTACTATTATATCTATAATTTACTATATAACATACTATTATATATTAGGCCTGATTGTAATTACTATTACAAATAATATTACTATTATATATAATTTACTATATAATATACCCTTATATATTAGGCCTGATTGTAATTACTATTATAAATATTACTATTATATAATTTACTATATAATATACTATTATATATAACACTATTATATATAATTACTATTATAAATAATACTACTAAAATAAATAAATTCCTGATTGTAAATTATTCAACAAGTGTGCCAGGTACATAGAATGAGGATAAAAAAAAGGGTAAAAATAATTCCTGGCTTCCAGGAGCTTATATATTAAGGGGGAGAACACACACACACACACATATACATATATAATAGGTGCATAAATGCTACCTACAGAGTAGAAAGAAGGCCACTGTAGAGAGAGGCTCACATGGTTGAGGATGGGAGCTGATAGAAGAGAATCTTCAGAAGGCAGATATAAAACGAGGGGGAGGCAGGGAGGCTGAGCATTCCAGGAATGGGGCACAGCGGGTGCCCTTCATTTTCAGCTGAGGATACGGAGTCCCAGGACGTTTCAGTGACTTGCCCAACCACACGCACTCAGCATGTGTTTCTCTGTAATGTTTTGTGATCGAGCTTTTATTCAAAACCAGTGTCGTCCTTGGCTGCCATGTCTCTCCCCTTGGCAAAAAGGTGAACTATTTCCTGGCTGGTTGGTCTCTGATTCTGTCGTTCTCCTTCTTGTGTCTAGTACTAGGAGGCTTAAAAAAGAACCTTATTTTAGTCATTCTGTTGAGGGAATGTTTTGAGGATGATTTTTATGGGCTCAGTTTTGCTAGCAGATTCGTAGACTTTCCTTCTGGACTTCACAATAAATGCATCTTGCTAGGAACCTAGAGAGAGGATGTGCCATACAAGAAAATGTCTTTTCAGGAGTTATGGCTCTTCCAGAAAGAATTTGTGTCTGGCCATTTTCTGGGGCTCCACTCTTTCATTTAAGTGGTTTTGTGGAGATGATAAGCCAGATGTGGACACTGCAGATTCCTTTGAAATGATAAATGGAGAAACATGGCCTGGGTTAAGAGCCTCAGGGAATCAGACTATAGCTGATAGGAAGATGGATGATCTCAAGGGGAAATTGGAAGGAACAGACGGCGGGTGCTCATTCTTGCAGTGCATGTGGGTTCTAGTCTTGGCTGCTAACTCCCTTAATCTCTTTCTCTTTGAGCCTTAGTTTCTCTTTTTTGCCAATTTGGAAATTCCTTCTACCAATGCAAATGAACAAATGTTCGTCTTTAGCTAGTTTGTAGGCTTTGACGATTGCCCTAAACAATAAGAGGTTGAGAGCCTGACCATGGTGATACAGACAGTAGGAATCAGAAATAGGACCTGAGCCCAGATCATTTTAATTCATAGGCTGGATCACCACCCACTATACCACACTGACTCTTTCCTTATCTATTGGGATGGTGGTGATGAATAATATCTCAGATCACAGATCTAGAGCTGAAAGAGAAGTCAGAGACCATCTTGTCCGACCACCTCATTTTATACACAAGGAAACCGAAGTTCAGAGAGGTTAAGCTACTCATCCAAGGTCATCACAGGATGGGAAGGGACCTTGTGTCCATGACATATGAAGACTGGTTGAAGGAACAGGGTGTGTTTAGCCTGGACAGGAGAAGACTCAGATGAGCACGATCGTTGTGTTAAAGGATCTGAAAGGATGCCAGATGGACAATGAATCAGGTTTCTTTCATTTGGCCTCCAAAGTTCAGGACCAAAAGAAATGGTCGGAGTTACAGAGGCCAGGAACAACTCCCTAACAATGAGAGCTCTCCAAAAATGTAATAGGCTGCCTGCCACTGCCCAAGCACGACAGGCAATGAATGCCCCGTCCTCTTGCCCCAGGAGGTCTTCAAGCAGAGCTTGGATAACCTCTTGTCAGGTCTGCTAGAGGGAGCGTTCCTTTGTGCGTGGGTTGGACTAGAAGGCCACCAATACCCCTGCCAACACTAAAGTTCTGTGATTATGTGAAAAAGGCCCAAGGTGGTGAATATGATTTATATCTTGGCAAGCAGCCTGCTACTCCCACATCAGCGTCCATGTTTTCAACGAATGCTATAGCTAGATAATGAGCCGTGCCTACCATTAAATCGAGGGAATAAATTGGTCTGAACTGCCTTCCAAAAACTGTGCGGTGCTTTCCCTGATGCCAAATGGCTAGGCTTTGCGAAAACTCATCCTTCTAAAAGCATCTAAAATTCTCTCCATGAGGCTCTACGACTGGAGTCTTGGGACATCACCATCCCAGCAGGGTCAAAATGTTCATCAACTCAGTGGAAAATGCAAAGGTGCCATGGTGGGAATGACTGGATCGAAACAAGTTTTCATTGATGCCGGTGTGGTGGGAAGGGGCCTACGGCCAGAACCTGAGCCTGATCTCTCCTCACTACATCTTTGACTTTGGGCAATTCCTTTAATTCTCTGCTTCTCAGTTTTCACATCTGTAAAATTGGCTAAAAGAGAGATTCGTGGTCTTTTTGGCATGAGTCATGGACTCCTTTGGCTATCTGGTGAAGCCAATGGACCGCTTCTCAGAATAATATTTCTAAATGTATAAAATAAATTGTACAGGATTACAAAGGAAACAATTTATATTGAAGCCCAGAGATTATGACATAAACACAACTAAGTTATATAAGTATATATATTTTGGACATGGCCAATGAGGAAATTGTTTTTCTTAGCATGTATTGGGCAGCTAAGTGGTGATGTGGATAGAACTCTGGGCTTGGAATCAGAATGATTCATTTTTCCGAGTTCAAATCCATCCTCAGATACTCACTAGCTTTGTGACCCTGGACAAGTCATTTAACCCTATTTGCCTCAGTTTCTTCATGCATAAAATGAGTTGAAGGAGGAAGGAACAAACCAATCCAGGATCTTTGCCAAGAAAACCCCAAATGGGGTTGGGAAGAGATGGACATGACTGAATTGACTTAACAACAACCACAAAGCCATATGCATGAACCGGGGGTTGGTTTTTCATTCATTCTCTACTAAGGAGAAGTTAGAGTAGGAGGGAGAGAAGATGGTGGAAAATGTGGTTTCTTAAGACACTCTTTATTAGATGAAATCATGTATAATATATATGAAACTTTGCAAACCTTAAATGCTCTCACATGTTAACTATTGCTATGGGGGCAATTAGGTGACTCAGTGGATGGAGAGTCAGGCCCAGCGATGGGAGGTCCTGGGTTCAAATCTGGCCTCAGACACTTCTTAGCTGTGGGACCCTGGGCAAGTCACTTAACTCCCATTGCCTCACCCTCACTGCTCTTCTGCCTTAGAACCAAGGCATAGTATTGATTTTAACATGGAAAGTAAGCATTTAAAAAAACCCCAACAACAACAACAAAACTATTGCAGTGATGTAGTAATATGAGAGTTGACTTCTGTCATTTTTCTCTTTCTTTCAAGTTTCTTTCAGCCAAGTTCACAAAATCATAAGGTCCCAGGTTTAGACCTGGGAGGGAACCTGGGGGTGATCTAGTCCAATTTATCCTTTTAACAGATGAGGAAACAGAAGCCCAAAGAGGTTCAGTGACTCCTGATTACAGTTGGCAAAGCTGGGATTTGAACCCACCTGCCCTGACTCCAGATGTAGTCCCTTTTGAATAAGGACTGTGTGCAAGTTCGTTTTGGTACTTCCCAAGAGCTCTCCTCCCATCCCTTTTCCTATGGCTCCATTCTCATGGAATCTCCTCTTGGGATTTCTCAGACTATCAGTTCTCACTCAGTTGACCTCATTATCTCCTCTCCCAGGCACTGTCTCTAGAGCCTCCTGTCCCAAAAGAACAGGGTTGGGGTGGGTGGGAAAGGCAGGGAGAAAATTGTGAAGTAGACAGATGAATGAGCTCTTTTGTATTTTCCTGGTACCATTAAGCAAGCAAGAAAGCTAGACTTTGTTAAGTACCTACTATGTGCTAAATAGTCTGCCAGGAAGGAGGCTACATGGAAAAGGTAAAATGGTAACTGCCATCAAGAACCCTCTGGCTTCATGGAGGAGAAACCATGTACATAAATACTGACAAAGAAGACACCTACAGAGCAGATAGAAAGTAACCTTAGGGGAGAAAGCCCTCACCTCTAAGTGGAGGCAAGGGTAAAGAAAAGGCACCTGAAGAAGGTGGCACTTGATCCAAGGATTCTTTGAGGTGGAAGTGAGAAGAGAAGCATCGGGGCATAGGAAACAGCCAGTGTGTGTGAGGAATAGCAAGTAGGGTGCATGGCTATACTGTGGAATGCATGGGGAGGGATGGGGAATAAGATGTTAGAAGACTGGAAATATAAAAATAGGGCCAGTTTGGGAAGAGCCCTAAATATCTGGTGAGTTTTTATTTGATGACAGAGGTAATAGGGAGTCATTGGGACTTAGGGAGAAGTGTGAGACATAATTAGACTCATTCCAGAGGAAATCACTTTGTCAGATGTTTTGAGGATGAATTGGAATGGAAAAGTACTTAAAGAAGGAGATGGGGGCACAATATGACTGGAGAATAGGGGAGATTTCTGAGAGATGGAGAAGTCTACAACTATGCTAGCTTCATTTTTAAATTAAGGATTTATGGCAAGACATTGACAAAAACTGAGCCAAACAAAATGGTCCAGGGGTAGGTGTTGCTCTCTTTTTCAATTGGAGGAGCATCCACAAACCTGGAATCCAGAGTCATTTAGTCTTTAGCCCTATCTCTGGCCATGGTGTAATGTACAAAATATAAGACTAGTCACTATTCCAGGGGAAGCTGATCTATTTAGAGTTCCTCTTTTTTAAACCTTACCTTCCATCTTAGAATCAATTTTACGAATTGGTTCCAAGGCAGAAGAGTAGTAAGGGCTAGGCAAATGGGGTTAAGTAACTTGCCCAGGGTCATACAGCCTTGGAAGTGTCTGAGGGCAGATTTGAACCCAGGATCTCCCATCTCCAGACCTGGCTCTTGATCCACTTAGCCATCTAGCTGCCCCCTGTTTAAAGTTCTTTAAAAAAGCAGCAAAGAGATGACAGAATACAAGAGACACACAAATTGTGTTTAAGAAAGTACTAGCCTATGGAAGATTTTAATAGTGGTCTCATCACTTTCTGAGAGGATCTGGCTATTTTGTTGGGGAGTACCCAGAGAGAGAAGGTGCCTAATGCTACATCTAGCTATCTGTGGATAGGTAGGGTGACCAGAGACAGAGTTCAAGGAAAGGCTTCCCTCCATTTAGAGCTGCTTAAAGGTGGAAAGGGCTGTCTGGAAAGGGAGTGAGTCCTCACCCCTGAAAGTCTTCAAACAAAGGATGAATGACCTCTTGGCTGTGTTGTTTGAAGGGAATTTTCATCAGATCCTGGCTGGGTTAGATGGCCAGGGAAGTCCCTTCCTCTCTGGGATAAAGGGATTCTTTAAGGTAGTTTAGCAGATTACCAAGGTCAATTGTGTAATCTCTGTGAACCCCCATGGTATATTGGGGGTTCTTTTCATGTGCAAGCTGTATGAAATGATTGCTAATGTCTCTTCTATTTCTGAAATTCTTGGATTTTGTGATGCCACCCTTTATCTTCTCACTCAAACTCATGAAAGAAAGTTATAACACTTAATTAATGTGTGGTTGTTTTTTTGGGGGGTAGAATGGTCATTTTTATTGTTAGCTCATCCTACCCCTGAGCAATCAATGTTTTTCCAATTGTTTGGAAAGTGTTTTGTAGTTGTGTTCCTATAATTCCTGTGTTTGTTTTGGTAGATAGATTCCTAAGTATTTTATATTGTTTAGGGCAGTGATGGGCAAACTTTTTAAAGAGGGGGTCAAAGGAAAGGAAGTGCTCATCTGCCAGTCTGTTTCTAAGGCAACTCTTTTGAAGTTTCATTGTATTGTATCCTACTCATTGTATTCATCAGGTTAGGAATAATGTCACATGGCCCATATTACATTTCAGGGGGCTACATATGGCCCATGGGTTGTAGTTTGCCCATCACTGGTCTAGGGTGATTTTAAATGGTGTTTCTCTTTCTACATCTTGCTGTTGTGATGTGTTGGAAATATATAGAAATGTTGATGATTTATGTGCATTTATTTTGTATCCTGCCACTTTGCTAAAGTTGTTGATTGTTTCTACTAGCTTTTTAGTTGATTCTCTAGGATTTTTTAAGTAGACCATCATATCATCTGCAAAGAGTGATAGTTTGGTCTCCTCATTGCCTATTTTAATACCTTCTATTTCTTTTCTTCTCTAATTGCTACTGCTAGTGTTTCTAGTACAATGTTAAATAATAGAGGTGATAATGGGCATCCTTGTCTGACACCTGATCTTATTGGGAAGGCTTCTAAATTATCCCCATTGCAGATGATGCTTGTTAATGGGTTTAGATATAGACTTTATTATTTTTAGGAAAGGTCCTTCTATTCCTATACTTTGTAGTGTTTTCAATAGGAATGGGTGTTATATTTTGTCAAAGGCTTCTTCAGCATCTATTGAGATAATCATGTGATTTTTGTTTGTTAGCTTGTTGATATGGTCAATTATGAGGATGGTTTTCCTAATGTTGAACCATCCTTGCATTCCTGGTATAATCCTACCTGATCATGATGGATAACCCTCATGATCACTTGCTGGAGTCTTTTTGCTAGTATTCTATTTAAGATTTTTGCATCTATATTCATTAGGGAGATTGGTCTGTAGTTTTCTTTCTCTGTTTTTGGTCTACCTGGCTTTGGAATCAGTTCCATATTAGTGTCATAAAAGGAATTTGGTAGGACTCCTTCTTTGCTTATTATGTCAAATAATTTATATAGTACTAGTATTAGTTGTTCTTTCAATGTTTGATAGAATTCACTTATGAATCCATCAGGCCCCGGTGATTTTTTCTTAGGGAGTTCTTTGATGGCTTGTTCAATTTCTTTTTCTGATATGGGATTATTTAAGTATTCCATTTCTTCTGTTATTAATCTAGGCAATTTATATTTTTGTAAATATTCATCCATATCACCTAGATTGCTATATTTATTGCAATATTGTATAATTGGGCAAAATAGTTTTTAATGATTGCCTTAATTTCCACTTCATTAGAGGTAAGGTCTCCCTTTTCATCTTTGATACTGTTAATTTAGTTTTCTTCTTTCCTTTTTAAAATTAGATTTACCAGTACTTTGTCTATTTTATCTGTTTTTTCAAAATACCAGCTTCTAGTCTTATTTAAATTCAACAGTTCTTTTACTTTCCATTTTATTAATTTCTCCTTTAATTTTTGGTATTTCTAATTTAATTTTCATCTGGGGATTTTTAATTTGTTCTCTTTCTGGTTTTTTAAGTTGCATGCCCAATTAATTAACTTCTGACCTCCATAATTTGTTAATATATGCACTCAAGGATACAAATTTTCCCCTTAGAACTGCTTTGACTGCACCCCATAGGTTTTGGTAAGAAGTCTCAACATTGTCATTGTCTTCAATGAAATTATTAATTGTTTCTATGATTTGTTCTTTCACTAAATTATTTTGGAGAATCATATTATTTCATTTCCAATTAGTTTTTTGTTTGCCTCTCCATGTATTCTTGCTAATAACTATTTTTATTGCATTATGATCTGATAAGGTTGCATTTATTATTTCTGCTTTTTTGCATTTCTTTGCCATGTTTCTATGCCCTAGTACATGGTCAATCTTTGTGAATGTTCCATGTGCTGCTGAAAAGAAGGAGTATTCCTTTTTGTCCCTATTTACTTTTCTCCATATATCTATCTATTAACTCTAATTTTTCTAGGATTTCATTCACCTCTCTTATCTCTTTCTTATTTATTTTTTGTTTGATTTATCTAGATCTGATAGGGGAAGGTTGAGGTCCCCCACTAGTATAGTTTTGCTATCTATTTTGTCCTTGATCTCCACTAGCTTCTCCTTTAGAAATCTGGAAGCTATACTGTTTGGTGCATACATGTTGAGTACTGATATTTCTTCATAGTTTATACTGCCCTTTATTAGGATGTAATTACCTTCCCTATCTCTTTTAACCAGATCTATTTTTACTTTGGTTCTGTTAGAAATCATGATTGTGACTCCTGCCTTCTTTTTCTCATTTGAAGCCCAATAGATTTTGCTCCATCCTTTAATTTTTATTCTATGTATGTCTGCCTGTTTCATGTGTGTTTCTTGTAGACAACATATGGTAGGATTTTGGTTTCTAATCCACTCTGCTATTTGCTTCCATTTTATGGGTAAGTTCATCCCATTCACATTCAGAGTTATAATTATCAAGTGTGTATTCCCAGACATTTTGATTCTCTCTCCTTGTCCTACCCTTTCTTCTTTCACTATTTCCTTCTATACCAGTGTTTTGTTTTTATTCAGTTCCCCTAATCCCCTTCCTTATTGTACTTCCCTTTCTCCCCCCTCCCTTCTTATTCCTCTCTTATTCTTCTTTAGAGTCTTTTTAAGCTACTCCCCTCCCTCTCTGGTGTTGCTTCCCTCTCCACCAGTCCTTTTGTTACCCTTCTACTTCTCTATAGGTGCAAATCAATTCTCTGTCCCAGTGAATCTGATTGTTCTTCCCCCTTTAAGTTAATTTCAGTGCACTTAAGTATTAAATATTTCCTCTCTCCAGAGTAATGAATGCTGGAGGGGGTGTGGCAAAATTGGGACATTAATGCATTGCTGGTGGAGTTGTGAACTGATCCAACCATTCTGGCTGGCAATTTGGAACTATGCTCAAAGGGCTATAAAAATGCCTAACCTTTGATCCAGCCATACCATTGTTGGGTTTGTACCCCAAAGAGATCATAAATGAACAGTCTTGTACGAAAATATTTATAGCTGCTCTTTTTGTGGTGGCAAAAAACTGGAAAAGGAGAGTATGTCCTTCAATTGGGGAATGGCTGAACAAATTGTGATATATGCTGGTGATGGAATACTATTGTGCTAAAAGGAATAATAAACTGGAGAAGTTCCAGGTGAACTGGAAAGACCTCCAGGAATTGATGCAGAGTGAAAGGAGCAGAGCCAGAAGAACATTGTACACAGAGACTGATATACAATGGTAAAATCGAATGCAATGGACTTCTGTACCAGCAGCAATACAATGACACAGGACAGCTCTGAGGGATTTATGGAAAGGATGCTACCCACATTCAGAGGAAGGACTGCAGAAGAGGAAACACAGAAGAAAAACAACTGCTTGAACGCATGGGTTGGGGTGGATATGATTGGGGATGTAGACTCGAAACTACCACACCAATGCAACTATCAACAATTTGGAAATAGGTCTTGATCAATGACACATGATAAAACCAGTGGAAATGTGTGTCGGCATGGGTGGGAGGGTGTGGGGGGTGAAGGGGAAAGTAGGAGCATGAATCATGTAACCATGTTAAAAATGAATATTAATAAATGTTAAAAAATATTTCCTCTCTCCAAACTCTTTACCCTTCCAGTGTATTGATATTCTCCCCTGTTTGCCCCACAAGCAAGCTTCTTTATGGAATATAAATTTACTCCATTTAGTCTGTTTTCCCATTTTTCTTAATATTATCTTCTTTCCCCCTCCTCTAGTTTAGTATATATATCTTGACATTTCATTTTATGCAGTTTGTTACTGTTCACTCTAAGTAACCTTCTTCTAGTTACCCTGTTGATAATAACAATTTTGAATATTTACCAATATTTTCTTTTCTTCTAGGGATACAAATTGATTCAACTTATTGGGTCCCTTAAAGAAAAGATTCTCCCCCTAACTTCCCCCTCTTATTACCTTATGGTGATTCTCTTGAGTTCTGTATTTGGCCAGCAAACTCTCTGTGTAAGTCTGGTTTTTTCTTTCTGAATGCTTGGAAGTCTTCAATTTTATCGAATGACCATACTTTCCACTGCAAAAAATATAGTCAATTTTGCTGGATAGTTAATTCTTGGTTGTAGACCCAGTTTTCTCTTGCTTTCCAGTATATTATATTCCATGCCTTCTGGTCCTTCAATGTAGATGCAGCCAGATCCTGTGTTATCCTTACTGAGGTTCCCTGGTATCTAAAAGACTTCTTCTTAGCAGCTTGTAATATTTTTTCCTTGGTCTAGTAGTTTTTGAATTTGGCTATAATATTCCTGGAAGTTGTCAGTTGTGGATTAAATGTAGGAGGTGATCTCTGGATTCTTTCAATTTCCACTTTTCCCTCTTGTTTGAGAATATCAGGGCAGTTTTCTTAGATAATTTCGAAACTTTTTCTTTTGTCATGATGTTCTATAGACCAATAATTTTTAAATTGTCTCTTCGAGATCTGTTCTCCAGATCTTTGGTTGTATCAATGAAGTGTTTCATATTCTCCTCAAATTTTTCATTTTTTAAAATTTTGTTTTATATATTCTTGCTGCCTTGTGAAGTCATTTGATTCTAGTTGCTGGGTTCTATTTTTTAAAGACTGAATTTCATCCCTGAGTTTTTGGTCATCCTCCTTCTGTTTTGATTTTCTTTGTAGATCATCTTTTGCCTTCTTTGCTTCATTTTTGAGCTGGTCAATTCTGGCTTTTAATACCTTTTTTTCTTGTTTTAGTTCATGTATTTCCTTTTTCAAATTGTCTTCAGCCTCTCTTGATTGTTTTTTGAATTCCTGAAGTTCTTTAGTTAACTGAATTTTGAGATCTTCCAAAGCCTGCATCCAATTTGCTGGAGCTTCCTCCTCTTCTATTTTGTTTGCTCTTTTTTTGCTTCCTGGAAAGAAGCTGTCAATTGTAATTTCTTTTCTCTTTTTCTGTTGTTTACTCATATTTTTTCCCTTCTCTCTTCTGCTAGTTTAATCAGATGGATCTAATGACCTTTGATGAAAGATCTTTCCCCAGCTGGCAATGGAGGTTTGTAGTTACATTCTCTGCAGTCTATGGGGGAGGGATGTTGGAGTTTCCCTGCCCTCTGAAGACTTCTTGTCTATCAAATTGATGGGATTAAACCTGGACTGGATTAGTCTGTATTGCTTAATGTGCCCTGAGGCTAAAACCTCTTGAGCTATCCAGCAGTAGGATTCCTCTGCTCTTTCCCTTTGTTAGATTTGGGCTCTTTCTTCTCAAAGTGCTTTGTTTTCTATCTAGGTGTGGAAAGGGTGCAGAGATTTTAAGATTTGCTCCATCTAAGCCACCATCTTCCCAGAATTCATCAAAATCAAACTTTCCACATAGCAGTCCTAAGGGAAGAGCCAAGAGCAGTCTGAGTTCCCAAGCCAGAGCTCCTCTATGGCCAAGTTCATAGGAGACAAAGCTTTAATTAATGGTTATTGACTGACTGACTAAATCAGATTTCTTCACCAATAGTCAATGTAACATGTAAAAACCCAGTGGAATTGTACGTTGGCTATGGGAGGGGGAGGGGGGAAGGAGAGGGAAAGAACATGAATCTTGTAACCATGGGAAAATACTCCAAATTAATTAATTAAATAAAATTAAAAAAAAATAAAGTAATCAATGTCAAACTAGATAACCTCTAATCATCCTTCCTTCTAAAAATTTATAGTTCCAGGGGGCAGCTGGGTAGCTCAGTGGATTGAGAGTCAGGCCTCAAGATAGGAGGTCCTAGGTTCAAATCTGGCCTTCCCAGCCATGTGACTCTGGTCAAGTCACTTGATCCCTATTGCTTACCCTTTACCACTCTTCTAACTAGGAGTCAATACATAGTGTTGACTCCAAAACGGAAGGTAAGGGTTTTTTTTTAAATTATGGTCTTAATGATTATATTTTTTTAATCATTCAACAATTTCTGATGACCATAAGAGATTTAAAAATTTTGTTTTGTTTTAACCAAGGAAAGAAAATTTGAATTTAATAGTAAAATGATGCTGACAGAGTAGTGGAAAACTCTTAGAGCTGGGAAGAGGAGTTCAAAACCCATTTCTGATGCACGTAGGCTGTATGACCTTGGATAAGTCATTTAACTTCTCAATGCTCTATGCAAAGCAGAGAAAGTACTGACCTTTGTGGTAGAGGAAGGTTTATTTCTGGAATGTTTCCTATACTAGTGAAGTCATGGGTTCAGTCATTATCCCTCTCCCTAAAAAAAAGTAATTAAGTATTAGAAAATTATAATATTCTTCTAAAAAATGAATGATCATTCAAAGTGTCTCAGCTTCACAAGTTATATTTATATCCCCATTCCGGGTATCTATGTGCCTAATTAATGCTCAGGGCTGAAAAACAGACAGGTTAATTCAAAATGGGGTAATTCAGGGCCCAGAGCCCTTTTTGTTCTTGATCACAATGATTTTTTTAAAATATTTTTTTCTGTGAATTGTAGGGAGCCTTAGTTTGCCTGAATAATTGATGCATTCATTTCCCTTTCCTGTTGTGCTGCAGTCTTAGGGCAAAGTAGAAGTGCTCTTAGAAGAAGCAATGAACAAAAGAGAGAAGCATGATTTGGTTCTTACATCCATGGTTGTTATTAACAATTTTATAACCAGGCTGGACCTAAGGACCTTAGCTGAATTGTTTAAACTGTAAGGAACTCATCTGGAGCCTTTAGCCTTTCTTCTGAAGGATTGGAGCTTATGAATAGATAGCATTTCATTAGCCTTGAAGTACTCTGGAATCCTCTGAGAAATGGGTTTGAACTTTGGAGGCGTGGGCTTTCAAGATTTAGAAAAATGCATTAAGAGTTTAGTTTAGTAGATTGGTTTTGGCTGTCACAGTGAAACCTTTAGGGCCTGAAGTCAGCATTGGAGTGTTTTGTGAGGGAATTAAGTGGGCTCTTGTCAATTAATTAATGGCGCTGGCATGGAAATTAGCCAGACTGGGACAGGCAAGACTGTCATGGAGCCCAATCCAGCTGGTGCTTTGTGAACAACCTCATTCCAGAATTCAGTATCTTCCCTTTAGCTAGAGTCCAAATAAAGGGAAAGCCAGGATTCTCTTTCCCCAGCTAGACAATGAATTGTTAATATTCATGCTGCTCATTCTGCCCCTGGGCATGCCAGCACTCTCACTTCTGTCTTTTGCCTGGGAGGGAACCCACTCCTTGGAATGACTTCCTCCCTTTTTGCTTATTAAATTCTTCCTCAATCTTTAAAGCTCTATTCGATGTGCTCTGGTGGAAAGAGTACTGAAGGGTGAGGCTAGTGTGAATCCATCCTCCACTGCTTACTACCCCTGTGACCTTAGGAGGCAAGTTCTTTCTCTTCTCTGGCCATCAGTTTCCTCATCTGGAAAATGGGAGTTGGTCTGCGTACTACTAATGTACCTTCCAGTTGAAAATTTGTTCCTTTGCTTGAAGAAGCCTTCCTTGATTTTTCCCTTTTGGTAGGCATCTTCCCCCTCAGCTCTCACTTTTAATTGCTCCAGTCATATAATGTTGAATATTACAGCTACCTCTGTGTATCTGATCACCCTCCTAGACTATAGGTAGCAAGAAGGTAAAGTCAAGTTGGAATCATTCTATTCTTTGTACTTGTATTCTCAGACAGTTGTCTGTTATAGTAAGTGATGAATAACTGTTGACTGTTTGATTGACCAAAAGTAGGAACCATGATTTTTCTTAACAAGTATTTTGTATTGACTTAACTGGGTATGTGTTTCCCCCCAAAATAATGTAATCTTAGGAGCTAAGTAGGAAAGAGAAGAGAATGGGAGATTTGGAGACAGGAAGACCTGAGTTCAAATCTTGCTGCAAACATTTACTCACTGAGTGACCCCGGGCATTTAATCTCTCCCAAACTCAATTTTCCCATCTATAAAATGGAGATAATTCCAAGACCTACCTCCCCTGGCTGTGGTGAGGTTCAAATGAGATAACATCTTTAAAGCATGTTGCAAACCTTCAAGTACTGTTTTCAAATGCTGGAACTATTATATCTCTTTGAAGGCAGGGGCCGGCAATCTAGGTGATATGGATGAATATTTACAAAAATATAAATTGCCTATAAATTAACAGAAGAAGAAATAGAATACTTAAATAATCCCATATCAGAAAAAGAAATTGAACAAGCCATCAAAGAAAAAACTGCCTGGGCTTGATGGATTCACAAGTGAATTCTATCAAACATTCAAAGAACAATTAATCCCAATACTATACAAACTATTTGAGAAAATAAGCAAAGAAGGAGTCCTACCAAACTCCTTTTATGACACAAATATGGTACTGATTCCAAAGCCAGGCAGACCAAAAATAGAGAAAGAAAACTACAGACCAATCTCCCTAATGAACACAGATACAAAAAACTTAAATAGGAGGCAGCTGTGTAGCTCAGTGGATTGAGAGCCAGGCCTAGAGATGGGAGGTCCTAGGTTCAAATCTGGTCTTAGACACTTCCCAGCTGTGTGACCCTGGGCAAGTCACTTGACCTCCATTACCTACCCTTACCACTCTTCTGCCTTGGAACCAATACACAGTATTGACTCCAAGACAGAAGGTGAGGGTTTAAAAAAAAATCTTAAATAGAATATTAGCAAAAAGACTCCAGCAAGTGATCAAGAGGATTATCCATCATGATCAAGAGGTTTATCCATCATGATCGGGTGGGATTTATACCAGGAATGCAAGGATGGTTCAACATTAGGAAAACCATCCACATAACTGACCATATCAATAAGCTAACAAACAAAAATCACATGATTATCTCAATAGATGCTGAAAAAGCCTTTGACAAAATACAGCAACCATTCCTATTGAAAACACTACAAAGTATAGGAATAGAAGGACCTTTCCTAAAAACAATAAACAGTCTATATCTAAACCCATTAATAAGCATCATATGCAATGGGGATAAATGAGAAGCCTTCCCAATAAGATCAGGTGTGAAACAAGGATGCCCATTGTCACCTCTATTATTTAACATGGTACTAGAAACACTAGCAGTAGCAATTAGAGAAGAAAAAGAAATTGAAGGTATCAAAATAGGCAAGGAGGAGACTAAGCTATCACTCTTTGCAGACGATAGGATGGTCTACTTAAAAAATCCTAGAGAATCAACTAAGAAGCTGGTAGAAATAATCAATAACTTTAGCAAAGTTGCAGGATACAAAATAAATGCACATAAATCATCAGCATTTCTGTATATTTCCCACACATCACAACAGCAAGAGGTAGAAAGAGAAACACCATTTAAAATCCCTCTAGACAATACAAAATACTTAGGAATCTCTCTACCAAAACAAACACAGGAATTATAGGAGCACAACTACAAAACACTTTCCAAACAATTAAAACTAGATCTCAACAATTGGAGAAACATTGAATGCTCATGGGTAGGACGAGCTAACATAATAAAAATGACCATCCTACCCAAATTAATTTACCTATTTAGCGCCATACCTATCAAGCTACCAAAAAACTTTTTTACTGAATTGGAAAACACTATAACAAAGTTCATTTGGAAGAACAAAAGATCAAAAATGTCAAGGGAAATAATGGAAAAAAAAAAAAACAAAGTGAAGGAAGGTGGCCTAGCAGTACCAGATATGAAGCTATACTATAAAGCAGTGATCATCAAAACAATATGGTACTAGGGGCAGCTGGGTAGCTCAGTGGAGTGAGAGTCAGGCCTGGAGACGGGAGGTCCTGGGTTCAAACCCGGCCTCAGCCACTTCCCAGCTGTGTGACCCTGGGCAAGTCACTTGACCCCCATTGCCCACCCTTACCACTCTTCCACCTATGAGACAATACACCGAAGTACAAGGGTTAAAAAAAAAAATTTAAAAAAAAAAACAAAAAACAATATGGTACTGGCTAAGAGACAGAAGGGAGGATCAGTGGAATAGAGTTGGGATAAGTGATGTCAGCAAGACAGTGTATGATGAACCCGAAGAGCCCAACTTTGGGGACAAAAATCCACTATTTGACAAAAACTGCTGGGAAAACGGAAGGCAGGGGCGGGTTTTTCATTATTGACTTTGTATCTCCAGTGCCGCGTCCATAGGAGGCACCTACAAAGGTTTAAGCCCTCACTGGGGCGCCTAGCACAGTGCTCACAAGACTCTGTGTTGCATATCTGTATATGTAATACACATCCGCTTCCTGACTACGTCTTCAGGATCGACACTCTTCAAAAGCGTCCTATATACGGGCCTTCCTATTTCTCAAATGGATTTCACGGTAATTCCCTCACTTGCGCTTCTCCAGAGTCTCAGGAGGGGAGTTTCCCAGTCGTTGAAAGCTGGGATGGGAAGAGAATTTAGAAGCCATCTCATGGAACCCTAGAAAACGTTCTAGAGCAGAGGAAACAGGATCCAAAAGGGGACGGCCCGGAGCAAGTCACTGGTGGATCCCGAGGTCTGATGGAATCCCCTGGTTCATCCTCCAATGACAGACACAAGGTTCTTTGTGGGACTGCTGTGGGTTGTTGAAGCCTTTCCAATTAGAAGGGTTTGACTGAAGGCTCAGCCTCACAAAGTGGGTCACAGGAATAAGATCAGAGAGGCTGGGCCGTCCTACCCATCGGGCTGCAGAGGCCCCCGGGGGCTGGCTGGCGGGGGCCCCAGAAATCCCCCAAGTGGCGCACTGTGGGCTGATGAAACAAAACAAAGCAAAAGAAGCTCCCAGGCAGCCAGCATCTATTGAGTGTTTCCTGTGTGCCAGTCACTGCCTGGGCACTGAGGGTACCAGGCAAGCATGAAACAGCAGAGCTCGGGGCAGCCTCGGGGAGGAGCGGAGGATTGCAGAGTGGCCGCTGCCCCATGTGCCGCCGGGAAAAGCGCAGAACGCGGAGAGCGCAGCCCCCAGTCCGAAGAGTCGCAGGACCTGGATTCTCCCGCCCCGACTCCTGGGAGTCCCTCCCTCGGGGGGGTCAGAAATTCTCCTCGCTTGGCCTGGAACAATGCCAAGAACAGATGACAAAGAAAAGTCCTAGGAGGGAAGCGTCTTTCCCAGGGGCCCCCGGGGCGGAGCAGGGAAGAAGAGCCGGACGTAGAGTTCCTCCTATGCAGACACCCGGGAAGGGAGCTGGGAGAGAAGGAGGCCAAGGGAAAGTGATGGATGCTGACAGCCTGGTTCCTCCGAGGGGCCTCTCCTCCTCCTTGGGTTAGGGAGGGGCTGCTCAGTCTTCTGGGCCTCCCCAGGCTCCTTCCCTCCCAGCAGCATTGACTTAGTAGCAAGCCCCAAAGTGTTTGTTGTGCAGAAGTTAGAGCAGCCAAGCAAGCAAGCTGCGCCCCGTCCTTAGTCCTTCACTGTCCTTAAAGGGTTAATCTTGATTTGTAGTATAGATTATCTTATATTTATATATTATTTAGAGCATATAAAAGTATACTTTCAAGGGCTCTATTCATAACATAGAAGTGCTTTAAATATAGCTATTTTATGTTATTGATAATTTCTATGTATAAATACTTAGACTTAATAATCAAAAGGGCTCGTCTTGATTCTGTATAAACGTTCATATGTGATTTTATATTAGATTCAAAACAGAGACATTTAAATATGATTCACCATTTATATGCACCCAGAATACTTCCAAGGCTTGTCCTTACTGATAATACACGTCATTTTCACATGCAATTTCATATTAGATTCTAGATAGAGATGCTTTCACATTCTTTATGATTTGTGCATATTTAGAAGGCGAACCTTCATTTGTAATCTAGAGAATCTGGCATGATATTTTAACTATAGATATTTTAATATGAGTTATTATTTACATGTACAAATGATACTTAAAAGGGGAGACTCCACTAAGCCAGGTCCTAAGAGGCCAGCTCTGCTCCCTCCCTGCGCCTGAGTAATTTGAAACTCAGTTGTCTCCACCACGTGCTCATTTATGACTGTAAAAACTGAGCTCCTTGGGGGCTCCCTCCCGCTGTTTCATGCTTGCCTGGTACCCTCAGTGCCCAGGCAGTGACTGGCACACAGGAAACACTCAATAGATGCTGGCTGCCTGGGAGCTTCTTTGGCTTTGTTTTGTTTCATCAGCCCACAGTGTGCCACTTTGGGGCTTTCTGGGGCCCCCGCCAGCCAGCCCCCGGGGGCCTCTGCAGCCCGATGGGTAGGATGGCCCAGCCTCTCTGATCTTATTCCTGTGACCCACTTTGTGAGGCTGAGCCTTCAGTCAAACCCTTCTAATTGGAAAGGCTTCAACAACCCACAGCAGTCCCACAAAGAACCTTGTGTCTGTCATTGGAGGATGAGCCTTCTCCAGCCAGGAATGAGGCGCAATGAATGTGAAAATGGGCTGCAGAGCTCCAGAAACTTTAAAAGGCAAATCTAGTCTCTAGGCTGCTCTTGCCTTCAAATGACATTTTCTGAGTGAAGTTCCGGTGCCTTTTGTCCCAAGCAGAGAAGGTTACTGGGGAGAATTTTCCAGGATTGCATAATTGCTTCCCTCCACAGTCCCAGAAAGCCTGGTTAACATAATTGGGAGGCAGCAGCTTATCCATCTTTACAGAATTCATGAATGTATTTACTTGCTGATCTGATCTCACTAACATTGGGCTCTTTGGGCTCTTTGGGCTCTTTTTTTTTTTTTCCAGCCGGAACATTTTGCACTTCCTTCCTTGTTACTCTACCATCTCTAGATCCTGACGTCACTGCCAAAATGATAGATTTGTTTTCCTGTTAGAAAATGTAAAGTTTACTCAGGAGATTTAAGTTTATGCGACTTGATAAGTTGATTGAATATTGCAGCCACGAAAACAATGTCCTCGGTTTAGTAGTGTGATGAATGATTTCAAGTCTTCTTTCTATTTCGGGCTCCTCTTTGCCATCTTCCAAACAGTTTGTAACCTTTGGCCAGGAAGCCTCCAGGATGAGCCAAGAAGATGATGCCACAGAATAAGGGGGCCATTTATGCTGCTGGGAGGAATCGAACTCTTCTCTGCTCGCTGCTGGCCTAATTGGAAGTTTTGTTATTTGCCTCTTTGTTTAGATATTGCATCTGTGGTTTTCACTGGGGTAAGGAATTTCCTGGGAGAGAAGCCCCTCTCACAGTGGAGATCTGGAGCTTTTTAAGTCTCTGATTTCAGAGTTGTTTTAGATCTTTCAAGGTTAAATGTCTTACCGAGGATCATCCAACCAGAAAGTCAGTGTCAGAGGTGGGATCACTGGTCCAAGCCTGGGACTTTGTTGTGGTACTTGGAGGACCCTGGATGGTCTTTTTTCTCTGGAGCTATTTTCCTTGTTTCTCTCTTGACTTGCTGTCAGTAGGTGGCAGAGTGTCAGAAGAGACAGTGAAGAGGAGGCTGCAGTTCCAAAGGAGCTGGCCTGGCCTTTTGGATGTTTATAGCTCAGGTTTTCCAGATTGAAAGGCTGGAGGGCTGACAAATTCGGATGCTTGAATTAGCCGGCCACAGCAGCTTTCAAACTCTTCCATGGGATAGGGTTGCTGTTTTTATAGAAGGGATCATTCATCAGAGACTTAGAAAACTTGCTACTCTGGCCTTGTCTGGTTGACCAATGGCTATTGGATAACCACAGTCTGCAATGGTCATGGCACACTGGGATAAAAGTGCACAGCAATCCTGCATTCTTGCCCACACCACCTTCTTGTCCTCATTTCTTCATATGGCCAGTGAGAATAAGAATACATGGCCTTGGGGTAGCCCAGTGGATAAAACACCAGGCCTAGAAAAGGGAAGTCTAGGTTCAAATGTGGCCTCAGATACTTCCTAGCTGTGTGTCCCTGGGCAAGTCACTTGGCCCCAATAGCCTAGCCCTTAGCTCTCTTGAGCTTTGGAACAATATCTAGTATTAATTGTAATGTTTCTACCTTAAAAGTTTTAAAAATATGTATATCCTTCTTCCCTCTTTCACTGCAGAAGTGGAAGGGGCTGGAGTATGAGTGAAGAATATTACATATGTTGCCAGACATTTTCTTGGATTGGGTTTCCCCCTGCTTTTCTTTTTAAATTAAATTTTTGTTCTAAGGAAAGGTGCAATGGATAGGAGAGAGGGAGGAATATATTCAGAAATGGATAAAACATATAAAAATTGACCACCACCACCACCAAGATATCTTTCTGTTTAAATTTTTTTATTTATTTAATTTTATTAAATTTTTTAAAATTTAGAATATTTTTCCATCGTTACATGATTCATGATCCTCCTACCCCTTCGTTCTCCTTCCCTCTCCCAAAGCCAACAAGCAGTTCCACTGGGTCATCCATGTATCATTATTCAAAACCTATTTCTATGTTATTCATATTTGCAGTAGATCTTTTAACATCAAAACCCTAAAAACCTGTTGCACTACATAATGGATCATTTTTTTTTCTAATGCACTTCTGCTTCCACAGTTCTTCCTCTGGATGTGGATACATTCTTTCTCCTGAGTTCCTCAGGATTGTCCTGGGCCATTGCATTGCTGCTAGTAGCAAAGTCAGTTACATTCAATGGTGCTACAATGTATCCATCTCTGTGTACAATGTTCTCCTGGTTCTGCTTCTTTCACTCTGCATCAATTTCTTTCTTTTCCAGTTCACATGGAATTCCTCCAGTTCATCATTCCTTTGAGCACAATAGTATTCCATCACCAACAGATACCACAATTTGTTCAGTCATTCCCCAATTGAGGGACACCTCCTCATTTTCTAATTTTTTGCCACCATAAAGAGTGTGGCTATGAATATTTTTGTACAAGTCTTTTTCCTTATGATCTCGTTGGGGGTACAAACCCAGCGATGGTATGGCTGGATCAAAGGGCAGGCATTCTTTTAGAGCTCTTTGGGCATAGTTCCAAATTACCCTCCAGAATGGTTGGACCAATTCACAACTCCACCAACAATGCATTAATGTCCCAATTTTGTTACATCCCCTCCAACATTTATCACTTTCCTTTGCTGTCATATTGGCTAGTCTGGTAGGTGTGAGCTGGTACCTCAGAGTTGTTTTAATTTGAATTTCTCTACAAGATATCTTTCTTCATATTTCTTCTTTGTCCAGTTACCTGAGATTTCACTTTCCCCTTAGGACATCAGATCTGCATCACCTTGGTCCAGTAGAAGGAGCTCCCATTGAAGAAGGGTCATTCAGTCCATGCATCAGAGGCCTTTAAGCAGAGCATGGAAGAAGAAAGCTCATCAGACTTGATGAAGAAGGGATTCTGGGATCAGGTGGGAGATCTGATTACAGGACCTCTTGTATTCTTTTCAATTCAAGAATCCAATCCAATTCAATGGTGTCTATGTGAGTAAAATGAAATGGAATAGAGGTTCATCTAGACTGGGAATCCTTAATATAATTTTGGGGAGAGTTCGTGAATTTGGAAGAGAAAAATATATCCTTATTTTTATTAACTTCTAATGGAAATTTGGCGTTTCCTTTAGTTGTTTAAAATTTTTATTATGAGAAGAGGTCCATAGCACAAAACTGAGAAAGCTATTCATGGAACACTGAAGAGCTAAGAATCACAGACCTAGAATCGTGGACTTCAAAGCTACCTTGGAAGTCATCTTGTTTAACCATTTTAGGGATTCAAATTCCAGGGAGTTTAGATCCAAACTGAACTGGATGCTAGAGGTAGAGCAAGAGGAAGGTAGAGAAGAGGAAGAATCCTAACCATGACATCCTAAACCTGGGTCTATAAATCACAAGTCTTCAGGATATAATATATCAAGTTCTAGATCTAATCTATCCAGATAGAATATATATGTATATGTGTATAGTATATCTAATATATCATAATAAAATATGATATAACATGTCATATTTTATGCCTAATATATTTAGATATATCATGCCATGTACCTAATAATCTGGACATAATTCGATGCCTTATCAGGGAGTAAAGATGATCCTGAGTTCTCAGAGGTTATGCTGTTAGTGTGTGGTATCAGGCAATCTTCTGCCAAGTTGGAGAAATTTGGGGCATGGGCTAGATGATGGGACATGTACCTATTATCTGAGGATTAGCTGAGATAAAATTTGGAGAAACCAATCACTGGAAGCTTGGCTATTAGGTGATAAAATTTTCAGCTACAACTCATGAAGATTACACAGGATGGTCTGGAAACTGCTTGGACAAAGAGAGTGAACTCATAAATCACTGAACTTTTGCTTACCTAATTACACAATAGTGCCCTCTTGTGATAACTACCTCATTCTGCATAGACCAGGTTCTTGGGTCCTAATTAAACCTATGAAGGATGGACCTGGATGGTTTAACTAGTCTCAGCGTCAGCAAGCGTCTGCCATGTCAATGTCCTTGTTCCTTAACTTGTGTGTTTAGCAAATGCCTTTTAATTTGTTCTCAAATAAGTGATACACTCTTCCAAGGCTCTCAAAGGCATCTTGCTCCTTCAACCAGATTTCTTGTGGGGGCCATGGAGGTAATGGAGAAAAACATGGTGGCAGTGAGCAAATTGGAACCAGGATGTTATAAACTAGAGATTGCAAAAGGAGGTATAAGGAATTTCAGGGAACCCTAGGCTTGCAAGAAAATAGAAAAGATTGTCCATTTAGTTAGCAAGATCCATTTGTGTCAAAGTAGTATAAAGAGAAGGAGAAGCTCTAAGCCCCCACTGGCACATTGGGTAGACTCTCTGAGGTGGAGGCCAAAGGCATGGCCAGGATAGGATGACTGGAGGTAAAGAGTGACTTCAGGGGGTTCTGCAGAGAATCTACATATAGGCGGGATCAGAGATCTGTAGGTAAAGCAATAGAGTGTGGAGAGAAAGTCAGTGAATATTTATTAAGCACCTATCATGTACTTATTATGTGTCTGGCATCATGCCAAGTACCTGGCATTGTGCTGAATGCATGGATGAAGTTTGGGGATGAGGACACAAAAGACCAGGGAGTCAAATAGCTGCCTGGCTACAGCAGAGAATGTCCCAAGCTACTTTCAGTCTTAGATATCAAAGAATCCACAGTCTTCTCAAGATCATGGGTGCAGTTCATCAGCAGCCATCCACACTTCCTAGTCTTTTCAAGTCTTCTGGATATACCACAGAAGGTCTACACTATGCCTCAGAAGCCCGGCTCAGGGTTTGGGGCATCATCATGGAGTTGTCCAACTGTTATCACTAGCTCTTGGAGCCCTAGGCGTTAGAGTGGGCAGAGTCCTGGGCTCAGAGTCAGGAAGACCAGCTTTGAATCTGACTCCACACACATCTGAGCCATGTGATCCTGGGCAAATTGTTTGGCCTCTGCCTTAGTTTTCTCATCTGTAAAAAATGGACATAACAATAGTATCTACCTCTATGGGTTGTTGTGATAACCAGATGAGCTAACATTTAAAAAGTTCTTGCCAACATTAAAGAAATGGCAGCCTGGCTTCTTTTTCTAACCACACATTTCTGGGTTCACATTCTTGATCAATTAATGAACAAGGCCTACCACGTGCCAGATAGTGTGCCAAGGTCTAGAGAGATAAAGAAAATCCAAAGTGGTCCCTGTTTCTGAGAAGCTTTTCTTTAAAAATGGGGGGGGGGCTCACATATTGAAATAGGTGTAGTCAAGGCACATCTAGAGGAAATGTTGAGTAACCTTCAAGGGGAAGGGACCACCATCCAGGGGGATCTAGGAAGCCTCCCAGGAGGAAGACACATTTCTTAGGATCAATACCGTGTATTGATTCCAAGGCAGAAGAGTGGTAAGGGCTAGGCAATGGGGGTTAAGTGACTTGCCCAGGGTCACACAGCTGGGAAGTGTCTGAGACCAAATATGAATCCAGGACCTCTTGTCTCTAGGTCTGGCTCTCAATCCATTGAACCACCTAGCTGCGCCCCCACCCTGCCTCATCTCCCCCAATGTTATCTTTAATCTGCTTTCTACCTATCTTGTATGAACAATTCTTCCACCATTTGATTGTATGCTCCTGGGGGACAGGAAATTTTGCTTTGTTTCCTTAGTTAATCACAGTTAATAAATGCTTATTCATGAACTGATTCATTGAACCAGACTGCCGAAGCCATCTCATGTGGTATGATCTTAGCTATCAGAATTTTGTTTATCAGGGAGAGGGCAGTTGGGTGGCTCAGTGGATAGAGAGCCAGCCTGAGGTCCCAGGTTCAAATCTGACCTCAGACATTTCCTAGCTGGGTGAGCCTGGGTAAGTCACTGAACCTCCATTGCCTCACCCTCATCTCTCTCCTGCCTTGGAACCAAAACACAGTACTAATTCCAAGACAGAAGGTGAGGGTTTAAAATAGTGATTCCCAAAGTGGGCACTACACCCCCTAGTGGGTGCTACAGCAATCCAAGAAAGCAGTGATGGCCACAGGTGCATTTATCTTTCCTATTAATTGCTATTAAAATTTAAAAAAATCAATTTCCAGGGGGCTAAGTCATATTTTTTCTGGAAAGGGGGCGGGAGGCCAAAAAAGTTTGGGAACCCCTGGTTTAAAAAAAAGGAATTCTGGTAATCTCAGCTCACCAGTGGTGGCCTTCCCAATGGGAGTGATGAAGTCATCAATCATGTTTTCACTCTCCATCCAAATGAAAGAAAGAAATTTTGGTAGAAAAGTCATTTCCTCACCAGTTGTTCAGAAAGGGAAGATAATGGCTTCTACTTAGTCAATTAGAAGCAGAAATTATAGATGAGAGCCATGAAAAACACAGTAGTGTCAATGAATTCCTAATGAGATTTATTCACAATCAATCACTGGTCAGGTTGTCAGGGAGCAAGGTTAATTCAGCGATTAATAGCAATCCATTCAGAAGAATAGCCATTCCTAGAGTCAGGCTCTCCGAATGAAGGATTCCTATCACTTTATTTTATTTTATTTTAAAACATTCCCACCTTCCATCTTAGAATCAGTTCCAATTAGAATATGTGTATTGGTTCCAAGGCAGAAAAGTGGTAAGGGCTAGGCAATGAGGGTTAAGTGACTTACCTAGGGTCATATAGCTAGGAAGTGTTGGGGGCCCAATTTGAACCCAGGACCTCCCTTCTCTAGACCTGGGTTCAATCCACTGAGCCACCTTGCTGACCCCTATCATTTTAAGTAAGATAAAAAACATTTGCAAAACATGTATTTCTCCCAAATATTTTCAAATAGTTCCTGATTAGCAGGACCAGGCTCCTCTCTGGTCTCTTGCTAGTTGGGTCTCTCACAGGAACCTGGCACGCATTATTAGCTCCATGTCCACAGGTGGGGAGCACTGGCAGATTCTGGTTTCATCATTTTAGACTAGGAAGAGATTTTAATATCCATCTAGTCTAATTTCTTCAGTTTATTAATGAGGACACTATGACCTAGAGATGGAGAAATGACTTGCCCAGGGCCACTTAGTGAGAAATCCATGGTTGTAAGATTGTGATGTTGAGGTTAGAATGAATTGACCTTCCTTTTGTGAAAACCAAGGCTTAAATTTCTCAGGCTTGAAGGATCTCCTTTTGCTTAGGGTTGAGGTATGGAATTGTAGAATCAATCAGCAAATGCTTGCAAAGCATCTACTATGTGCCAGGCATTGGGGATATGATGACAATAGTTAGCTAGCATTTAAATGATAACTTAGAGCTTACAAAATATCACTTTATCCTTATAATATGGGATATAGACAAAGTTATTTCCTCCTTTTCATAGATGAGGAAACTGAGGCGGAAAGTGATGAAGTGACTTGCCTAGGGTCACATAGCTAGGAAGTATCCAAAATTAGATTTGAATTCAGGGCTTCTTGACTTCATTTCCAATGATCTGTGTATTGGGGTACCCCCAATTGCCTCCACCAAAACAGTCTCTGTCTTCAAGGAACTTATATTGTAAAATGGGGGCAACACTAACATTTGTCTTCCTGCGCTGTTGTGAGCATCAGATGAGAAAACATATGTGAGATGCTTTACAAACCTTGAAGAAAAATACATAAATGCTACCTATTATTATCATCAGGAAAACAACACTGGATTTGGGATCACAAGAGCTACCTTTGAATACTGACCACCACTTAGTAGCTGTTGGATCTTGGGCAAGTCATTTCCTTCTCTCTGGAACCTGGTTTCCTCTTGAATAAAAAGAAAGGGTTGGATGATACAACTCTTTCCACTTCTGGCATTTTATGAGTCTATGTGGGGCAACATCCACTCTTAAATGGACTGAGAAAACGGACCTGCCCATGGGCGGTCAGTGATCTTGAGAGATGATGGGTCAGATGATTGGTCAGATGATTGGTCAGATGATTGGTCAGACAAAAGTCTGAAGATCTGGTGAGATGGTAGCTACAGTTTTCTTGGAGCATCACTGGAGAGGTTGACCATTGGAAAGATGAATCAAAACTTGACTGTTTGATTGGACAGTGCCCACATGGCCCCGATGAAATGTAAACAGAGTCTTTAGCCGGTCAGCAAACTGTGCCATAGCTGAATGAGATTTAACTGTTAGCCTCCCAGCTGACCAAAGCCATAGTCAGAAATGGAGTTCCTGAAGTTTGTTAATTCTGCTGATGGGGCATGCTGCCCTTCTTCCTTGTTTAGTGTTTCTTCCCAAGTACGAATAAGCTACCTCTCCCATGGCTGGTTCCCAATGGAGCCTCAGCCTGTGCCCCCTTCCCATAATGATAGCTATAGTAAGAGCTTGTCATATAATTAGCATCGCACCCCGGAAGCCAGGGAGGGAACCAGAGAATATAAGAATGTGGAGCCTCATCCCCAATATGAGACTTTCCAAGACTTCCCAGCGAGTGCCAACAGAAATGACTGAGTGTGGACAGAAGGGGTTGGCCAAGTGCCCTGAGCCTTGTGGGATCTGCTGGGTTGGACTAGAAAAGACCTAGGGACACCACGATGGCTCTGGAAGGATCAAAAGCATTTCCTCATGGAAGAGAGATCAGACTTGTTATACTTGGCCCCAAACAGGCAAACTCAGGGCACCGGATAGAAGGGAGCAAGAAGCAACTTAGCTTTAGTACAAGTAAAACCTTCCTGGGGATTCGAGCCATTCAGAGGTGGAGGAGGCTTCTGGGAGAGGCTTCCTCTCGCGGGAGGCCAGAGCATCGTCATCGCTGTCATGGATTGTAGAAGGCGTCAGTTACAGGTTGGAATCGATGGCCGTGGAGTCTCCCAACCGCTCTGATGTTCTTTGATTGTACTGTGTGCTGGGGCTATCGGCCGGCTGGAATCTCTTCCTTCTGACCCAGAGAATGGTGGGTTTGAGCAGCCTGGCTACACAGAGCTTGTTATACAACCCACATTCCTTAGTTGATAAGGCGCATTCTTTTTCTAGAGGAAAATTCAAGTTGGTCTGTTTATGAATTTAGGAAACATCCATTTTCTACTTTGCTATTAAATGAGAGCATAAAGAGGAAAATCAATCCTTTTTTGTTCATGTTCACTGCAACCAGGATCGAGGATCTGATTTTTCCAAGAGGAAAATGACAGGGGTTATAGATTTAGAAGGAAACAGAGGGCATCTAGTCCAACTTTCACTTTATATAGAGGGAGAAATTGAGGCCTCAAGAGGTCAGATGACTTATCCAAGCTCACCTGGATCATATGTTATAGTGTCATATTTGTACCCAGGTCCTCTGACCCCAAATCCAATGTTCTTTCCATTATGCCTTCCTTCCTTCCTCCTTGGAAAGATGTAGATCTTTGTGAGGGCAAACCTCTTAAAATAAAGAGAGGCAGTGGGGCTAGGAGCCGGCCACTCCCATTTCTGTTGGCAACAAACCTTTCACATATGATTTTAGTCTAATAGTAAAAGCCATGCATGTAGTCAGGTCATCCTCAGTCCTGGGCAGGGTAGGGGGGCCTGACCACCCAGCAGAGGTATCAGATGTCTTCTTTCCCCTCATATTCTTTGGCTCATTATGTCCCCTGCCTTGGCACTCCAAAGGAAAAACTGCTTCAGGTTTAGGCTTTGGCTCAGGTTTGGGACAGGTATTTATTTTATGGGCAGGCAGGTAGCATAGTGGATAGAATGCAGGCCTTGGAGTTAGGAAGCCCTGAGCTCAAATCTGACCTCAGACAGTTACTAGCTGTGTGACCCTGGGTAAGTCACTTAACCATATTTGTCTCAGTTTCTTCATCTATAAAATGAACTAGAGAAGAAATTGGCAAACTACTTTAGTATCTTTGTTAAGAAAACCCTAAATGGGGTCACAAAGAATTAACGTGAGTGAAATGACTGAACATACAAAATTACTTTCTAAAGAAATTTTAAAGAATGACTCAAAGACACATGACTCAGAGTATGCAATGAGAGAATAAAAACAACATTTGATAACAACTTCTCACACAATGGACAGAACACTGGATCTAGAATCTTGAAGTCTTGAGTTCAAATCTAGCCTCACATACTCATTGCACCATTCTCCCAGAGTTCTTGTGAGGATTAAATGAGATAATATTTGTTAAGCACTTCGTGAACCTCCAAGCATTACATTAACATTATCATCATTATATACTTAAACTTCATCAGAACCTAAGGCAGTTTTCAGACCACAAGTGAAGAAATTGAAATTTCACCTTTGCTTGGCACCAGGATCCAGGACTTCTGAGAAGCCAGGTCAAGGACCGAGCTCCTTTCCTTAGGTCAGTGGTATCTGAACTTCTTCCATCTCAGCTCTGCCCATAAGATCCAGGGCTTCTTGACTGATCGAACTCACAAGGATTCCAAGCCTGGACATATCTGTCTGGAGACTGACATATGTTCACTTAAGAGCATGAAAGAACAAACACAAAAAAAGGCAGCCTCAAACCCAGATTCCTTCTTGCCTAGGCAGGACAGATGAGTCAACTGCCATGTGCTCAGCAGGTCTTCATTTCTGATAGAGTACAGAAGGACCATTCCTTTCTCACCTCTCCTGGGAAGTCCCAGGGTTACCTGATGTCACTTGGTGAATAAAAGAAGATGGGGAAGAGAGGTGGAACAGTCCTTTTTTTGAGGTCCATTGAGTCACTGGCTCCTTGGATTCAGCCACCAATGAAGGGAATGCTTCTTCCTCTCAAACCCTCTCAGAGCAAACTCATGAGCTTTTTCTAAATTCAGCCCTTCCTGCTTTTGTTACTCTTCCAGACACTGATTGTGGTTTTTAAATCAGACATTGTCCTCAGTTCTTCACTTCCTCACTCCCATAGATCCAGGCAATTGCCCAAACCTATAAATTCTCTTGTCACATCTCTTGCATCCATCTTTTTCTCTCATATAACCACCACCCTAGTCCAGTCTTCCACAAAATCATTAAACTGTCGGGGGCAGCTGGGTAGCTCAGTGGATTGAGAGACGGGAGGTCCTAGGTTCAAACCCGGCCTCAGCCACTTCCCAGCTGTGTGACCCTGGGCAAGTCACTTGACCCCCATTGCCCACCCTTACCACTCTTCCACCTATGAGACAATACACCGAAGTACAAGGGTTTAAAAAAAATCATTAAACTGTGTGCTGCTTAAGAAGAAGGACCATCTCTTTTCCTTATCTGAATTCTCAGTGCTTAGCATAGTGCCTGACACACAGTAGGCAATTACTGAATGCTTCTTGATTCAAATTGAATTGGATTAGATGCCGTATTGATGATCCTGGAGCAGAGATAATTGCATGCCACCCCCTTGCTCAACAAATTTCAGTGGCTGCCCATTACCTAGAGGCCATACTTTGACATTTAAAGTCCTTTGATGTCTCACCTCACACAGTCTGTTCAGACTGAACAATACTACTCCCCTTTCATGCACTTTATACTCTAATGATGAAGCCAAACTGGTCTACTTACTACTTATTCACACAAGGCATTCCCTCTCCTCCCACGAAGCCTTTGCAGACTATACTCCATAACTCAAATTCTCTCCTTCCTCCTCCCAACTCTTATCTTTAGTTTCCTTTCAAGTCTAGCTCTGGTGCTGCCTCCTATACAAATCCTTTCTTCATCTCACCTGTAAGAATTCTTTCTTGATTATTTCCTTTACCCCAAATTACTTTGTAATTCTGTTACACACACACACACACACACACACACACACACACACACACACACACACACACACACACGCTTGCTTATCCACAATAGTCTCCTCTCCCCCCATCTCTGGAATGTAATATCTTAAAGGAATAGGACTAGTTTGGTTCATCTTTTGGTCTCCAGTACCGAGGACAGCACTTGACATATAGTAGATGCTAATGAGTGCTGATTGAGTTGAATTAACCTGATTCAGAATCTCCTCTACAACATCCATGACAGGGGTAGTGTCAGACCTTGTGCCAGATGTCATAGGGGAGGCAAAGAGGGAATAAAAAATAGCTCTTGACTTTAGCAAGGATCAGGTCTATTGAGCCTAGGACACCTGCATAAAATGACAACTACAAGAAAGTTATAAACATTAGGTTGTTTGGTGCCATGCCTTGTCCATCTTCACCCCACTACCATCTTCTCCTTTAGAAATAGGAACTGGAGGCAAGTTCAGCTGTTGTACATTTCAGACAACAGAACCACAGGATGACCAGTTTTCAGAGCAAGAAGGAACCGTTTATACCTTTTGAGGCACAGAACACACCTTAATATATCCAATGAACAGTCACTCAGCCTTTACTGAGAGAACCTCCAGTTGGGGGGAAGCTCCTATGTCCCAAAGCCATCGACTTTATTTTTGTACAGATAACTATACTGGAATAGATATGCTCTTATCACTTCTGCCTCCACCTTCATGTATTGTTAGCGAAGGTACATTATAATCCTGAGACAAATATCCAGGAACCTATCCACATGGATTATGATGACAATATAGAGGAAGGTGATTCGAGGCAATCCTTTGTCCCAGCTCCCCATCTCTCCTGCTCCATACTAGGATTCTTCTTACTACCAAGGAAAACACAGCTCACTGCAATCATGAATTTCCTACTTTGCCATAAACCAGAAACTTTGCTACTTCCTGGTTCTCCTAAAAATCCCTAAAAATTTGAATCCCCTGCTCTAATCCCTAGATTCTTCTAACATAGTGACAGCTATAGGGTAGGAGATGAGAGGGAACTCTTCTATTAGGCAAAAATTACCATCCTTTGCTCCATGCCATTCCCAGGTTCTCAGGTTTCCAACATGTAGAGTATATCCCTTTCCTGAGACTCAATCTCCCCTTCTCTTTGGGGGAGGGAGAGCAACTTCATTCATTTGCATCAAGGTTAAGATCTTAGTTAGGGGACTGGGTGTCATCTTCTCTGTTCTCTTCTAGCCTGATGGATCTAAGTAGGAAAAGGCTCTGGTAGCTTGTCTAAGTGTTTACTTGTCCAGCCTCCTCTCTTTTGTCCTTCCTGAGGGTCACCCAAATCATTCCTTTGGTTGAGGTGGGGGTGGAAGTCACAGGTTAACAGCCCTCTCAATCCAGAGGGACTTCAAATCACCAAATAATGGCTCTGCCTATTATGGGGAGTTCTCCCAAAGGAATGGAAGGAAAGAAGTACTTTTATCATCAATCCAGGTGGATAGGGCAATGTGATCTTCTCTACTGACTGGCTCTCCACTCCTTCTATATAGCTGTGGGCCAGGACTTTCCTATCTTGAACTGAGGACCAGTAAAAAGATAAGCCAGATAACTCTGGTGACAAGGGGATGGCAGGAAAGAGGAGAGGCTGCTTACATTGAAATATAAGCTCTCTTGTTAGAAGAGAAGATCCTTTGGAGTTAGGATTGTTTCATTCGTTGGATTTCTCTCTACTCTTGATTCTCTACTCTCTTCCACCTCTGCACCAAAATGTTTTTCACCCTGAAGATGCTTCTACAGCCTAGGATCTAATTGCTGAACTCCTGACTGGCACCACTATTTCATGGAGCCATCCATGCTTATTCTACATCCGCCTCTGTTCTTGAGTTTTATGTGTTAACTTCCATTATTCAATTATAAGTACCTTGAGGGCAGGAACTGTCTCTCTTTTTGTATGTATTGCTATCCCTAACACAGCACAGTGCCTGGCACATAGAATGCATATAACAAATACTTTCTGTTTTTTCGTGTGTGTGCTTTTCTATGTCTCTCTGTCTCCCCTCTATCTCCCGTCTCCTTTTCTTCCCTCTCTCCCTTCTGTGCATCTGGAACAAAGCAGGTGCTTGTTGATTGATGGTACTGTTGGCAATATGACTGAGTTGCTTGAAAGGGAGGTGAACTGGGCTGTGGCATGATTCAGAGAACCTATACTGAACATACATTGATCTCATAATCCTCATCATTGCTCCCACCATGGTGGCACATGCTGCTTTGTGCATGATCTACAAGACCCTACCCTAGCCCAGGACCAGCCCATGTTACAGCAACCCAGTGTACCAAAATGCCAATGTATCAATCTTAAACACACTGGAGCCATGTTGCCTGGCCCTTCTGGCTTCTTCCTGACACTCAGAATTTTCTGATGTGAGTAACAGAGCTCACCGCAAACACTGACTCTCTTACTGACTTCTAATGTTCGCTCTTCTGATCTCAACTTCACCAGCCATCAACCCATTTCCCAGCATCCTTAAGTAAGCCCCTTGGAATTGCAGTCAATCAGAGTTTCCTGCAGCTGCTCCCTGCATGGTGAGAGCTATGAAGGGCATCTTTCTACTCTAATGAAAGCACCTGCTCCTCTCTTCCTTCCCTTTTCAGTCCCTTAGCTTCCAAATTTCCTGAAACCAGCAGACAGATGAGACAGTGAGTACTGTGGATCCATGGAAATAATGGATAAGAAGAGGCTGGTCTATGCAGGCTGGGCAATTAGGTGATCAGAGAGCAGATGGGGCTTGAAATGACTTTTAAAGGAAGCCTAGAGAAAGGAGAAAAATTTGAGGACCCAGAGTAAAGGTGTTCCAAGTACAGTAGACATAGAGCACTAAATATGGCAAGTGGGATGAGGGGGACAGCATGAGGACTTAGGTCAAGTCCTAGACCTAGAGTTAAGCAAGAGCTGGGTTTGAATCCTGCCACAGACTCTTACTAGCTGCACAATCCTGGGCAATAAGTATAATAACTAACATTTACTCAGTGCTCTGAAGTTTGTCAGCTACTCATTTAATTGATGTCATATCTCTAGAGCTCAGTTTCCCCACATGTAAAATGAGAGTGTTGGATTTGATGGACTCTAAGGTATTGGCTGTGATTTTCTTGGGGAATTAGGTGCCCCCCTTGCTTGGAGCAGAGGGGTTAATATAATCAAATGCAGCTGTGATCTCACTGATTGGAGAGCTCCCTAAAATGATGCAGGCTCCAAACCATCTCTACCTGTTATATGACTCTTGTCCATGAATCCTAAAAAATACCCTAAAAAGTTTCAATGTCCTGAAGGCCTTCTTTGCTTTCTCCCAACCCAACTAGGAAGATAGAACCCTCCAGCCTGCCATCCACCTGTCATCTACCACTATTCAACTGGTCAGTCAACAAGCATTTCTCTCGCGTATACCATGTGTCAGGCACCGTGCTAAGTGTTGGGGAATCAAAGAAAGGCAAAGACCATTCCTTTCCTCAAGGAGCTTCCATGCTAATGTGAGCCATGAGATCAGCCTGCCTGTCTTTTCTTCCCATTATACAAGTCCTTGATAACGTCCTGATGTCCTTTACTCTTCCCCGTCAGAGCTCCCCATTGGTTATATGTTGCAGCCTACTCACAGCAACCATGCACCTCTCTGTGTGATCCTCATCTTTAGCTTTTGAGGGGAAAGGATATTCTACATCTCATGGTCACATGGGTGACAACAATCAAGAAATCAATGACCAATATCAATAATCAATGTCACTATCAAACATCAATCAATCAATCGTATCGAAAAGATGAACCATTGCTTTCACAGGAAGCATGGGGGTCAATAAAAGATTTCTTCCCGGAGAGCAATTCAGCCTTGTCCCTTTTGTCACTGAGTCCAGATTATTTTCCATCTTAGATTTTGGATCCTGATTAACTTGCCACTGCACAAGCTCTATAGTGGCCCATCTAAATGAATGCCAAACTATGGAAAATAAACATTCTTCCTCCACTTAAGTCTTTGCTTGGGGATGTTCAAGCCAGATTCCTTTGAATAAATACACAGCTCTTCCAGGAGGTCCTGAGATACTCTGGGGTTCCATGAAGTCAGCAGAATGTGGACTTCAAACAGGAACATCTGGAGGACATCACCATCCACAGCCTGGATTCTTCAGTGGATCTCCCTGACTGTCGTGGCAAATACCTTTGGTCAGAATACATCTCCCTGTTTTATGTCTTTCCTTATGTTTAGGACAGAAGAGGTGTTGGGTATTTCTGTTATTACATTCTCTAAGGTAACAAATAATATTCATGTATGGCTAGGAGACACCTTGCTCAGCTTGCTCTACTTTTTAGTAATTAACAAACAATAAGCATAATTTGATCTTGTATTCTTTACTTTTCCCCACTAACTAGAGGATAGTCAAGACCTTTTGTATTGCTGAATATTGCTTGTGAAAGTCTGCTTATTTCCCATTCATGCCCTCATCAAGGATGCTCTGGATTCATGCATAGACCATTCCCATAAAGATGTTCTATAAACAGAAGAGTAACTATATAGTTCAGGAGCTGTTGGTGTTATCTTGATCACTTTGCGGGGATATTAATAGGATTAGAGATTCTCTCCCTTCACCCCCATGTTTTTGGTTTCTTACCTTTCTTCAGATAACTCATATATCAGTTCTTAGAAGCAACATGTCAAAAGTTGATGCTCAAAATATGAAACCCTGAACTTGGAATCAGGAAGATGAGTTTGAATTCTACCTCTGCCATTTACTAGCTGTACCTCTGTTACTAGCCTGAGTCTGTTTCATGAGATGATTCCTGTTGCTGTGCTCAATTCAGAGTTATTGTGGAGCCCAAAATAAACTGAGGCATAGAAAGAGTTTTGTGACCTTTACAATCCAGAATAAATCTCAGTTATTAGTATGAATTCAGGGAGGCAGCAATGGGGTCAAACTCAAAGAGAAAAGGATCCCTGTGGTATGTTTAGAAAATGACAAATTCATGTTATCTATGTTATATTGCATTTCTTATTTATTTTGTTAAACATTTCCCAGTTACCATTTAATCTGGTTATGCCAATACTTAGGAGGTTTTTAGGCAGCTTACACTCCACAAGGACTGAGAGTTTGACATCTCTGGTATAGTGGATAGAGTTGGCCTTGTAACCAGTAAGACATAAATTCAAGTCCTACCTCTAACATATATAGCCTATGTGCCTCTCAACCTTTTGGTGCCACATTTCACAGCATCATTCAGGATAGCTTGAAAGGATAGGAAGACAAGCTTAAAGATAAACAGAACTGTCTTTTTGGTGGTTGTGGGAAAAGAAAAAGGAGGAATACATGAAAACATTATTATAATGAGATGGAAATAAAGTGAGATAGGAAACCTTGAAGATAAAGAGAAGAGCTATCCATTTGAAAGGAATTCATTGAGCTAAATAGAGGTAAATGTCAGGGGATAGAGCATGAAAGACCTGAGTTCAAATCTGACCTCATACACTTACGAGGTGTATGACCTTGGTCAAGTCACAATCTCTGTTTCGGTGTTTTCAACTGTAAAATGGGGATATTAATAGCACCTACTACCTAGGGTTGTTGTGAGGATCAAATGAAAATATTTGGAAAATGTTTGGCACTAGTAGGTATGTTATAAATGCAGAACTCCATCATGTTAAAGCTGGCCATTTAGTTCAGTGTTTACTTAAGCAAGGCTCCCCTCTATAATCACCTGCATAGTCATTCAGTCTAGGCTTGAGGACTTCTGGCGGAGTGTATCTCTACCTCCTGAGGTAGCCCAATCCACTTATTTCAAGACTAAATATGCCTTTGAAGTTCCCACACATGACTCATATTTCTCCCTCCAGGACCATGTAGAGTAGGGCTAACACTCCACTCCACAAACACTTATAGTCGTACCTCTTCATTTTTACTAGATAACTCAAGAGTGTAAAATGAAGCATCTTATAGAAAGGTACTCTCTTCCTCTCTCTTTTGAGAGACTTGGGACGTGGGTGGTGTTGGAAATGGTAGCATAGCTCCTGGTACAGAGTAAATACTTAATAAATGTTCTGTCTCTCTACTTTTATTTCTACCCATCCATCCATCCATCTGCCCACTCTCCCACCGAACCACACATCCATCCATCTATCCATCCATCCATCCATCCATTCATCCATCCATCCATCTATGTATGTATATATCTATCTTTTAGCAAACAAATCTCAACATCCCATTCATCTTCATTGGGAATGTATGTTGAACTATCAGGAATTGGGTTCATTTATTGGGTCCACTGCTAGCCTTTCCAAAAGAGAGGGGATGAGAACTAGAAAGGAGGCTTTGTTCAAGCTTGTTCCCATTGTGAAATCCTCAGAGGACTCCTGGTCTGTTTTGTCTCACTGTCAGCTCTGTCCCCCAGGAATAGTATCTTGGTCATATTTATCATTTTTTCAGAAAGGGCCTGTCTTAGGTTACTTAGCCTGAACAAAGGAGTCTACTTTGACTCCCAGCATTTGATTTTAGCTCTGTGAAGTCTGTGAGGGATGAGCTGGAAGCAGTGGGAACACAGGCTCTTGAATAATTTCAAAGGATAATTAAGCTTCCCATTCCAGAAGAACTATGGTCTGTGTCCAATGTCTGGACTGCTCTTCTGAAGTAATGAGGAAGCTTGGGGATGACAAGTGTAAGAGGGAGATGGCAACCGAGGGAGGGCTCAGGTGCTTTTATTTTCCTTGGCTTCTCTTGGATGTCATAATGGAGAATGGGCTGGTGTAAGCCTGTTCATCAGAAATAAGAGCTCAACTGCCTCAAAGCAAATGAAAAATTCTCTTCTGCATTGATAATGCCTTTGATCTGAGATGAAGCCCATTCGTGTGGAACAATTTGGTAAGTAAGAGGCAAATATAGAATTGGGGCCCTCTTTTACATTAGCCACAGACTGTATTTAGGACTGATACCCATGACAGGGCAGAGAGGAGAGAACTTCAAGAAATGTCCTCATACCTCCTCCCTGGAATATTCTAGATGTCATGAGACCACACAGAATCTCTGTGCTGGAAGGGATGCCAGTGGCCATCTTCTTGCCAGGCATTTTTTTAAACCCTTGTCTTCTGTCTTGGAAGAATGACAAGGGCTAGGCAATCAGGGTTAAGTGACTTACCATGGGTCACAAAGCTAGGAAGCTTCTGAGGCCAGATTTAAACTCAGGATCTCCAGTCTCCAGGCCTCGTGCTCTATACACTGAACCACCTCACTGCCCGCTTTCCAAGCGTTCCTAACCATCTTTCTGCCATAGTTCCCTTTGGTTGCCTGGTGATTCCTATGAATCCTTTCTCAGAAAAATTTTCTTAAATGCATAAAACAAAATACTTAGGATTACAAAGAAACAAGAGGTTAGTGGAAATATGGGTGTGATTTTCTCTCTGTTCACTTACAGAGACCCCCTGCAATCTGTCCAGGGACACGTTGGTGGGGATCGGCAATACTCAGATTAACAACTTCCACTCTAAAGCATAAGTGGCAAGTGGTCAATTAGGCTCTGTTTGGATACCTCTGGTGAGGAGAAACTCACTGCCTCCCAAGGATGCTCATTTGTTCTACTTTGGGGTAACTGCAATCATTAGAACAGTGTTCCTGACATCAAACCCAAGATTTCTCTTACCACATCTCATGCTGATTACTTCTAGAACTATTCTCTTGGATCAAGCAACCCAACTTCTTCCATCTGACAACCCCTGAAATACCCAGTGCTCCATTTTTGGTCTTTTCTCCAAAACTCCAGCTCCTACTCAAGTCTCTCTTTTCTATATCTTTTCCAACCTATGGCACCTAGAACTTGGTAGTTGCAATCTATCCATCATTGGTCAGAATCTAGAGTGATTAGACCTGGACACTCTGCAGGGGCAGTACTCTCTCTCAGGGAGCCACTGCCTCCAACATCAACCCACGGCTTCTCAGTTCCCCCAGGGAAGAATCAATCTATCTATCTATCTATCTATCTATCTATCTATCTATCTATCTATCTATCTATCTATCTATCTAGTTCAAAGGGAGGTATGTGGGTCAGTCTTCCTAAAACTGTTTTCCATGAGCCCCTAATGGCAAGCTTCCCTTTTCCAGTCATCCAGTAGACATAATTAGTTTAAAACAAATGAATTTTTATAGCATACAAGGTGGCACAAGGGAAGTATAATTTTAAAACTTTGCCTTAATAACTATGATGTACACTTTCCAGTGACAGCAAGAAAACTAGACACAAATTTAGAATATAATGATAGTGAAGCACACATGGAGAGAACATCTGTAATTAAGCCAGCTCCTCCCTCCAGTACAGCAGGGCTCAATAATGTGCTTTCTCAAGGACTCCTCTTGCTAGTGCTTTTTCCTCTCTTCTTGCTATCAGGGTACATGCTTGAAGTTGCTTCCTTCCTTGAAGCTTGTAGAAGCCTTGAGGTGGTACAATGGATAGAGCTCTGTGAAGCAGCTAGGTGCCACCATACTGCATAGAGTGCTGGGGCTAGAATAAGGAAGAGCTGAATTCAAATCTGACCTCCAACACTTACTAGTTGTGTGATCCTGGGCAAGTGACTTGACTTCTGCCTCAGTTTCCTTACCTGTAAGATGGGGATAATGATAGCACCTTCCTTCCAGGGTTATTGTCAGGTCAAATCAGGTAATATGGTCTATAACATAGTATCTGGCATATAGTAGGTGCTTAATAAATACTTATTGCCACCAACTTCCAACCTCAAATCTCAATAGTCTCTTTGCCCATCAATCTGGACAACAGAAATCTCCACAACCTACTGGATTCAGTTTTTTCTGATGTATGAGTAGTTCTTCTGTAAGATTCCATGAACCAAGGGGAAAAGAGGAGAGTGAAAATCCCCATCTCCTCTGCCCCCTGGTAGAAATAGAGTCACCATCCACATAGTTACTCTGTTTGGCAATGCCTCAATCTCTTAAACTTTCTAATTATGTCCAGGACTTGGAAGGTAGCTTTTTAAAGACCTCCAGGGACATGGCTAACTCTACAGCCAACTGACAGCTGCCCTTTCAATTCAAAAAGAAAATTTCTTCACCCTTTCTAAAAGGATGACAGGAAGTTGACTTGTCTTTGTACTTTGCAAGCATAATTATTTCTGGTTCTCTCTGTTAGCTGCTCCATGTTTTCTGTGCTGACACCAAGTAGCTGTTGGGAGGAGGGGAAGGTAGAATGAAACCTCCTCAATCCCTACACTTTCCTTCTAGCTTAATATTTGCTGTCCCTCAGAAAATCAACCTGGGTCCTTTTAGGTGAAGTTGATATTCCCTTTTCTGGAGAGCTTGCTAGTAAGTTGGCGAGGTTTAGGCATGGTTCTTTTTCTTTTTTCTTTTTCTACCCTTACCTTCTGTCTTAGAATCGATACTATATATTGGTTCCAAAGCAGAAGAGTGGTAAGGGCTAGGCAATGGGGTTAAGTGATGTGCCCAGGGTCACACAGCTAGAAGTGTCTGAGGCCAGATTTGAACTCAGGACCTAAGCCTGGCTCTTTATCCACTAAGCTACCTAGCTGTCCCCTCAAACATCATTCTTTAGAGTGACTTCCCTAGGACCTAGACTGAAAAGATCCAATACAATTCAAACGCCTCTACTTGCTTTGAGAATTTGTTAGCTTTTTTTGCTTGCCTCTTTATACCAAGTCAAGGAAGGAATCCCTTCAAACTGTTAAATCCTTTAGCTGTGACTATTTGCATGATGGTCTTTGACTGTCAGAAGCTATAAAAAATTATGAGTCTTATATAGAAGGTCTCATAGTTACTCCAAAAATTTGGCCAAACTCTCATGAGGACGAAGAATTCCCATTATTCTGGTTGGGATGCTCATTTGAATGGACAGTCTATAGACTCTATATACTCATCAGTGCTAGACCCTGAAAATAAATAATGAACTAGGTATAGATTTACATAAAAGGATGAAAGAAGACCGAGTTGCCTTTGAAAAACTGTAACCATCTTAATGACCCCCCAAGCTCCTCCCTGAATTTGAAGCCTTTTTAACATTAATCATCTTCCAGGGATGTTAGATGATTTTGAACCACAGAACATGCTTGACTCAAAGAATTGCAATTGAAGATCACCCAAAGGGCAATGGAGAGGCACATATGAGAAGGAATAGGATGGAACTACTTCTAAATGAAGAATTATGAAGCTGATATAATAGAATACCAGCAGAGTAATTGGTGACTGAAAGAAGCGCCATTATATAGTGAGAAAAAAATGATAACTGATAGCTTGCAATATGTATGGATATCAACCAATCGACAAGTAAACATTAAATGTTGACTATGTGCAACAGGTGCTAGAAATACAAACACAAAGAGGAAATGGTCCCTGTTGTGTGAATTAAATGTCTAGGAGGTGGCCAACCTAGTCCAATCCCAGAAGACTCACCCCAGTGGATGGACAGAGTAGTCACAGAGTCACCTGGCCGCCATGGAGGCCAGGGGCCAGTAGAAGGATCTGGAGGAAGAGCTTAGACGAGGCCTGAAAAGTCAACATGGGAAGCTTCTGGCACTCTTGGCTCCCTGGTCTCACTCTCTTGGCCATCCTCTGAGCTCATTCTCTCTGACTCTTTAAGTTAGAAAGGCTGGAAATCTTTTTTCTCTCTTTCTTTCTCTTTATTAATAATTAATTTATACATTTAGTATGAAGCCTTCAAGGCTAATCTTGATTCATAACATTGTCCTCAAGGAGTTTACTTTCTATGATACCTGTGAAATGTCAAGAGGAAGTGTGAGTGGTCACCTTGCCGATCCAGAGGAAGTCCACCTTGCTGGACCCCCTGTGGCAAAGTGATGGATGGGAGGGATAGGGGTCACATAGCACGAGCAGGCATGGATGGATTGCTATCTGCCTCACTGGAGGGCATATCTACATGGAAGAGTTCAGAAGCCCACTGAGCGAGTGCTGGAGGCACATTGTTGACAATGAAATCACAGCCTACCAAATGCCTGAGCTGTTGTTAACACACTGTCTAGTCACATCCCGTTTGTGAGCTCCTTGAAGGCAGGGACTCTGGTTTATTTATTGATATGTGAGTTCCACGTCCCCCATTCCCGTGCCTAGCCCTGGGCTTTACTTATAGCAGGCATTACATGACTAATGTTTATAATTGAAGACCCTTCCTGGGCTCTGTTCCTTCTAAGTCATCCTTTTCCTTTTCATCTTTCAGAGTGTGAAAGGGGAACTTGTGATGTAACCATGAGTAAAGGGGGAACGGTGGGGAGGGAGTGAGGCTGATGAGCTGAATTACACAAGTGGGTGTCAGGCTTCTTGCCGATAACATATTCTGGGATCTCAGGTGAGTTCTGGAATCTGATTCATCTTTTTTCCCAGAGGATGTGGCCCCAAATAGACCCTCTGATCTTCATTGATGAGATTTTGAAATTGCTTATGACTTAATAGAAAGAGGACTGACTTTGGAGACGCAGAGCTCAGTTGCTCAGTTTATAGCCTGTCGTGGGCACTGACTATTTGGATCAAGAATGAGGAAAACATTCCTTCTCTCTGAGCTTTGGCTTCCTCATCTGTAAAATGAGAACAACAACAAAAAACCAAAACAACACCACCGGCACTGTCTGCTGTCTTCATGGACTAGAGAAAGAGACTGACTGTGGATTATGGATGACTTGGATTCAAATGCTGCCTCTGCATTCCATTTGCCATGTAACCATAGGGAAGCCCCTGAACTTAGTGCTGAAAGACTCATTTGCAGACAAGTAGCCGCTTTGCATCAATGAAGGGAGTTTCCTGCATTGATGAGATGCCAGGCAAGGACACCTCCAAAAAGACGTCTATGGGTCCTGTTGTGAGCTAGTAGAATGCAATGCATAAAGAGAAGCAGCCCTGGATTGAGTCTCCCCTTCTGACACTTAATATTTTGGGCCTCTGGGCAAGTCAATTAACTTCTCAGTCCCCTGGCCAAGACTCCAGGGCCAGTCCACCATTCACTGTAGCACCTTGGCCATATGTGTTCTTTACAGGTATGTATGACATGTAAACTATATGTTGACTTTTTATTTGAGCCCATTTTCACCAGAGATCCTATATGTACCAGAATGTACGCATTCCTGCTTTAGAGGGCAATGGCTCATGCCAGTGATTCTTGCTATATCTGCTTAGTAAATGCCCTTTGCTCAAATATAATCAAGACTCCTGGCTGATTATCAGTGGGAAGCCCAGAGGGCAGGGCTTGTGACTATTGGTCCTCATTAGAAATTTCAGCCCTTCAGTTGAACTCCAACTAGTTTTCAGTCACATTTGAGGCCCCAGCCTACCAAAACCTGTTCAAATTGGTGAAGTTTTCTGGCAGGGATACTACATTGGGGCTTTTGTGAGGCAGAAGAGAGGAAAGAATGTCTTTTTGCCACTAGAGATAGTATGAATGGAGGTCCCTCCCATAGTGGGAAATAGATCATAGAGTTCAGGGTACAGCAAGATGTCCAGTTCTCTTCTGTGGGCCTCAGTTTCCTCACCTGTAAAGGGATAAGGTAAGTTAAAAGGATCTCTAAAGTCCCTAAATCAAGTGATCTGAATACTTTTGTTATTTGATGATCCTAGAAATTGTAGCCTTTAGCTTGTTAGAAGAGTAGACTCATAAGTTCATACAATTGAGAACATCTGGGACTGAGTGCGAGCTATTAACAAGTTTGAATGAATCCAAACTGAAGCAGAAAGCTGAGAATTAAAGGAGCAAATTCCAATTTGAAAAGATCTCTGGGGCAAGATGTGAGAGAGCACAAAACAGTTCTCCTTTTGGTGACTTAACACTATCCCAGCAGAGAGGTAGCAATCCCAGGGACAGAATGGAGATAAACAGGAGGTAAACGATGTATGACACATTAACAATGTTCATGATTTATTTCTGAACTCCAACCCTCTGACAAGATTTTCAAGTCAGATCCAATACTCATTCTGAAAGCATTTCACGTTGGCAGCCGACAAGTGGAGCCCTGGCTGCTTTTGGAGGGACCTCTGGGAAATCTCAGCTGATTGCAGGAGGAAGCAATTCCTGTTACCTAGTGAAGGGAATAACCGTCAGAGGCAAGATTAAACCATTTACTTTATTTACAGATTTCAGTTGTCTCTGTCCGGAAATGGAGAAAGTCCTCTGGTAAAAATGTCCACATAAAACTAGAAGATACAAGGATAGATTGGGGGGTTCCAGGACCAATCTACTATCTTGAATCTCATGTGAAGTCATGACAAGAGGATTTTGGAAAGATTTACTTATTTGGCTTTTTGTTACTAGAACCCCAGAACATTGGATGGTCCAGTCAGGATCTCTTGACCAGAAAGATTAAGAGCTGGGAGTCAGTCCCAACCATCCTGGATCTCCATTTAAAACAATTCCAGGAGCTAGTAAATTTTGAGCTCCTTGGTCATTGAATCATAGATTTGAGGTGTTTTTTAGTGATACTTCATTAACAAATTACCCCAGCCAACACTGGTTCAAAACCTTTGTTTTGGAGCTGTTCAATAAGAGCTGGAATCTACCAAGATAATATAACCTCTTCTGGTGGATGGCAAGTGAGAAGAGTGGGATATACCCAAGTATTTGGCTTTCAAACCAGAAAATCAAGGGTCAGAGATGAGAAACAGGGCATGAAAGGAAGAGATTGATATAGGACTCATAACTTCAGAGCTGCTAAGGACCTTTTGGATTCATCTAGGCCAACCCTATCATTTTACATTTGAAGAAACTGAAGTTCAGAGAGACCAAGGGAAATGCCTGATATCACACAGTAGGAAATGCTGGAGATAGAATTTAAAACTAGGAATTTTTGGGGTAGCTGGGTAGCTCAGTGGATTGAGAGCCAGGTCTAGAGACGGGAGGTCCTAGGTTCAAATCCGGCCTCAGGCACTTCCCAACTGTGTGACCCTGTGCAAGTCACTTGACCCCCATTACCCATCCTTACCACTCTTCCAGCTATGAGCCAATACATAGAAGTTAAGTGTTTAAAAAAATTAAAAAAAATAAAAGTAGGGATTTTCTGCTTTACATCTAGAAATCCTTCCTTCATGCCCCCATTGAATACTACTGAGAGGTTGTGGGGTTTTAGAGAAGAGCATCTCAAGATATCTGGTTTTGAATCCTGACTCCAGAGCTAAGATGGTAGAGTAGAAGAAGCAGTTCTTTCTTTTCCAAACAACTTTAAAATAATGACTCAAATAGAATTCTAAAGGGCCAGAGACAACAAAATGTTGCAGTGAGATATTTTTCTAGCCTAAGTCAACTTAGGAAGTCTGAAGGAGAGGTCTGTGACACTAGAGTGGGAGCTGGCCCAGAGTCCAAGTGGCAGCAAAACCAGATGTGGGCCTTGGAGGTAGCAACAGTAGTAGTAATAGCTTTGGGTACTCTTAAGCCAGAGATGGTAAGAGGATCTGGCAATAGGTCAGAAAGAGATTAGAGGGGACTCCTGTGCTAGTACTGGATATGTCACTGATGAGTAATCTTATTACCTAATACTCATTTTTGGGTTATAGTTCCAGGGAAGAGAGGAATACTTTTGGTCAAAAGGAACGAGGGGGCATAAAGAGCAGTATTGTTTGTGGCTGCAGGGGATCAGGGGCCCTTCCTGAATAGGGACTAAAGTGCAGACCAGGAGAGCAGTGACCAAACCTCTGCCTGGATCACACTGCCTGGGAAGCACTGAAAACTTCCAACCCCTCAGAAGTAGTTCTGAATTTAACAATGTGAAAAGACTGATGCTTGAGATTGTGCCCCTTTATTTACATATTTCAGTTGTCTCTGTCTTGAAATAGAGAAAATCCCTAAGTAAAAATACCCAAATAAAACTAGGAGATACATGTCTACCCCAGAAATAGAACTTAACTTTAGCATAAAAAATTCAAAGTCAAGAAATAGGCTGGAAAAATGAGTAAGCAATGAGAAAAAGAAATTGACTATAAAATTACTTTGGTGTCAGGGAAGACCAAGATAAAAACTCAGAAGAAGAAAAAGATGTTAAAACAGCTACAAGTAGAGTCTTGTAGGAAAAAAAAGTGAATTGTACATAAATCCAGCAAGAATTCCTGAAGGAAAACCCTAAAAATGATTTCCAAAATGAAATTAATGGTGGAAGAAAAACTGGGAAAATAAATGACAGAAATATGAGAAAATTATGAAGAACCAATTGACAGCTTGGTAAAAGAGGCACAAAAATACTGAGGAAAATAAAACTTTAAAAAAGTAGAATTAACCAAAGGACAAAAAAGGTACAAAACTTTACTGAAGAAAAGAACTCCTGAAAAAAAATTGGCCAAATGAAAGAGGTAAAGAAGCTCACTGAAGAAAAAAAATTAGTTAAAAATAGAATCGGGTAAGTAGAGGATAATGACTCCATGAGACATCAAGAGACAAAAAAATAAAGTCAAAAGAATAAACAAATAGAAGAAAATGTGAAATATATTATTGGAGAAACAACAGCCCTGGAAGATAGATTGAGGAGAGATAATTTAAGAATTATTAGATTAACTGAATGTCATGATAAAAAGTCTAGACCTTATGTTTCAAAAAATTATAAAGGAAAAGTGCCCTGATAATCTAGTACCAGAGGATAAAATAGAAATGGAAAGAATCCACTAAATATCTCCTGAAAGAGATCCCAAAATGAAAACTTCCAGGAATATTATAGCTAAATTCCAGAGCTTTCAGGTCAAGGAGAAAACACTGTAAGCAGCCAGAAAGAAACCATTCAAATCCTATGGAGCCATAATCAGGATGACACAAAGTTGAACAGCTTCCTCATTAAGTGAGTGGAAGGTTTGGAATGTGATATTCCAGAAAGCAAAGGAACTAGGATTACAACCTTGAATAACCTACCCAGAAAAGTCAAGTATAATCCTTCAGGGGGGAATGTATATTTAATAAAATAGAGGACTTTCCAGTATTTCTGATGAGAAAAGTTAGACATTTAAATTGTCCAGACTAACAGAAGAGGAAATAGAATACTTAAATAAACATATCTTATAAAAAAAAAGATTGAACAAACTATCATTTATCTCCCTAAAGAAAAAAATCCCCAGGACCAGATGGATTCATAAGTGAAATTTGCCAAACATTTAAGGAACAATTAATTCTAATACTACATAAACACTTTGAAAAAAATATGTAAAGAAGGAATTCAAATAAATTCTCTTCATGACACAATTATGGTTTTGATACCTAAACCTGTAAGAGCAAAAAACAGAGAATGAAAACTATAAGCCAGTTTCCCTAGTGAATATTGATGCAAATACATTAAATTAAATTCTGGGAAGGAGATTACAGCAAAATTTCAAAAAGATCATACACTACGACCAAGTAGGATTTATACCAGAAATGCAGGGCTGGTTCAATAGTAGGAAAACCATAGGTATAACTGACCACATAAGTAACAAAAACAAAAAAATCATACGATTACCTCAATAGAGGCAGAAGGTTTTTGACAGAATACAGTACCTATTCTTATGAAAAACAATAGAAAGTATAGGAATCCTAAAATGACAGGTAGTCTAAAACATAAAACCTAGAAAATCTCAAACCAAGAACAAGCATTGTTGTTAATGGAGATAAGTGAGAAGTTTTCTCAATAAGATCAAGGATGAAGCGAGGATGCCCATTATCACCACTATTATTCAATGCTATATTAGAAATGCTAGTCTTAGCAACAGCACAGACAAAAGAAATTGAAGGAATAAAAATAGGTAATGAAGAAATAAAACTCTCACTATTTACAGATGATATGATGGTATATTTAGAAAACACTAGATTATCAACAAAAAACTAACTGAAACAATGAATAACTTGAGCAAATAAAAGCACAATTCTATTTATAATAATTGCAAACATTATAAAATACTTGGGAGTCTACATGCCAAGACAAATTCAGGGACTGTAGGAACACAGTTAAAAAACACTTTTTACACAAAGAATATATTAATTTGTTCAGTCATTTTCAGTTGTCTCTGACTCTTTGTGTTCTCATTTGGGATTTTTTTGGCAAAGATATTAGAGAAGTTTGCCATTTCCTGCTCCAGTTCATTTGACAGATGAAGAAACTGAGGCGCATAGGGGTTAAGTGACTTGCTCAGGATCATAGAGCTAGGAAGTGTCTTAGGCCAGATTTGGGCTTTGGTCTTCCTGACATCAGACCCAGTGCTCTCTACATTGAACCAAAATTGATTGCTCATGTGTAGGTCAAGTCAATATAATAAAAATGACAATGCTACCTAAATTAATTTTCTTATTCAATGCTATACCAAACAAATTACCCAAGAAGAGAAAAAAAATAGTGAAATTAATCTGGAAGAATAAAAGGTCAAGAATAGTTAGGGAATTAATGAAGAAAATGTGAAGGAAGGTGGCCTGGCCATACCAGATTTTAAACTGTCTTGCAAAGTGGTAGTAATCAAAACAACATAGACTGGTTAAAAAATAGAGTGGTAGATCAATGGAATAGATTAGGTACACAATACATGCCATAGTAAATGACTATAATAATTTAATGTTTGATCAACTCTCAAATCTAAATTCTGAGGGCAAGAACTCACAATCTGAAAAAAAAATTGCTAGGAAAATTAGAAGGCAGTTAGTCAGAAACTAGACATAGATCAATATATCAAACTATATGCAAAAATAAAGTGAAAATGATGAAATGATTTAGACATAAAGGATAATTCATGAGTAAATTAGGGAACCATGGAAAAATTAGATCTATGGATAAGGGAAGAGTATCTGACCAAATAAGAGAGAGAAGATCATAAGAAGTAAAAGAGATTAAAAGAGATTATTTTGATTACATGAAATTAAAATGGTTTTGCACAAACAAAACCAATGTAGTCAAAAGTAGAAGGAAATCAGGAGACTGGGAGGGAGGATTTACAACAAGTTTCTCTGTTAAAGGTCTATTTCTCAACTATAAAAGGAACTGGGAAAATTTATTAAAAAATGAGCCATTTTCCAATTAAGAAACGATCAAAGGATATTAATTAACAGGCAGTTTTCAGAAGAAATCAAAACTATCAATAGTCATATAAAAATGCTCCAAATTACTATTGAGTAGAGAAATTCAAATTAATAAAACTCTGAGGTACTGCCTTATACCTATCAGATTGGCTAATGGATAAATGCTGTAGGGGTGTGGAAATTGGTACATCCATGCATTATTGGTGGAATTGTGAACCATTTCAACCATTCTGAAGAACATTTCCAGAATTATGCCCCAAAGGCTATAAAACTATCTATACTTTTTGACCCAGCAATATCATCACTAAGTTTGTGTCCCAAAGAGATCAAAGGAAAAGAAAAGGGACATTATTGTACAAAACCATTTATAACATCTCTTTTTGTGATAGTGAAGAATTGGAAATTCAGGGGATGCCCATCAATTGGGGAATGGCTGAACAAGTTGTGGTATATGATTGTGATGGGATCCTATTGTGCAATTAGAAATGATGAGCAAGATGATTTCAGAAAAACCTGTGAAGACTTGTATGAACTGATGCAGAGTCAAGAAAAGAGTATTTACAGAAACAGCAATATTGCCACAATGATCAATTGTAGAAGATTTAGCTACTCTGATATAGACGTTGATCCAAGAAAACTTAAAAAGACTCATGATGAAAAATGTTATTCACCTCGAGAGAGAACTGAAGGCATCTTGAGTACAGATTGAAGCAGATTTTAAAAACCTTTTTCTTTTAATGTGGCTAATATGAAAATTTGTTTTGCAAGGCTTCACATGTATACCTAATGTCATATTGCTTGGCTTCTGAATGGGTAAAGAAGGGGCTGGAAGGAGGGAAAAATTTAGAAACTAAAAGCAAATAAAAATTTAAAAAACCTTGACTTCGGAGTTTGTCAGCCTTGGGATCATTCTGGCTGAACCACTTTCTTCTCTTAACCTCAGTCTCCTCATCTGGGAAATAATTAGAGGAATACGTGTGTGTGTGTGTGTGTGTGTGTGTGTGTGTGTGTGTGTGTGTGTCTATTTGGATGTAAATTCCTTGAAGGCAGGGGCTGTTTTTCTTTTTTCTTTGTATCAGAGGGTCTGGCATATCTTAAGGGCTTAATAATTACTTATTGATTCATTTATTGCATAGAGATAGTTTGCCAATATGGATGACATCTTAGTACCAGACCTCTCTGGCCCCCACCTCCAAATCCTCCTCCTTGTCATCGCCTCCTCTCCATATATATATATATATATATATATATTCTACCTCACAAGGTTATTGAGAGGATCACCAGAGATGATGTGTTCTGCAAATCTTAAAGTGTCAATGTCAGGCAATATTATGACATAAATAAATAAAATCCAAATCAAAACAAAACAAGAGAAAATAACTGATTTACATTGCAAAAGGAATAACTTTTATTCCATTAACATGCATTAAATGCTTGATCTGAATTTGTGCTGAGCTGTGAGGATCCTAAGACATTAGCATTCCTTCTACTGTCAAGGACTCTATATTCTACTGGAAGAGGGAAGGACACTTGTTTACAATGATAAATAAATATCAGATATAGATAAAGAGAATTCTAAATGCTAGTGAGAGGCAGGGGTAGGGAGATGGAGGGTCTTCGCAGAGAGGGAGGGACTGGGCTCCCCTCTCTTTCATAGATTTTAAGCAGAAGCAGGAGGACCATTTCTTAGGTGTGTTATAAGGAGAAATTCCTTTTGTCAATAGATAGGACTAGCTGACTGCTCAGCTGCCTAACAACTTGAATTCTGCAAGTCTGTGATGAATAGTCCTGGAGATCAGAATAGGACTGGCTTATATATAAGCCAGTCCTGTTAATATATATATATATATATATATATATATATATATATATATATAT
>NC_058133.1:6951670-6988351 GCF_016433145.1 Gracilinanus agilis | reverse complement strand
ATATATGTATAGGTATATGTATATGTATAGGTATATATATATATATATTTATGGATGAAGAAATATAGAGGTTACGTGATTGGCCCAAGGTCCCAAATAAGTAAGGTTTGAACCCAAGTTCTCTGATTCCCAACACAGCGTTCTTTATGCGTCTTGCTAAGCAGTGTGGAAACAGTTGAGCTAAGTCGTTAGGAGGAATAACTAGTTAAAACACGATGCTCCAGAAGACTCCCACTCTCCGGGGCTGGAGTCCAAGGGAGCTCTCCTCTCTCCCCCCAATGCCAGCTGTAGCCTGTATCAGGATGTCCCCCAAGTTTCCAAAGCTTCTTGCCTTGGGCTCTTGACATGTTTTTACAGCTCTGGTTTGGTGTCTTCCAGGCATGATGGCAAGAAAGCTAAAGAGGACAAAGAGGGGCAGCTGGGTAGCTCAGTGGATGGAGAGTTAGGCCTAGAGATGGGAGGTCCTGGGTTCAAATCTGGCCTCAGACACTTCCCAGCTGTGTGACCCTGGGCAAGTCACTTGACCCCCATTTCCCATCCTTACCACTCTTCTGCCTTGGCACCAATAGTATTGACTCCAAGACAGAAGGTAAGGGTTAAATTAAAAAAAAAACAATAAAGAGGACAAAGAATAAAGCTCTTAATAAGATGTAAATGGGGGCAAATATAGATAGAAGAATTTATTATCAATACTTTTTCATTAAATTAAAAGAATTAAATAATTAATGATTATTAATAAAGAACACTTTCAGAAGATCCGGAAGGCATTATGGGAAAAGGAGAGAAAAGCTTCTTTAATGGAGAACAACATGGGAGGATCTATTCAGAAAAGCATTCTAATTCAACCAGAGTAAGCCCCCTACATATATATATATACACACACACACATACATTTATATGAATATACACATTATATATGTACACACACATACATATTTATATAAAATGTGCGTGTATTTAACAAGCCAGTTAGAAACCTGTAAGTTCTCTTTGGCAATTATTCACTTGATTTTGAAAAGGCCGGCCCTTATCTCAAAGCCTCAGGACACAAGCAAAGACCTTTTTGGCCACTAAGGTGAAAGGAAGATGCCGGATGAGGTTTGAGCTAAAGAGGAGCCGCGGCCAATTGGACTCAGTTTCTTGGTGGAGGCGGCCGTCCCTACACGGCCCATTTGCCTCCATGTTCCCGTATCAGTTTATTCCCCGGGCAGGAGGTTTTCATTTTCCTCCCTCGACAAGCTATGTTGGGCCCTTTTCCCCCAGGCTGCTTTGTGAGTAACCATGAATAAAGCGTCTGGTAGCATTTATTGTTATTGTAAGAGCTGCAGAGAATGACCGAAGACTGGACGGATGGAGAAGGCGACCCAGACATGGGGATCATCTCAGCACACGGAATGCGGGCGCTGCCTTGGATGTAGGTATTTCTTCTGGAACTTGGCTAGGAGACTCGGTGTCAGCCGTCAGGGATGAATCGGGTGAAAGGAGAGAGAAGTGCCCAGAGGGGAACGTTCAGCCCCAGCTGCAGCCATCTTGTCTTGGGTATAGACAGTGTTCCAATGCGTCTCCACCAGATTTTAATGGAAGCAGATAAAATCATTCGCCCCCCCCAAACCATGCAGCCTCGAGAATGAAGCATCATCCCTCGGGCTAGTCAGAGCCACTTGGGCCAAGGAGAGTGGACGGGAGAAAGGGCCAAGGGAGGAGCCCATTCTGTCGCTGGCGCCCTGGAATCCGACACGGGCATCGAGGACAGTCTTGGCCGTCCCTGTCCCGTGTGGGTTTTCTTCCCAATCTTTGCGCTGACCCACTGCTGATCACTTAGACTCTCGAGCCTGCCACCCTCAGGATTTCTGGACGAAACTCTAGGTGGTCTCCCAGTGGGAGGGGAGCCTGGAGAAGCAGCCATTGGCAAAGTGATCAACGCATCAGAGAGCAAATGATCTCTTCTGGCTGGAGGGTGTCCTTCCTCCTGGATGACCTCCTTCTGGCACTGAATTCGAAGTACGTTACTCTCCCTTTCCTGCTAATAGAGATGGATGCGAGCAGTTACCTGCCTCCCTCTGCTGCCAAGTAGAATTTCATGAAGCGATGCTGGAATACATATGATACATTACCCATATATATGTATGTATGTAGGCATGAATAGACATCTCTACATAAGTGTCCACACATACACACCCACACATATACACACCCAATACTAGCGCTCAGCAAGCATTTATTTGGTAGCATCACGCATGTCTGGGGCATCTTCAGAAAAGTCACTTTTTTGGTTGGGTGATGTGGAAATGCTAATTACTGTGTTTCCATAGAGATGGGGAAGAACATCCGTGATGGGAATGTCTTCTCTGAAAGCTCTGGGTTTATTCTCTCCATCGTCTCAGGTCAGATGCTCACAGGAAACTTATTATGTCTCCCCAAGAGTCTGAGCGGTGGGCCAGAAAGGGTGGAAGTGGATTTCTAATATATTTGGCTCATGAGCCCCCACTGGTATGCTTTCCACAGTTGATTATCAGTGATATTAATTAGTCCTCAGACTCAGTTAGCTTTTAGAAGTGTTAAGAGTTGGTATAAACTACTCCCCTCATAGTCTGTGACATACTCTCTGACTAGCTCAGACTCCGGGGTAAGATGGGCTCAGAGTAGAGGGGCCAAGGAAGTCCTTTCGCTAGAGCTTTGAAGATGTTTCTCTTAGTTCTGCTGTAGCTTTTCTATTGGGCTTTTTGGGGGGAGCCTTGGCTCTACTTTTCCCATTCCTTATAGTCTATCCTGGTATCCCGATGTAGACACTGCTGTCAGCTATTCAGGGATGCTGCTAGGATGCCAGTGGAGAGATCCAAAATCTTGAGGATTCTCTGAAGAATCTCATCATGTCCTCCTCTAGCCAAAGCAGGGGACAGGCAGAGGCCTAGGAGATGAAGCATTCTTCTCTCAAGAGATTCCTTCTCATAGATTTAGCTAGAATGTTCTCTCTCTCTCTTTCTCTCTCTCCTCCCCCCTCTATATCTCTGTCTGTCTATCTCTTTGTCTCTCTTTCCTCTCTGTCTGTCTGTCTCTTTGTCTCTGTCTCTCCGTCTCTTTCTGTCTCCATCTCTCTGTCTCCATCTCTTGTCTCTCTGTCTCTCTCTTCCCCCCTCTCTCTTTAAACCCTTATCTTCCACCTTAGAATCAATACTGTTTATTGATTCCAAGACATAAAAGCAGTAAGAGCTACACAACAGGGTTGAAGAGACTTGCCCAGGGTCACACAGCTAGGAAATATCTGAGGCCAGCTTTGGACCCAGGACCTCCCCTCTCTAGGCCTGGATCCCCATCCACTGAGCTACCCAGCTGTCCCCTAGAATGCTCTCTCTTAGCTCACCTTTCATTTGGTTCCCTCATACCAATTAAATCCATAGTTTTATCCAGACCCCACAAGGGAATAAGACTCATTTTAATGCTTGTGCCCATGCATAAATATTGGCAAATATTTGATTACCAAATCTGGAAGCCAATCAGAACAGACTCCCTTTCAGGCCTTTGTGTTCCAGGCCTTTCTTATACCTGGTGAAGAGTAGAGATGCATCCTCATGTGCCACCAGGGCTCAGCGGGGCAGAGTGGTTTCAACTCTACCTTTAACACAGTAAAATAGGGAACTGGGCTAAATCATAATAGCAACAACTCATATTTTGATAGCCTGTGAAGATTTTGAAAATAATTTATTTTCAACAGAAAAGGAGTGCAAGTATTTTCTCTAATTGTATAGACAAGGAAAGGAGGGTCCTGGAGGGCAGCTTGGGGAAGTGGAGTAAATGTTGGACTTGGGTCAGAGGACACCAATGGAGTTTGAATCCTGGCTCGAATATATAGAGCAGGGGTTCCCAAACATTTTTGGTCTCCTGCTCCCTTTCCAGAAAAAATCTTAGCCCCCTGGAAATTAATTTTTAAAATTAGTTTAATAGCAATTAATAGGAAAGATAAATGCACCTGTGGCCATCACCGCTTCCCTGGATTGCTGCAGCACCCACCAGGGGGCGGTAGCACCCACTTTGGGAATCACTGATATAAATGGATGCTGCCTGCATGAATTGATAGCTATATTGCCTCTATGGAAAAGGCAAACAACATTAACTCTCTGGGTCTCTGTTTACTCATTTGTAAAATGAGGTGGACTAAATGGGTGCTGAGGTTCCCAATGGTTCTAAATCTGTGATCAGGTATAGGTCTCAGGAGGTCAGTCTAATCCAATAAATATTTATTTTGTGCCTACTGTGTGTAAGGCACTGTGCTAGACACAGGATACAAAGCCAAAAATACAACAACTTCTGCCCTCAAGAAGCTTTCAGTCTATTGGAATGGAGAGTCTCTTCTATAAAAAGACTTTCTCCTTCTGCCTCAGACTCTGGACCCAGCACTCTGTCCAATGGTTTCACCCACTTGCCTCTCTAAGGAGAGAGAGAGAGAGAGAGAGAGACAGAGACAGAGAGAGAGAGAGAGAGAGAGAGAGAGAGAAGAGTAGAAGAGGGATTAACCACTTCATTCCCGAAGCCGTACCCCAATGGGGCAGTGGTGTAATGGTGTACAATGGGAAACATTCTGAATCAGGATGCTTGGGTCCCAATCCTGTCTCCAACACTTTCTAGTAGGGACCGTGGAAGGTTCTTTCCAATCTGCCATTTCCTCATCTTCTGTTACTGCAAAATGGGGAGAATATAAACCTGAGATTCTTACCTCATAAGAATGTTATGATGATGAAATAAGCTAATGTGGAAAAGTGCTTTCAAAGTCTATCTCTTCTTTTTCTTTGTCTCTGTCTCTGTCTCTGTCTTTGTCTCTGTCTCTGTATCTCTTTCTCTATCTCTCCTTTCTCTCCTCTGTCTCTTTTTGTCTCTCTCTCTCGGTATCTCTCTCCATCTATCTGTCTCTCACCCACATGCACACACAGAACTTCCTCATGGGATGACTGAGCTGATGTGGATGATGTAGGCTACTGACTTTAGCCTATTGCAAAGTAGGAAGGCAGTGAGTGGGGCAGAGTGGGGAGCAGGAGTCTCCTTAGCAAGGCACATGGCCTCTGATGCCCAGAACTCAAAGGGATGGCCGAGGAGGGGAGATGGTGTTTTAAGGACAGGGGAGTGTTGGGGAGGCCTGGAACCAGGCAGGTAGGTTCATCCATCCCACTGTTCCATCCCTTAAAGAGCTCTTTCAGAGAAGGGGAAATAACAAAAAACCAAAAGGAACCTTCGTAAAAAGAGAATGCTGGGAGGAGTAAGCAAAGAATCATGGGAGTAGAGAGAGAATGAGAATAAACCTCACTTGTGAAGTTTCTTCCTGACATATATATAGTCAAGAAAGAGACTAACTTGGCCTCCTCCCTTTGTCCTTGTCCTCTGGTACCAAACAGAACAAGTGGACTCCTTTCTTCCCGGGACAGCCCTTCACATAGCTGAGGAGAGCTATGGTGCCTCCTCCCCTCTCCAACCTTTCAAAGCTCACAAGGCAGAATCCCAGTCTATTCTGCCCCCTAAATCTTCACTTAAGGCAGGAAAGACTAGCGACACCCGGGACAGAAGCTACACAATCGTGCGTGGGCTTCTCGTCTCCTCTGGTGCCCAGAGGAGGCCGCTGGTGCTTTCCCCACGCAGACTCCCACCGCGGCCATTGCCTCTTGACTCACACCTAGGCGGGTAGGAAAGGGATTACAGGCAAGTCATTGGGACACTTGGTTTTCCTGCTCTATTCTGACTGAAAAGAAATAGAAATAGAAAAACAGTTCCTGGCTACGTGGCAAGTGAACCTGGGCCACTATGGAATCCTCAGTCCTTTCTAAAACCCATTCCATCGTTGGTTGATGGCAAAGGCAATGACGAGGGAAGCGCGTCGATGGGGACTCGAGTGACCTACAGCATTAGAAAGATGGTGCCAGTGTTGGAGCAACGATTTGCTAAATGAGAAAAACTGGAAAGTAGTTTGGAAGAAATCAGGTAGAGACGAAAACCAAGACGCCTAGCAGGCTAAGCTGCACGTGAAGCCCTGGCACAGACCAGGTCACATCATAAACAAATTAGAGGAACAAAAAGGAAGCATCGCTGGATCTACGGATGGGAGAAGAGCTCATGAGTCGGACAAGAGATAGAACACGTCCTCTGCAGTCGGACGACCTGCGTTCCAGTGTTCACTGTCTGATTGTTTGCCATTTCTTTATGGCCTGCTTGTTGGCTCTCTGAGCCCCTTCCTGGCCTGTGTGCTCATCCTTAAAAGAAATGGGCTACTCTAGATGGTCTTTAGAGTCCCTTCTTTGGTTGGGATCCATTAACCTATGAGCCTGTGAATTAATGATGAGGACCAGGGACTATTTTCCCTCTTAAAAAGCGAATGTTATTGATTTCTTGTGCTAAATGCACTTGCCAGTGTAGCCCTTTCCTCTTTCCAAGGGAAAGTCTCAGGGCCATCTCTTATAACGAAGAATAAAAAGGAAAAAAATAGTTCAGCAAAACTGAACAGCATGTCTAAAAGACTGGCGTTATTTGCAGTGTTCGGTAGCCCTAGTCCCCCACCTGTACAGAGGAGGTCGGGGAAGGCCTTCTTATTTCTCTTCTTTGCAGGGACACGAACTCTTCAGAGGTGTGAGGAGTCCTGGAAATCCTCCCTCTTCATCTACAAGAGGAGAAAGAGGGAAAACAAAAAGATCGGGCCTTCCTTCTTGGTCATTTATGTATAAGCACCATCGACTAATCCATCTGCAGCAGCTTGACAAGTCCCTTCTAGGGGCCTGGCTCTGTGCTCAGGGCTGGGGATGCAAATCTACAAAACATGAACAGGAAATAGTACGCTCTGAAGTATCTGTCACTTGAGAACAGTAAAGGAAAGAATCCTTCCTGTTTTGTCATAAAAAGACTCTTCTTTCTTTCCATCCTGTAATTACGGATGACCATTAGGAGTGGACAGCTGGTCCGGCTTTCTCCGGGCCACAGATGGCCTTCATTTCCCCCTCCAGCATGATGTTTTACCTCTTTTGGCATCACTCGGGACAGAAAACTTGTCAGTTTGATGATCAGAAATGAAAGGTCAGGTTTCTGCTAAGGCACGCTGCGGACACTCAGGGGCCTTGACTTTATGGGGCCGTGGATGGAATTCACAGCATTGTGGCAGCTGTTAAAATCAGGTTGGAAATAGCTTGGAACTTGTCATCGTCCGTTTCCCATGTCCATCTGGTGGCGACTCTTTTGAGTGAGGAACCAACCACAGCAAGACCCTATTATGGGCCTGTTTGGATTCATTCCTTCCTTTTAACTTCCCATCTCAGAAAACAGAGTTTCTGGAAATAATGGCTGGGCTAAGAAACGAGGTCATCTTAGCTGTAGTGAGAAGTCCCCGGAAAGACAGCTCACTGATAAATCAGTGAAGTCATTGAGGAAAAAATAAATTCACAGAGTCATTAATTCAAGCAGAAAGTATACAGTGACATTTCAACCAAGGACTGTGAGCTGTCCAAAAACAACTCCAAAGTAACAAAATAAATTCATGGATTTTTATCTTTATTAACTGTTAGTAAGCCTCAGCTATGTCCATGTCTCTTTTTGACAAGTGGTTGTGAGCAGGACCTAAAACTGAAAAATCTCACAGGGGGATAAGTCCACAGGACCAGAGACTTCTGAGCTGGTAGCAGAGACTTTGGAGGCCCAAGAGTCCCTCCCCGCCATTTTGCTGAGGAATAATCTGAGACAAGAAGAGTGATGTGACTTGTCCAAGGTAATAAATTAACCTTCATTATAGTATTGCATTAACTTGGTCTCAATTTCTTCAGCTGTCAGATGGGGGGCAGCTGGATTTAAAGATCTCGAAAATCATTCCAGTGATCTCTTTAAGATCATTTCATCTTCTGGGGATGACTCTCTGACTCTAACCATTGGAACAAGAAAGTGTTTCCTTCTCCCAGGATGACAAGGCTCATTGGCACCACAATGGATATCCAATCATTTAAGAAGAGAAATAATGGAGCTTCCAGATAAAATCTGATCAATGTTCATTTTCAGGAAAATGATCTAATACAGCATTAATTTTCATTGCATCCTCCATGCATGGGTGGTAATAACAAAAAAGAAATTAAAAGACTGACTTGTATATTGATTTACTCTTCTTTGCAGCAATTGCTAGCAATAAGCAAGCAGGATCAGACTTTTCCCCAAGATACCATGGACTTTTCCTTATGCCGGCATATCCCAATTAATTACAATAAATAGGCCAATATAAATTGTAGGGCTCTTTGAACTCTGACCTCTTGCTTATGGACTCCCCTTCATTATGCAAACAGGGAGAGCTAAGTGAAATAGATGTTAACAGTCAAGGAAAGGCATCCCTCAGATAATAAGTGAGAATTGGGTCCCTGAGAGGAGTGTGAGAGCCAGGAGGGGAGAAGGAAAGCAGAGCAACGTGGCAGGATCATGAGATCATAGATTTAAACCTGAATGGAGCCTCCATTCATCTTCTACATGAGACAACGAGGTAGTACAGTGGATCGGATAGCCTGGAATCATGAAGAATGAATTCAAATTCCATTTCAGACACACATTGCATAACCATGGATCTCTGGTCTCAGTCTCCTCATCTGTAAATTATACATAAAAATAATAGCACATGCTTCCTAGGCTTGTTGTAATGATTAAATCGGATAATCTTTGTAAAGTTCTTTGTTTACCTTCCGGCACTATATGAATCCTAATTATTACTATCTAGTCCAAACCCTTCATTTTACAGATACAGAATTGAATCTAAAGAGATTGGGTAATTCATTCTGTCAAACAGCAGAAAGTAGCAGAACTGGAATTCCAAACCAGCTCTTCTGACTCCATGACTAGAGCCCTTTATCAGTGCATTAGTAGAAATAGCATTAGATTGTTGATTGAAGCATGCATTCTACTGAATTCTACTGTCATTCATTTCTTCATTCACTTATTCACTTATTTAATGAATAACTTGATCTCTCCGGTCCTCCTCTTTATCTTTTCACTTCCTCTTCCCTCTCTCTTTCCTTAAATAACAAAGGATATACAACTACATATATATTTATATAATATATACTCCAAGTCTAATATAAGTTCCATAAGGCAGTGGACTGATTACTTTCTTTTTTCTCCCCAGAGTGTCTTGCCTATGGTAGTCACTCAATAAATGCTTGTGTATTGGCATTAAGAACAATAGCTAAAAGGTATAGGGAGCTAAATTTCAATGCTCCAATTAGAGCTGTCCAAAAATAGAATGAACTTCTTCATTAGATAATGAGATCCATATTTTTCAAGTTGTTATTCCAGAGCTATGTGCTTTAGGCAGGGATTGGACTAGATGACTTTTGAAGTCTCTTACAGCCCTGAGCTTACTTATTTTATGGTTTGGTTCATCTTACCTTCTACTCATTTTTATGCTTTCCATCAAATATGTGGATGAGTTCATTTATTCATGATCCTTATAACAACTTTGCTTAGATAAATTTGTTCCCCTAGTTGAATTCATACTTTTAAACTAAAAATGCAACTTTTTGAAATTCCAGTCTAAGTATGCTCATCTCCTTAAACAAAATCAGTTAAGATCTTAATGTCATTTTTGTTTTCATTTGACTCTTGTGAGATTTTCATTGATTTAGGAATTTTAGTGGTCTCAGATTTTTCAGCTTTTCCCCCTATAAATTTTAACAGCTTCTCAACTTTATCTTTTATTTTAGCTTGTTCAGCCTAAGGATGCATTTACATCTTACTATGCATTGGTTAGCAACACATTATTAGGTGGCTTAGAGATGTCAGCACCATTGACAAAAAGTCAGTGTGGCCTAATATGTAAGATGGTAATAAGAAGAACATTTGCTTTCCAAGGTTGTGGGAGAGTGAACCTGGGAGAGGAAGGAGAGGTTATTCTAAGTATTTGAAGGGCTATTGTACAGACAAAGGATGAACTTTATTCTGCTTGATCTCAAAGGACAATATTAGAAGCACCAAGTAGAAGTTAAAAAATGGTCAGTTTAGACATAATGGCAAAGAACAACTTTCCAACAATGATCACTATCCAAAAAGAGAATGGGATGCCCCAAAGGGAAAGGGTTCACTACAGGTTTTTAAGGGAAGACAATTCCTTGTCAAAAAGCTTGATGGGAATTTGGGTTTTGAAATGGAATAGACTAGATAGCCTGGAGGTTCCTTTATTACTTTGAGCTGCTATGATGAGATGAATTAAGTATTAACATCTGTGGAGTTTCCTGTGTGCAGGAAAGCTCAGGAATTAGACAATCCATCACTCAGTTGGTCTATAAGTATTCATGAAGTGCTTCCTGTTTGGCCTGTAAGAGCACTGAGTTAAGTGCTGGGGACACAAGGAAAGGCATAGACCCAGGTAGTTTCCACTCCCAAGGAGCTCATATTCTAGTGGGGGGAGAAAAGATGAAACTCTCCATTGCCTACCTACAAGACACATATGGAGTAGAGGTGAAGTAGAGTGCCAGCATTTGGCACAAGGCAGGAAAGATTTCCTGTAGAAGATGAGATTTCAGCTAAGTCTCAAAGAATGACAAGGATGTGAAGAGGTGGAGGTAAGGAGGAATTAAGGACAGCTGGTACAAAAACATTGGGAAGGATGATGGATTTTTCACTTTGGGAAACAACAACTAAGCCAGTGTAGTTGGTATCTGGGACCCTCCCATTTCCTTGGGGAGTAGCCAATGAGAAACAACTTGACATTGTGGGTAGGGGGCAGAATCAATAAGTAGCCACATTTTTTAAAGCTTGATGGTTCTTACACTAAAACAACTGGCTAGCATCTATAAGACAGGGACTGCATCTCTGATTTCACTGATTTAGGAAACTTCCTCTACTGATTGAGATAGAATCTTTCTCAGAAATTTATGGTCTTAGAGACTTTCCCAGAACATTCAAAGACTAAGTGACTCATACAGGGTTACACAGCCAGTATGTGCCAAAGTCAGGACTTGAACCCCAGACTTTGGGGATTCAAGGTCACAGAGAGAGCTCTCTAACCACTTCTTTAACCATGTTATCTCTGCACATTAATATATAAGAAGGAAAAATATCCTGGGCATCTAAAAATCAAGCATCACTAAAACATGACTCTGCATATGGGACAGAACTCCCTTACCAATTAAGTCACTAAATCTGAAAAGGTAAGATCCAGGCAGACATCAGCTCAAGATGGCTATAAGGCACATAGGACTTTTGTAGTGGGGATTCAGCCAATGCATATTGGAGTAAAACCCCTAGAGTTAGACTGTAAGACCATTTTCCTTCAATATCACATTTTCTTTCTTTTTTTAAATTTTTGTTAAACCCTTAACTTCTGTGTATTGGCTCCTAGGTGGAAGAGTGGTAAGGATGGGCAATGGGGGTCAAGTGACTTGCCCAGGGTCACACAGCTTGGAAGTGTCTGAGGCTGGATTTGAACCCAGGACCTCCCATCTCTAGGCCTGACTCTTAATCCACTGAGTTACCCAGCTGCCCCCAAGATCCCATTTTCAACAACATATTTATTTATTGGTATCTCTAAAATAGGACTAAGTTTTATCTGAATATTCAATCTACAGGTTTTCTACCTTTAATTCCATTTCAAATCACATATACTTGGTTTTCTGGACTGTGGCAAAACAGTTTATGAAACCTGCCCAGAATTTTGAAATTGGTAATGATTTCTTCTTTGCTTCTGAAAGGTCATGGTTTTCAACATGGAGGAATTCCCAGATATCTCCAACTCAATTAAAAAACAAAACAAACACAACAACAAAAAAAAAATCCAAAAGGAACTATCCATGGTTCTCGGAAGGCCACACTGGCATTTAAAAAATTTATTTCTGGCATAGTGTTTCAGAATTTGATCATGAACTGTTTGACTATAAAAAGTTAAATCCTATTTTTAGACATTTATTATTCTTTCCTTTCCAGTTATGTCACTGATATAGATGGTAAATAGTAAAAAGGAGAAGTTATAAAAAGCAATAGCCTACAACGTCTTTCTTATTCATATTTTTATAGTGTACTCAAAAGAACAAACTATAAAAGATTTCTCCAGTAGTTCCAGAATCAAAAGTCTTTTTCAGTGGTAGTAGCCAGATAAAGGCATTATGGTATAGGAGACAGAGAACAGGCATTGGAGTTAGGAAGCCATAAATTCAAGTCTTACCTTTTACTTGTACATGACCCTAGCAAGCCTCTTAATCTCTTAGGTCCCAACTACTGTCCCTCACTTGAAGTGATATCCAAATTACCCCTTTACAGCAGTAGAGAGAATTCCCACACCCAAGAGTTCTCCACACTGATAAGATCCTATATCCAAATAGTTTGATAGATTTTGAGTTAGGATGTCCTGGGTTCAAACCCTATATCTAGCTATATGACTAGTTGTAGGACCCTGGGTAAGTCTCTTATCCCCATTCCAGGTTCTATATTCATATCTATAAAATGAAGCTAGTATACACACAGGATTTACCTCACAGGGCTCTCAGAAGGCTCAATGAAATAATACCTGCAAAGTGCTTTTCAGCTTGAAAGCAGTATGGCCTGGCACAGGAAAGGGAAACCTGGGATGGTGGAATGAGAAATGGATTTGGGGGCAGAGAGCCTTGGGATCAAATCTCACCTCTGCCCTACACTTCCTTTGGCACTTTGCATATGTCACTTAACTGCTCAGTTTTCACCTGCAAAATGAGGGAGGTTGGCATCCGGGTCCCCTCCAGCTCTAAATCCTACATAATCCTATATAAAGGCCAGTTATAATCATCAACCAAAGAAGTAGTCAGCATGACCTGGAAAAAAATAGGAAGCGCCTGGGATACAGTAAGAAGACTGGAATTCAGAGGACTTACTGGCCTCGAGACCTTCAATGACCTTCAGCCCTTTGGATATCAGTTTTTTCAAATCAGTTTCTGTCAAATAAGAGGTTGGATGAAGTGACCTGTGAGATCTCTTTCAGCTCTAGATCCAAGACCTCATCGAGCCTCCAATCCTTAATTTACTCCAAGCAACTGGCTTCCTGCCCACAATTAGCATGACCACTGTTGTTTTTCATCATGCATTATACTTATCTCATTAGGCTTATCCACAAGAGAGAAACACAAACTCAATTGGAAAATGAAGCAATAGAGAATTAGATTCCTTTTGTTTGTAATTCTTGTCCATCACGATCAAGAGAGCAGAACCGTAAAGAGAGATTCATAGGATGTGATTGCAAAGAAAACACTTGGAGATCATTGAGCCTGAACCCCTCATTGTACAAGTGAGGGAACTGAGCAGAGGACAAAGGGAGGGACTTGTTGGAGGATATGCTGAGGCAACCTCAGGACCAACGACCTCCATTTTCTGATTTGAACTGTTCTTTCCTCAACAGTCTCTCTCTCTCTCTCTCTCTCTCTCTCTCTCTTTCTCTCTCTCTCTCTCTCTTTCTCTCTTTCTCTCTCTAATTTAAAAATTTTTATAGCCATACAAAACCCACTTTCACATGGGTCATTATTGTAAAAGAACACTCATATGTAACCAAACCCCCAAAATAAGATCAAAGATACACTATGTGAAAGATGACTCCAGTAGTTTTTTCTCTGGAGGTAAGTCTTTCAGGATTGTCCCAGATCGTTGCTTTGCTGAGAGTAGTCAAGTTTTCACAGATAATCCTTATACAATATTGCTATCATTGTATATGACATTCTCCCAGTTCTACTTATTTTGCTGTGCATCCGTTCTTGCAGATCTTTCCAGCTTTTTCTAAAATCATCTAACTTATCATTTCTCATAGCACAATACTCATCAGAATTTGCTCAGCCATTGCCCAATGGATAGACATCCCATCCATTTCCAATTCTTTGCCACCACAAAAAGAGATTCTATAAATATTTTGGTACAAGTAGGCCCTTTCTCCTTTTTTATTCTCTCTGGGATACAGACCTAGGAGTGGTATTACAGGATCAAAGGGTATGCACCGTTTTATAGACCTTTGGGCATAGTTCCAAATTGCCCTCCAGAATGGTTGGATCAGTTCACAACTCCACCAACAATGCATTAGTGCCCCAATTTTGCCACATCACCTCCACCATCTGCCACTTTCCTTTTACCATATTGGTCAATGTGGTAGGTGTAAGGTGTTACCTCAGCAATGTTTTAATTTGCATTTCTCTAATCAAGACTGATTTAGAACATTTTTTCATTTGATTATTTATGGCTTTGATTACTTCATTTGAAAATTCATTGTTCATATCTTTTGACCACTTGTCAGTTGGGGAAGAGCCTCTTCTCTTAAGGCAGTTTAGAGACCTTTCAGCTAGGCCTTCAGTTAGAAAATGAAAAGCCAATCAACAAGCATTTATTGAGCATCTATTATGTGCCAGGAGCTAAATGAAGCATTAGGGATACAATGACTAAAATAAAATGGTCGCTACCCTCAAAAAGCTTACATTCAACAGACAGTTGCATAACAGTATTTAAGCAAGAATATTTGCAAAATACTTATAAAATAAAGAAAATTAGCTCAGCCTGTCTGGCATTTTTTCAAAGCATCATCTATGAGGGATAGAAGGTTTTCCTTTCCAAAGTAAGAACATTTCAATCACACAGTATCAGCTCCTTTAGGGTATGACTTTTTGGTCCTTTGCAGCCCCAGTACCTAGCACATTAAGTATACATAGAAGGGACTTAAAATGCTTTTTTTTTTAAAATTTGATTGGAGCAAGTAACAATGTTGACTCCAGTGAAGGAATTTTAATATATGAATAAAAGCTTCTTGAGGACAGGGACTATTTCTCATTTGTCTTCCTATCCCAAGAATTTAGCAAGGCCTTGCACTTAGTAGGAACTTAAGAAATACTTGCTAATTGATTTTTCAGAGCTCAGAGGGATCCATTTTAAAAATCTGCTAGTTAGGTAATTAGGGGAAGGGAATTGTTCTCATTTTGGCAGATCAATCTAAACTTTGGGGAGGCAAAGAAAGAAAAAAATAATTCCTGCCCTCAAAGAGCTTGCAGTCTAATAAGAGAGAAAACATGAAATGACTATGTTAAAACAAGCTCTATCCAGGGTAAATTGAAGATGATCTCAGAGGGAAGACACTAAGATTAAGGAGGACTGGGAGAGATTTTTTATAGAAGGCAGGATTTTAATTGAAACTTAAGGGAAACTAGGGAAGACAGGAGGCAAAAATGAGGAAGAAGAGCATGTCAGGAATGGGATGCATAAAGCAAAAATGCTGGGAGGTGCGGGGCAGCTGGGTAGCTCAGTGGAGTGAGAGTCAGGCCTAGAGACAGGAGGTCCTAGGTTCAAACCCGGCCTCAGCCACTTCCCAGCTGTGTGACCCTGGGCAAGTCACTTGACCCCCATTGCCCACCCTTACCAATCTTCCACCTATGAGACAATACACCGAAGTACAAGGGTTTAAAAAAAAATGCTGGGAGGTGGGAGATGGAGTGTTTTGTATGAGGAGCAGCAAGGAGACCAGCGTCATTAGATCCCAGAATGCATGAGTGGAAAAAAGGGCAAGAAGACGGGACAGGTAGGGAGGATCCAGGTTATGAAGGGTTTTAAAAAGGCGGAAGAGAAATTCTGACATTTGATTCTGGAGGTGATGGGGAGACACAAGAGAGTCTATTGAGCAGGAGGTGACACGGTCAGACCTGTGCCTTAAGAGATCACTTTGGCATCAGAGTAGACTATAGATTGAAGTGGGGAGAGTCATGAGACAGGGGGGCTGACCAGCCTATCACCACTTTAGTCCAAGCAGGGGGTGATGAGGGATGATACCAGATTGGTGGCAACGCCAAAGGAGGATAAAATGAGATGTCTCGTTAAGGGAGAAACGACAAGCTTTGACAACTTACTATATCTGGATGGTGAGAGAAGATGAGAAAGAGAAGAGGACAGCTGGGTTTTGAGCCTGGGTGACAGGGAAGATGGTAATCTCCTCAATAGTAAAGGGGAATTTTAGGGGATGAAAGGCTTTGGGGGTGGGGAAGACAACGAATTCTGTTTTGGACCTGTTGAGTTGAGATGTTTATGAGACATTAAAGCACGGATGTCAGAAAGCAGCTGGAGATGAGAGAGTGGAGGCTGAGAGAAGTTGGGGATGGACAAGTAGATTTGAGAGTCATATTCATAGAGATGATCAATGAAACCATCAATCAGAGCCGGCTAGACCACCAAGTAAAGTCATGTTCAGGGAGAAGAGAAGGGGGTCTGGGGCAGAGCCTTGGGAAACCCACACACACAGCTAGTGGACCTGGATAAAGATTTGGCAAAGGGGCAGTTGGAAAACCAGGAGAGTTCAATGTCTGGAAAACAAGAGAGAAGAAAATATCAAGGAAGAGTCCAAGGCTGCAGAGAGGTAGAGAAGGAGGAGAATTAAGGAAAGGCCTTTAGATTTAAGAGTTAAGAAGTCATTAGTGATTTCGATTACAGAATGAGGTCAGAGGCAGCTAGGTTGCACAGTGGAGAGAGTACTGGGCTTGGAGTCAAGAAGTCCTGAATTCAAGTATAGCATATATATTATATAGTACATATAAATGAATATATTTCTATATATGTAATATATGTAGCATGTAGCTTATGTGCTATATATTACATGTGTATATTATACATGTATATAAATAAATACATATATCCTATATATAAAAACTATAAAATGGAGATAATAACAGCAATTACATCCCACAAATGTTGTGAAGATTAAATGAGTTAATATTTACAAAGTTCTTAGTATGGTGTCTGACACACAGTAGGAGCTTAATAAATGTTTACTCGTTTCCTTCCTTCTTTACAACACAGAGTTAAGAAGAGAGTGAGAGCCCAGGAGGATGAAAGATGCTCTGCCTTGAGAAACTGAGGACTTATTGGGCACCTAGGAAGCCCTAACTAAAGAACTGCTCTTTAAAGGGTAGGACAGCTCTTCAGTAGTCTCCCACAAGTGAATTCTTTTTGCCTTAATCCCTGAGCCCTAATCCCTTCCTGAGAACACTCAAAGGCTCATACCTTGGAATGTATGATGAGCATGGTAACTTCTCTGGTTTCTCTGGATGACTTAAAAGAGGGGAGCCAAATAGAATGCCCTTTCTAAGATGAATTACTGACTCATGCTTCATCCTGATTGATCCATCCATCATTAGATCATTCCTGTTAACTCATCTTGAGTCATCATCATTAGCCAGTCACCATGTTTAACTTTCAAGGCCAAATTCCATAGTTGGAGCTGACACAGACTGGGTCTAGCAGACTCCTGAGACAGAAATGCTGTGACTGTTTGGATCTGACTTGTGATCCAAGAAGAGAATTATCTGATGTTCTATGAAATTATGAACCTAAGGTCATAAGTCAAGGGAGCTGGGAGAGGGAGTAGTAGCCTCGAGGTCAGGGAAAGTTGGAGCCAGTCCTACAAGATAGCTGAAATGCTGCCAGGTTACAAGCAGTGAGACATGCTGGGATATGTCCACATAAAGCCAGGATCTTTCTGGCCCCTCATGAAGGAACTGTGCTGCCTGAGCTGGGGCCCTGAATCATAGTTACGATTTGGCTTCATCTTCCATTGAGATGATATGCTGAGATTTTTATGAAATCCCTGGGATTAGAAATCTATTTTGGTTCTTAGAGCTCATCTGGTGTCAAAGATGCATCCATTTAGAACCAGGGGATATCAGAGGACATCTGGTCCAACCCCTTCATTTTACAATTAAGCAAATCCTTTCAGAGTCAGGCTAAATGATTTGTCCAAGGTCACCCAGGTAGGAAAAGGAAGAGATGGGATTTGAACCTGCATCATCTAATTCCAAATGTCATACTCTTTCCACTGTAGCATTCTTCATTTCTCATCCCAATGCCTAATTTTATAGATGAGGAAACTGAGTCCTGGAGGTCTCAGGGGATCAAAGTGATTTACACAAGGTTGTGAGCTCCTTGAGTGCAGGGACTGTCTTTTGCTTCTGTTTATATCTCCAGTGCAGCTTGGCACAGTGCTTGGCACATAGTAGACAATAAATATTAATTGACTGATTGACTTGGGTAACAAGTGGCAAAGTTGGGATTTGAACCCAACTGATCTGACTGAAATCTAGTGCTCTTTCCAATACAAAACACTGTAAAAAATAGCATTTTGATAGGAGTTTTATTTCGTTTGTGTATCCCTATAGTAGTTTATTGATGGGATAAAAACTTGATCAATGCATGTTGAATGAATTAGTAACTTGTGACATTTCTGAGGATTCTCATTCCTACTCCTATGCTCCTGGACAAATCAGATTCTCAGAGTTAGGTGGATGTTCCTACTTCACTGTCCTAAGGGAACCCTTGAGGAATTGGACTGATTCTTTAATGCCACAGACTTGAGCTCCTACATTATTATTCCTTTTTGAGATTCTCAGTCTATCATCTGATGTTGTTGTTTAGTAATTTTAGTCTTGCCCAACTCTTCTAGTCCCATTTGGAGTTTCCTTGGTAAAGATACTAGAGTGGTTTGCCATTTCCTTCTCCATCTCATTTTACAGATGAGGAAATGAGGCAGAGTTAAATGATTTGCAAGGGTCACACAGCTAGTAAGTGTCCAAGGTCAGATTTGAACTCAGATCTTCCTAACTCTGGGCCAGTACCCTAACCACTGTACCACCTAACCTGCCTGGATAACATTAAGTAGCTTTAGAAGGGAGTGTTTCTTTCCTAAGATGGTACAACAATGACATTTGGTACAAAGCATCCTCTCAAAGTAGCACATTCCTACTCAACCCTCATGTAATCCAAACTCCTTTTAAAGGAGAAGATGCCAAGATTCAGAAGAATTAATGAGTTTACTTAAGGTAATAGCTAATTAGCATAAGAGCTAGAATTACAATAGACGGATTCCAGTTTGGCCACTAGAGCTGTTTCCATTATAGGGTGCTGGGATGTCCCCAAACCTCATATAGAAAAGGAGTGGGGGGGGCAGCGGGGTAGCTCAGTGGATGGAGAGCCAGGCCTAGAGACGGGAGGTCCTAGGTTCAAATCTGACCTCAGACACTTTCCAGCTGTGTGACCCTGGGCAAGTCACTTGACCCCCATTGCCTACCCTGACCACTCTTCTGCCTTGGAGCCAATACACAGTATTGACTCCAAGATGGAAGGTGAGGGTTTTAAAAAAAAAAAAAGAAAGAAAAGGAATTCATCGTGATTCTCCATTCTTTGTGCTTTCTCCACTACTGTCTGGGCTACTTCCCCTTCCTTCTCTCCCCTCTCTCCCACTCCCAAGCAGCATAAACCACCCAAGATGATTCTGAGGGAAATGGAACTTCCAAGGATGCCAAGGGTATGAGATAATTGACTGCTCCAAACTTTGTGTTTTTTCTAACCTTTTTACTTTTTAAAATTTATTAATTTATTAATTTAATTTAGAATACTTTTCCATGGTTACATTTTTTCCTAATTTTCTATGATGAAGACTCAGGTCCCATTCAGTGTGAATCAGAGTTTCTTAGAACCATGCTATATGGCATTTTGGTGATTGTTGATGCTCCTGGCCTTCTGGACACGAAGTTAATTCTCAGAATCTGAAAGGACCTCAGTAGCCATCCATCAAGTTCAACCCATGACCATTACCCTAGAAGACCCTCCAAACACACACACACACACACACACACACACACACACACACACACACACACACACACACACCTGGGCATTCACATTCTTTGATGCATGATCATCTCACCTCTTTCTAAAGACCTTCTGGGAGGGAGGCCTTCAGCTTCCTTTCTGGAGAAGGGAATGGAGATAGACGATGAAGTGTGCAATGTTTATCTTCTTCACCACAAGTTCAGCATTTGGAAGGAAACTCTTCTCCCCATTTGCTTTCAATTCAGTTCAATTCAACTGAACAAGCATTTATTAAATAAGCATCTACTGGATGCTCATCGCCATGCTAGTAATTCTGGGGATACACAGACAAAACCCAACTATCCCTTGCCCTCAAGAAGCTTACAATCCACTGGGGGGAGGGGGGAGGGAATCAACATGTATATAAATAAGCAAATATAAAATATACACAAAGGACTAATAGGAAGGGGAATTTTGAAAGGAATGATCTATAGTTTTGACTCCACTGGAGAAGTAGAAAGAATTTTGTCTGTTCCCAGAAAAGTGAAACAAGCAGGCTTTTTATTTTTACATATCATGTGGCCTGGATTAGAGTGTGGCTTTAGTTCTGAAGAAACTAAGCTGTCTCTGAGACATAAAAATTAAGGTGGGAGTGATGGTGGTGGAGGGTCAATAATGGTAACTCTCTTTTCTGCAGCCAGTGAGAGGAGCCACAAGAATGCTGAAGGACAGCGACTGATGAGAAATGGTGAGTTGCGTTGGAAAGAGCATAGGTCTGGAATTTGGAGACTTACAGTCTAGACCTGACTTTGCTACTGTGGAGCCTTGGGGGAGCTACTCCCTTTTCAGGGTCTTAGAAGAGGAAGGAATTGGAGAGGTGACAAAGGCCTTTTGAGATCATTGGAAATACCCTGGGGTGTTGCAAAATTCATGTTGTGTCTTATACAGACTAGGCAAGACCTACTCCCTTCCAGGCCTATTTAAAAACATTTTAATTCGTGTTACAATTGAGAAATCTTTGTTTGTTGATGAGGATGGCTATTTTCCTGCTTCCCATTTCTTCTGGGAATTTCTGTTTTTCTCTGTCTCAATCTTTTTCTCAGTCTCTCTTCTCTCTCCTTTCTCATACAGTTTCTTCCTTTTTCTTTTTTTTTTTTTCTCCATTGCCCACAACAAACAAAACTTCACCTGATCCTGCCTTTCTTCTCATTAGGATAAGATCTTTCATCTCTTCTACCTTTTACTGCAAGGAGTGTGTTAGCATGACAGGATCATTGGCTCTGGAAATAGTTGATGGATTGATTCAACCTCTGACACATATATCCTGTTTGACTATGGACAAGCCATTTAATCTCCATGGCCTCAAGTTTCCTCATTTATGTAATGAGGGGGGGAGACAAAATTGTCTCTCCTAACTCTGAATCTACAATTCAAGTGGCTCCCAGATTCATTGGCTGTCTTGACTTCCACTGGTGGGTGACTTTTCTCAGCCACATGGAATCTCACTTCTGACCACATCATTCTTTGTAAATGTTTTTTGTTGATGCCTTTTCTTTTTATATCACCTCCATTTCTCTACCAGAGAGATATGTCTTATACCAAGAAATAAAAATGAAGGGAAAAATAAGTTTAATGAATCTAACATGTGTGGGAAGTTAATATTGACTTGTACTCCTCTTTTTGCTCCCCCACCCCAAAACCTTTTGGTTTTTAAAGCTGCTGTTTCTGAGGCTATGTTGGGTTCTCCCTTCTTTTGTCTCGATGTATAACTGGCAGGGTGGAGACCAGCTCTTTGTTTTATGTGTAAAAAAGAACTCCCTTGGGTGGAGAAGTAATTAAATTAGCCGGGCAGATGACAAATGAGCAAGAGTTTGGCCATTCTGGATTGCCACATGGGTGTCCTGGTGTCTACAATATATGCCTCTCATTCTGATTGAGGTCTGAGTCTTCCAATCAGAGAGACCCTAGAAAGGGACTTCAAACATAACACAAATTCGCTGAGGCCACAGGAAGTTAAGGCTTTTTCTGGAACCACAGACTTGGGAGACCAACCAGTCTGGTTCTGGGCTTTTTGGCTGGAAGTATGTAGAAGCAGTGGCTAGCATGGTGGCCTTAGCCTCTGGCTCTCCCAGAGAGTCAGCCAAGTGACTTATGCTTCTCTCTCTGGCCCATGTTTTGCTATTTAATAAATAATCGTGATAAAATTAAGTTATAGTCTGCAGAGAATTTTAATCATTCCACATGTCAAGTCAAGTCCAATGGTATGTGAAATACAGTATATTCCTAGTCTCCAGACTCTGCAAAGAGAGAAGGAAGATACATTTTTATAGCTTGTTTGTATCCATGTTTGCTAAGTATAATTCCACAGTAATGATTTTGATTGTAGTTGTTTTTTATTGATATCATAGTCATTGTATATATTGTTTCTGTTTCTACTTACATTTTACATCAGTTCATATGATTCTTCCAATGCTTCCTTGCAGTATTCATATTGTTACTTGTAGTTTATTTTCATTTTCCCCCATTTTCATGCTCACAATTGTCTAACCATTCCCCAACCAATGGGTATCTATGTTGTTTTCAGTTCTTTGCTACTCCCCAAAGTACTAGTCTTTATTTCAGTGTATATGGGTACTTTTTTCCTATCCTTGGTTCCTTATGGAAGATATTTCACAGTGGAATCTCTGCCAACCTCACCATTCTACTGAAACTTTTTGTCAAAGGTTAGTCTTTTCTCAAACTTCATTCTGTTGTGGGATTGGAGAGAAAACCTGGACTGGGAAGAACACTCTCACCCAGAATGACAGGCTCCAATAATTAGCTTAAAAAAATAGACAGATTTATTAAGTTGAATGCAAGTTGAATGATTGAGTTGAATGGGCAGGTGGAATACTGCCTCCCAGAGGAGATGGGGATTGGGATTCTTATACCCTCTTGCCAACAGGGCCGATGTGACTTAGAGATGGGGTGATGGTGGGGTGATGTGTTATGAGACAGAGAGGGGGTGAACTGTGCAGGTTAGAGGATAATCAGATATCTCAGATACAAAACAGAGGCTTATCAGATGTAAATTGGGAAGTGTCTATTTGTGCTCATCAAAAATGAGGGGAGAGACCAAAAGGGAAAGTTCCTTTCAGAGACCTTTTTTTATCATGGTTTTCTGTTGCTCAGGGCCACCTTTCCTCAGCACTACAGAAAAGCAAGGAAAGAAAGGAGGAATTCGTTGTGTGCTTTTATACTTTTGGGGTTTGGGGGGTCTAGGGGAAGCCCCATATCAATTGTACTTGACACCTCTGCAGTTTTTGATACTGCTAATCATCCTTTCCCTAAATACCCTGATCTCCTTTAATATCTGCACCTTCCAAAACTCTTCCTCTATGTCTGACCATTCTTCCATCTCATTTACTGGCTCTTTATCCACTTTTCACCCCCTAAACATATATATCCCTCAAAGATCTCTCCCAGAGTCTCTTCTCTTCTCTTCTTATACTCTCACTTGTGTCTAAATTATCATCCTCTCCTCATGACTTTCATTATTCATCTCTATGTAGATACCTTACAAATCTATACGTTCATTCCCAATCTCTATCAAACTCCAGTCCCACAGCACCAACTATCTGCTAAATATCTTCACACAAATAGCCTATTTTCCTCCTAATACCAACCTGTCCACAATGGAATTCATTATCTCTTCCCCTAAATCTGGCCTTCTTCCTTTTCTGTTTTATCTTGTGTCATCCTCTTTGTCTCTCAAGTTTACAACCTTGAAATACTTTTTGACTCTTTCCATTCCTTTATCCCATTACCTAAGGGCTGTCAAATATTGTCTATTTTTACTTCCATGCCTCTTCCATATATTCCACTCATACAACCACTACCCATTACTCCAGGTCTAGACTATTTCAATAGCTTCCTACTTCTCTGGGTTCCAGTCTCTCCCCATTGCAGCTGACTAAATGATGTACCTTAGTGCAAGTCTGACCAATACAATCTCCTGATTTAAAATAGCAAACAAACCAACAAAATCCTCGCCCCTTAGTGGCTCCCCATTGCTTTTAGAGCAAAATCTAAGCTGTTGTTTAAAACCTTCTATCATATGGCTCCATTCTCCCTTCCCAGCTACATTTTATATTACTTCCTACAATGATTCCCCAAACTACTAGATATTTTACAAACTCAACATGTTATCTCCTTCCATGCATCTCCATAACCCCCACCCCTTCCAATGTGGAAAGATGTCCCTCTTCATCAAGCATCATATCACCACCATGACCACCACTAGTACTACCAATCCCTTTAACAATAAATAATTATTTGAGGATTTGGTAGCACATTCTCATGAAAGTCTTAGCCTAGTGCCTCATCCTGGAATGGAGGGGACCTTTTTGTCTTCATGAATATGCTGAAGGGTCCCACATCCTTGGAGGTTCTACCAAGCTAGAGAATCTTCACTGTGGGTCCACAACAAATGCTGGACTTGATGTCTAGGGCTTGGCTTGGCCAAGTTTGGTGCCTTTTGGCAGAAGGTTGGCCACCCAAAAAATTGTTTGGCCAAAGCATCTCTTGAAGAAACTCTAAGGTACTTATAATATAAGGCCTTATAATTTGCCCTGATTGGGGAAATACAATGAAGAAATTAAAAATCGAAGAGGAAGCTTGGCAAAGAGGACAGAATGCTGGGTTTGGAGTCAGGAAGACCAGTATTTAGCTCCTGCCCTTAAATATTTTTGAGCTGTGTGCCCTATAATCTCTATGTGCCACAGTATTCTTAGCTATCAAATAAGGGAGTTAGAATTGAAGGATCACAGAATTTGAGAGATGGCAGACACCTCTGGCCACCACATCCAACTGATACCTGAAAAAAAATATACATTACAGCATTCCCATCAAGTGCTCATTCTACCTTTGCTTGAAAACCTCCACTTAGGGTGAATCATGACCTCAGCAGCATCTCATTCCACTTACACATGGCTCTCCTTGTTGGGGGTCAGGGTGTAGAGCTGTCATTTTTGCCATTGAAGGCCAAGAAGCAGTCAAATTCTTCTACAAGGCAGCCTTCTGGGTATTTAAGTATAGTTACCGGGATCCCCCTGTGTCTTAGGATATAATATAACAAATATTAAGCACCTATTATGTGCAAAAGAGAAAGTAACATTGAATAAATGAAAGTAAAATCTTCTTTAGGAAAAGGAAAGATGAAAATGGATGAATAGGAAATGTCAGACTCTCCAGAGAGATCCTAGAGTCTGCTCTGAAGGTCAGCAATTTCAGCTCCATCTGGATCCACAGGGAACACAGACATTGCCATTTCTGCAGCAGAAGGTGAGTGGAATAGAGGTTTACGATCGCAGTGGGATCTCTAGGAGAATTTAATGCATCTTCCAGATCAATCCTGTTTAGCATTACAAATACCAAAAGAATTAAAGTGCTACTAAACGTGGACAGGGAGAGTCTGGAACTAAGGCATCATGGAATTTAATAGCTGAATTTAGAAATCATTTAATTCAGTTCCTCTATTTAAAGGATGAAGAAGCCAGCAGAAAGTGTGTCAGGCCCTTTCCTTATCAGTCATATGATTATTCCTGTGGGCTACAATTAGCTCACACTCCATGTCTGTCCATGGCAAATCCATCTTTGTTATGACAGCCTTTGCTATGGCCTTAGCCAATGTGTCTGTCTTAAGCAGTTAAATATATATAGGTGCATATATATATATACATATATATATATAGTATTGTAATAAAAATCCAAGTTTTAAAATTTTGTTTGAGAAAATTTTTCAGAAAAAGAAGTCTGCTAATGCTTTGAAACCAGAAAATGGACTATTTGCCTGCAGAAACCTACACTGAATCAAGATGATCCAGAATGAACTTCGGAATGCAACTGATTGAACTTAAGGGGATTGAACACAATTATTTATTTATTTTTTTAAACCCTTAACTTCGGTGTATTGTCTCATAGGTGGAAGATTGGTAAGGGTGGGCAATGGGGGTCAAGTGACTTGCCCAGGGTCACACAGCTGGGAAGTGGCTGAGGCCGGGTTTGAACCTAGGACCTCCCGTCTCTAGGCCTGACTCTCACTCCACTGAGCTACACAGCTGCCCCTTGAACACAATTATTTTGAATTTAAACTCTTATGCCAAAGGGGATTGCCCCCTAATTGGCTTTTTGTCAATGTGCCTAAAAAAACATTGGTTTTGCTCTCTCTCTTTCTATTTCTTCTACTTACCTCTTATGTCTAACTATTGTAGTTAGAATTTTAGGAGTACAAGATGATTATGTTAAATGATCGTTTTGGGAGATGAGTCTCCCAAATGATGGGGGAGGAACTGTGATAATAAGATTAAATCTATCCTGACCATCTTTAGATTTAATCACTAAAGGTGAAAACGTCTTCACTTAACTCACAAGTTGGGTGGTCTGTTACCCATGTGTGCTAGAGTGAGTGATGAATCAGAATTTACTGAGGGTCTCCTGGGCAGTTCTTTTTTTTTTTTTAACCCTTAACTTCTGTGTATTGGCTCCTAGGTGGAAAAGTGGTCAGGGTGGGCCATGGGGGTCAAGTGACTTGCCCAGGGTCACACAGCTGGGAAGTGTCTGAGTCCAGATTGGAACCCAGGACCTCCCGTCTCTAGGCCTGACTCTCAATCCACTGAGCTACCCAGCTTCCCCCTACTCCTGGGCAGTTCTAAGAAAAACATCTGTTGGGATTGGACACACAAACTAAGAGGAGGTCCCAGGAAGTGATGCAAAAGAGGCCCCTTTAAAAAGAGACCTCAGTGAGCTGGACTCTCTCTTCTGGTTCATGAATGGGACCTGAAGGAGCTCTTCTGGTTCGTGACTAGACTTGGAGGAGGTCTGGAGCTAGTGAGATTGTTCCACGTGGTGAGTGTTAAGACTGAATCTTCCTGAACTTCTCTTAAGGAACTTCCTTTTAATAGAGCCTCTGTGGCTGAAGCTTTTGCTTTGTTCACCTTCGAGACCCTTCAGGCCTCTGGCTTTCTGGCCTTGGGATCAAGGCCGGATTTCCCTCAGCTGAGGGTTAATTAGATCTACCTGGATTGAACTAGGGGATCAGAGCAAATTACCTACTGTGTTAGATTACTGATCCTATCTCATCCTCTCTCTTATTTCCTTATTTCTACTTCCTCTTCTCATTCGTAAATAAATTTCCATAAAAGTGTTTTTAATTTGAATTTAATCCTTAATTGGGGACTGATAATTGTTCAATCCCCTGGCCACCAACCTTTAATATTTACCCAATCGAAACCCCTTTTTACCCCTTACAATATATAACGTATGGATTATTATTATTATTATTTGTAGTAGTAGAAGTAGTCTGATTCTGAAAGGCAGAGATGTGGAGGGTCAGCTTTCCTCACATGGGGGATGTGGTTTATGGAGATGCATGGAGGAAGGAGACAGTATGTGGAGTTAGAAGAACATCTAGTTTTTAGGGAATCATTAGAGGAAGTAATATGAAATGCAGCTGGGAAGGGAGATTGAAGCCATATGATAGAGGGTGTTTATTGCCAGCTTAGATTTTTCTCTAAAAGCAATGGGGAACCACTGAAAGTTGGGGTTTGGGGTTGTTTGCTTTTCTAAACCAGGAAAGAGTGGTGGTTAGACCTGTACCTTAGTTAGTTATATATAAGCACTGGGACCTCAAACTATACTTTGCCAACCCAGATTGTAGAGAAATCAAGAATTTGTGAACAGGAAGAATCACAGAGGCCATCCCAGTCTAATCCATATCTGAGCAAACATTGTCCCTACCTCAGAGAGGCAGTTTGGGAAGCAGTAAGAGCTTTGGAGTTGGAAGTTCAGATCTCTCCTCTTCCATTCATTAGCTCTAATTTATTAGCTGTGTCATCTGGGCCATCCCCTCCCTGATCATCACTCTCCTTATCTGTAAAATGAAGAGTCTGTACTAATTCAACATTAGCTGTTCCTCAAAAGAAACCCAGAGAAAATCTTTGGTTCATTTTTACTTGGACCTCGATTTTGATATTCTTCTTTCTCCAGAAGAAGTTCTCCCCTTTGCCCTTCTCCGGCTAAACTCTGGTAATTGCCTCAATCAGATCTGGATGTGGCAACCTCTAAAGACCCTTTGATTTAGAAAGGACTTTGACAAACTGAGGTGAGCTCAGAGCAGGGCAAGCAGGATGTCCGAGGGGCTAGAGACCACGCTGTATGAGGATACTGAAAGGAAGCAGAAATGTTTAACCTGGAGTAGTTGAGAGTGAGACAGTAGGATTAATTAACCAAACAATATTTGTTAAATGCCTACTATGTGCCGGTACTGGGCTGGGTGCTGGGTTGCCATCTTCAAATATTTAAAGGGCCATCCAGTGGAAGAGATATCAGGTTTGTTCTGTGTAATTCCAGACAGAAGAACTCAGTAATTTGAAAATCAAAAAGATTTGAAAATCAAAAAGGAGCACCTGCAGGCTGGAGGGTGGGTTTCTCTCTTCCCTGGGGTCTTTAAACACAGGTTGGATCAGCGCTTAGAGCAGTGATTCCTAAAGTGGGTGCTACCGCCCCCTGGTGGATGCTGCAGCGATCCAGGAAGCAGTGATGGCCACAGGTACATTTATCTTTCCTATTAATTGCTATTAAAATTTAAAAAAATTAATTTCCAGGGGGCTAAGTCATATTTTTTTCTGGAAAGGGGATGGTAGGCCAAAAAAGTTTGGGAACCACTGGCTTGGAGGGACTGTGCTAAAGGATATCTTTGCTGAAGTCCAGTTGGAATAAATGACTTCTGGGGGCATTTCGAGCTCTGACATCCATCCATATTCTGGCATCCTAACTCTTCAGCTCTATTGATCTATGAGCTAAAACATAAGGTCGCGTCTTCCAGCCTGGTGCTTTTCCCAACAGAGCTGGGGACCTGAAAATATGATCTTTAGTTTGTTCCTTAGTTTTTAAAGTATGCCCTGGAGGGGCCTGTGGAGGGAGGGGAAGATGAGAGAGGCATGGAAAGGGGACGGGACAGATAACTAGGACGAGGAAGACCAAGAAGAAAGCCAGCATGGAAGCTGGCAAGGGAGATGCCTCGAATCTCACAGGACTAAGAGCAATGCAAGCAAGAATGATGGCACTTTCCCAACCATAAAACTGACAGAAGACAGACAGGTAAGAGTCGGCCCTAATTCTCCACCATCGTTTATATCTTTTGTAAGCTTTATTTAATCCCCGAATTTACTGGGTGCTGCCATTAGAGTCCGGATGCTGTGTTTTTCTTGTCTCCTCAGCAGTGAACCTGGTCAGCCTCCTGAGAACTACTGTAGATGAGGGTGGTCCTCCAAGAGGCTCAGCGATTACGCAGTGTTCTCACAGCGTACGTTACCAGGCACAAATATTATCATTTAAGGTACTTGTTCTCTCCTAATATACCCAGGGGAGAGAAGCAAATTTATGTTTCTGGATAGAAACCATGTTTCTGTTTAGATGTATCTGTTAAAAAGAGAGACAGACAGACAGACAGACAGAGACAGAGAGAGACAGAGAGAGAGACAGAGAGACAGACAGACAGAGACAGAGAGAGAGACAGACAGACAGAGACAGAGAGAGAGAGACAGAGAGAGAGAGAGAGAGAGAGAGAGAGAGAGAGAGAGAGAGAGAGAGTCCTTTTAGAAGGGGAAGCAGATATCCAGAAAGTGTTTAGAAGTTTTTTAGAATAGTTTGGAGCAAAGCGCATGTCTAGGAGGACACTGGGAACAAGTTTCTCTGAAAAAGATCTGGAGATGTTGGTGAACCACAAGCTTAAAAGGAGGCATGTTAACATTGAAATCACAAAACCTAATAAGAGCTTAGGTGGCACTGAGGGAAGCAGAGCGTTAGGAGGAGGCAGCCAGTAGTCCTGCTTTTCTCTGCTCTGCTCATATATGATGAGTGTCCAGAGGAAGACAGCTTGTTTGGTGGGAGGACTGGAAAGAGCAAAGCATGAAGGAACTGGGAATGTTTAAAATGAAGATGGTGGCCTAGATTGGCCCAAGATCTTTCCCACTTCTCAAATTCTAGCTCCCTACTACTGAAAGAGGAGGGTAAATGGAAACCTGCAGAGGAGAAGACAAGCTGTAGCGTTCCTGACACTGGGCAAAGCTAGCGAGCCCTGACAAGGATAGAATGACTCCCGGTAGCAAGAGCAAACCAAGCCATGAGAAAACCAGAGCCAACCAATTTTGTTGAGTAAAAAAAGTACTTAATTTTACTCAAATGTATTTTTAAAATCTGATCTTCGGGAGCCAAGATGGTAGAATAGAAGCCGGGGCAGCTTGTACTGCTGTGAGAATCCTCCCAACCAAAGTAAAAATGATGCTTCAAATAAATACTGGAGTGAAAAACCAACCAGGAGGCAGAGGGAAGCCACTTCCATGCAGAGAACAACTTGGAAGGTAGGCAGAGCGCCAGGGGCCCTGGGGGGAGAGGGGAGCACAATCAAGGTTTGAAAAAGAGGATTGCATTGAGAGAAAAGAGATCGGAGAGGGGGAATGGGGTAAATTATCTCACTTAAAGAGGTGGAGAAAACTATGACAGTGGAGGGGAGGAGGAGGGTGCTGATGGGCAGTGCTTAAACCTGTAAACTCTCATTGTACCTGGCTCCAACAGGGAACACATCTGAGTATTGAGTCCTACCCACCCTATAGAGAAGTAGGAGCAGAACAAGACCAGAGGGCTGGTGACTGAAGGAAAGGGGAAGCAGGGAGTGATGGTTAAGAGAAATACTTTGTGAGGAGAACAGAGTGAAAGGAGAAAGAGCAGGATCAAAATAAGATGGAGAAGAATACGCAGCTGATAATCCTCACTATGAAAGTGATCAGGATGAACTCACCCATAAAACAGAAGCAGGTAACAGAATGGATTGAAAACCAGAGTCCTGTGATAGATTGTTTACAAGAAACATATCTGAGGCAGGAAGACCCAACAGAGAAAAAATAAAGGGGCTGGAGCAGAATTTATTGTGCATCATCTGAAATACAGCAGTAAAAAATAGAAGTAAAAAAAAGCAGGAGTAGCAATCATGAACTCAGACAAAGCTAAAGCAAAAACGCCTCTAATTAAAAGAGATAAAGAAGGAAATTACTTCATGCTAAAAGGTCCTAGAGACAATGAAGTAATATCAGTATTAAATATACATGACCATGAAGTATTATCAGTATTAAATATACATGAACTTAATGGAGGGTATGGCCCTCCAAATTTTTAAAGGAGAGATTAAGTGAGCTTCAGGAAGAAATAGACAATAAAACTACTCTAGTGGGGGACCTCAACTTGCCCCTTTCAGATCTAGATAAATCAAACCAAAAAATAAACAAGAAGGAAGTAAAAGAAGTGAATGGAATTTTAGAAAAGTTAGGACTAATAGGTCTATGGAAAAAATTGAATGGGAACATAAAGGAATATAACTTCTTTTCAGCAGTACAAAAAACTGACCATATATTAGGGCATAAAAACTCCACAATCAAATGTAGAAAAGTAGAAATAATTAATGTATTCTTTTTATATCATAATGCAATAAAAATGGTAATCAATAAGAGTCCATGGAAAGAAAAATTAAAAAAATTAATAGGAAATGAAATAATCTAATGTGAAAAGGGGGTGAGTCAAAGAAAAAATCAATAATTTCATTAAGAAGAATGACAATGAGGAGACATTTCAAAATTTATGGGATACAGCCAAAACAGTGCTTAGGGGAAAATTTATATCTCTAAAAGCTTACATCAATAAAATAGAGAAAAAGCAGTTCAGTGAATTGGGCATGAAACTAGAAAGAACAAATTAAAAATCCTCAATTAAAAATCCTAAAAAATTAAAAGGACAAATTAATAAAATTGAAAGGAAGAGAACCATTGAACTAATACATAAAACTAGAAGTTGGTTTTATGAAAAAAAATAGAACATTGGCTAATTTGATTAGAAAGGGAAAGAAGAAATCAAATAATCAGTATCAAAAATGAAAATGGTGAACTCACCACTAATAAAGAGGAAATTAAAGCAATTGTTAGGAGCTATTTGGTCCAAATATATGCCAATAAATCTCATAGTCTAAGCGAAATGGATGCCTATTTACAAAAATATAAATTGCCCAGATTAACAAAAGAGGAACTGGAATACTTAAATCCATCTTAGAAAAAGAAATTAAACAACCCATTAATGATCTCTCCAAGAAAAAATCCCCAGGGCCAGATGGATTCACAAGTGAACTCTACTGAACATTTAAAGAACTATTAATGCCAATACTATACAAATTCTTTGGAGAAATAGGCAGAGAAGGAATCCTACCAAATTATTTTTATTTTACAAATGTTATACTATTACCTAAGCCAGGAAGAGCAAAAACAGAGAAAAAGAAATTATAGGCCAATTCCATCAATGAATACAGATGCAAAAATTTTAAAAGAAAATATTATCAAGGAGACTACAGCAATATATTCTAAGGATCATTTACCACTATGACCAGGTGGGATTTATACCAGGAATGCAAGGCTGGTTTAATATTAGGAAAACCATCAGCATAATTAACCATATTAATAACCAAGCTAAAAGAAATCATATAATTATCTCAATAGATGCAGAAAAATCCTTCAATAAAATAAAATATAAGATCCATTCCTACTAAAAACACTAGAAAGCATAAGAATAAATGAGCCATTCCTTAAAATGATAAATAATATCTACCTAAAGCCATCAGCAAGTATCTTCTGCAATGGGAATAAATTAGAAGCCTCCCCCAAAAGATCAGGAGTGAAGCAAGGATGCCCATTATCTAATTAATTTATTCAACATCGCATAAGAAATAATTATTTAATATTGTAGAAGAAATTATACTTAAATTCATTGTATTAATAGTCAATGTTTATTATTAATATTAATATTTATTTAATATTGTATTATTTAATTTTATTTTTATTATTAATTTATTATTTAATATTGTGTAAGAAATTATAAACAAGATGGTTTCAGAAAAAGCTGGAAAGATCTACAGGAACTGATGCAGAGTGAAATGAGCAGAACCTGGAGACTATTATACACAGTGATAGCAATATTGTACGATGATCAGCTGTGAAAACTCGGCTGTTCTCAGCAGTATCATGTTCTGGGACAATCCTGAAGGACTTGTGACAGGGAATACTATCCACCTCCAGACAGAACTGCTGGAATTGGATGAGGATCAAAGCATACGATCTTTTACGTTTGTTTATTTATGGCTTTTTTGGGGGGGGTTTGGTTTAGCATGAGGGTGCTCTTACAACAAAGACCAATATGGAAGCGTATTTTGCATGATGATACAAGTGTGGGCCAGATCAAATTGCTTATCATCCCTGAGTGAGGGGAGGGAAGGAAGGGGGAGAATTTTAGAAATTCTTTTGGAATTTTTTTTTTTGGAATTTTGGAAATTTTGGGAAATGAATATTGAAAATTATTATTACATGTAATTAGGAAAATAAAAGTTTTCAGTTAAAAAATATGATCTTCAGTGATGCATTTTGTCTTTTTGTATAGTAACTACTCCCTAAAAAGTTATATTTCTTATTTAAAAAGCCCACATTTTTGTTGTTCCGTTGCTTTCAGTCATATCCAGCTCTTTGTGACCCTATTTGGGGGTTTTTTTTGGCAAAGATTCTGGAGGGGTTTTTCTACATCCTTAAGCTCATTTTACAGATGAAGAAATGGAAGCAAACAGGGTGAAGTGACTCGCCCAGGGTCACAGAGCTAGTAAGTGTCTGCTACCATATTGGAGCTCAGGTCTTCCAATTCCAGGCTTGGTGCTTTCTCCACTGGACCATCTAGCTGCCCCCTCCTTACCCACCCCAAACCGGTATAACTTTGGGGAAAACTCTGCTCTATTTCCTTTGGCTCAGCCATCTCCATGGGAAGCCCAGCTGTCTAGACGGGAGACCACATGCCAGAAACCACTATCTGTCTGGTGGCAGCTTGTATAAACTTTGGCTACAGACTTTTGGAGAATTGTCGACTCTGTTGATGCAAGGCAGCATCGCACTGGAACACAACTCCAACTTTGGAGCCAAGAAGCTCTGGATTCAAGTCTCATTTTTGACCTGTATTGTTGCTTTTCTCCTTTGGAGAACATAACGGAGCTCTCAATGTTCTCTTTAAGAGTATAAGTTGTAGGGAGGCAGCTGGGTGGCTCAGTAGATAGAGAGCCAGGCCTGGAGACAGGTGGTCCTGGGTTCAAATTTGGCCTCAGACCCTTCCTCTCTGGGTGATCCTGGGCAAGTCCCTTAACCGCTATTGCCTTTCTCTTACTGCTCTTCTGCCTTGGAACCGATACCCAGTATTGATTCTAGGATGGAAGGTAAAGATTAAAAAAAAAAAGACTCTAAGTTTGATAAAGGAAGTTTGTTCATCCCATAGCGCTCTACACCAGTGAAATCGCAGGTCTAGTCTCTGTCCTGTTAATGTCACCGTTTCTCAGTAAATTATTAACGAAAATTATGGCAACATACATTTTGCTTTATTTATGTATTTCTGACACTTAATTTTAAAAAATTTAATCCAATTCTCTCCCTCCATCCCTACGTTCCTGGACCTGTCGGTAAAGCATGCGATAGGATCGCCATTAGACACGTGAAGTGATGCAAAGCATTTCCATTTTAGCCAAGTTACCAAAAAACGGTCAGGAAAAATAAAGTGAAAAAAGTCTGCTTCACACGGCACTCAGCCCTCGTCCCTTCTCCCTCTGGAGGTCGAGAGCACTTTTCTTCACGGATCCTTTGAGTCTTCCAGCCTCGACTTGGTCACCCAAGCTGTGCCTTTCACGGCTGACCACCATACAGTACTGCCGTCCCTCTACAGCGTTCTGGTTGTGCTCGCTTCCCTTTGCACCGGTTCTACGTCTTCCCAAGTTTCTCCAGAATCACTTTGCTCATCGCTTCTTAGAGCCCAATCGTATTCCATCACAATCTTACATCACAACATTTTCAGCTCTTCCCCAATGGGTGGGCAGTTCAGTGAACCCTGGGCTTAGGTTCTGGGGCTCTAAAACCTGGTGCTTAAAAAAACAAGAATAATTCTGGGGCTGATAAAGTTAATGGCAGAGGCCTGGCGTGTCGCAGGCTTTTCTCAAAGAAGGGCTGCTCAGAATTTGAACAAGAGGTCACTCATTGCAATTTTAGAGACTTAAATCCCCCAAATATCAGATGGCAGGTAGAGATGAGCTGCATGACCTTAGCAAAGTCACTTTACTCTCAGATCTACAATTTCTGATCTATAAAATGAGGCATTGGACTACACGATCTCTGATGTTCCATGATTGATAACAGACTGGACTGCACGAAGGGCTGTATCCTTCCTGCATTGGAGAAAGGAGACTAGAAATGTATGCATTTTGTACTCATTAAGCTTTGCTTTCCCTGGGGTGGCCCTAGTTAATGAGGTGCTCTGTAAGGAGTTATAAGATTGCAAAGTTGTGTGAGATGACTTTATTTATTACACAAGGATTCCATGCTCTTTGGCCATCCCCACTCTGTCCGATAAGCAAGAATTCTGTAGGCCAAGAGGAGTTCTAGACATTGCTACACATTGATCCTGCTTTGGAGAGAAAAGGTATCATTTCCTTCATTATTTCGGCTCCCTGATCATCTATTTCTGCTTTCTAGCTTTATGATTTGCTCCGTATGTCACAGGGGTGCCCCAGTCCGCTTTTAATCATTCCTCCATCTGTGGATTAAATGAAATGGGCTCTTGAAATGGCATCGTTTTAAATATCAGGCAGCTGGCCTCAGCAATTCAAGTAATTGTCCCTGGAGTGGAATCTCCAGCTTTCCTCTAAAGTTGAACTTAAATGTCATCTCCTCCCTGAAGCCCATCCTGATTTAATAAGTACTTACTGTGTATAAAGCACATGCCTTTCTCCCCTCTATTAAATGAGAGAACCAAGGCTCAGACAGGTTAAGTGGTTTGATTAAAGCCATCATAGTGGCTAAATATCTGAGGTGGTCGCTTAACCCTGATTGCCTCTCTTTCTTCATCTGTAAAATGAGCTGGAGAAGAAAGCAGTAAAGCCCTCTGGGACCTTTGCCAAGAAAACTCCAAATAGAGTCATGAAGAGTTGGCATGCCTGAAAAATGCTTGAACCACAACTGTGTGTGTGCATGTATGTGAAATTTATAAAAACCGAATAATGGAACACGAACAATCGGGCATGTATGCTTTAAAACTATTTTTTAAATCATTAGGCAGAGAAATCAGAATGGCAGGAGCCCCCTGCAGCTAACCATGAGCCATTGTGTTTGTGATCTCATCCACGCGCATCTTTCCTACAATGGCGCAGAGAGCAAACCTCCAGACCTCATCATTCTGTGTGCTTCTTGTCAGTGCCTTTTTGGGAGGCCACCCAGCGTGCTCTAGAGCTTCCTCCAGATCTCTTGCAGTATGTGAGCCGTCCATCAGTTATTACTCACACTTACTATATAACTACATAAATGTTCTCTGCCCTTTTATGGTCACACATATTCTGCTGGCGTGGTTCAGGTCCTTCTCTGGGGCAATTTTTCATTGATAATAATTGTCTCTGGCAGATACTCACTGGCTGGGTCTGAGCACATCATCCACCCTCTCAGAGCTTCAGATAACTCGGAGTCTTAACATTTTGGTTGAATTGTATATCTGCACTGGCGGAGAGAGCCTATTCTCTGTTAATGAAGTCATCGGTCTGAAGAAAAACATAGGTGATAGCTAGCTGGCAAGATAGACTGCTGACTTGACAGAGTGATAGATGGATGGATAAGAGGTAAATGATACATAATTGCTAGCTAGCTAGATAAAGATGGCAGGTCAGTAGGTAGGTAGGTAGATGGATAGATGATAGACAGACAGACAGATAGATAAAAGGATAAAAGGATAAGTAGATAGATATGTAGATAGATTGATGGATGGGTGGATGGATGGAGAGATAGATAGAAAGATGGATAGAAAGATAGAAAGATAGATGATGGATAGAAGGATGGATGGATAGATGGATGGATGGATGGATGGATGGATGGATAGATAAATAGATATAGATGGATAGATAGATAGATAGATAGATAGATAGATAGATAGATAGATAGATCGTTTGCGTTAATAATTTGACATTTAAAACTATCTCCGATG
>NC_058133.1:6901779-6946747 GCF_016433145.1 Gracilinanus agilis | reverse complement strand
TCTTTCTTTCTTTCTTTCTTTCTCTATCTCCCCCCTCTCTATTCCCACTATCTGTTTGTCTACATTGTCTGACCTTCTTCTCCTATCCCCATATGATGGTGAGAGTGGAAGCCAAGCATATAGAACACCTAGCAGGCTCTGGAATTCTAATTGCAAAATAATGTAGGAAAATGTGATCTGTATTTGAATCCTGCTTCTGAAATTCACTAGCTTTGCAGCCACAGGCAAGTCAGTTAGCCTCCATGGCCACAGTTTCCTCATCTTTAATGGGGACACCAAGACTTGCAGTGCTGACCTCATAGGGTTGTTGTGAGCTGAAGATGGAGGTGTTTATAATGATGTTGGGAAAGTGATTCCCAGTTTAAAGATCTATCTATCAGTTATTCTTCTGGGCAGCATTTATTAATTTATAGAATTTTTTCTTGTCAACCTTTCCATTTTGTCTTTAATGAATCTTATTCATTTAAGAATATAAGCTTCTTGAAAGCAAGAGTTATTTCACCTTTTGTCTTTGTGTCTCCTGGCATGGAATATTCATATTGTTTTGGCCCCAACCCATAATTTGCTGAAGCTGAAATCTTGGTGAGGTAACTTCCTGTACTAATTCAGGTCTGACATTTTTCTGCATTTTTCTAATCTGAAGGAGCTGCATGGGCACTGAGAGATTGAGTGCCTTTGACCACATGCAATCATACACCTATTACGTCAGAAGGGGGTTAGGAACCCAGGGCATCTTAACTTAAAGACCAGCTCACTGCCCATTACACTACAATGATTTTCAGGGTTGTAAGATTTAAATTAATATCTAATAACTCCAAGTAATTATATTTTATAAGATTTATTTATTTATTTCATTTGCCAGCTCCCCTTTCTTATTTATTCTTAGTAATCAAACTGGAAGAAATAAAAGAACAAAAGTAAAAAAACCTAAGTAAAACCATGTGAGTAAAAATTCTCCTGCCTTGCTCTCACCCAACCTCCAAAACTGCTTTCCCAGGAGCAGAGAGCAAAGGTGGAGCTACATCCACAACTTTATCTTGAAAACATAAGCATGTAATGTGAGAATGAAAATGGGAAGCTGGGAAAGAGAGTTCTGGGCAGAAAATTCCAATTACACAGGGTAGATGCTTAATAAGTAATCAGTTGAATTGAATTGCACATACTTTGAATATGCTTCCCTAATTGGCTACATCTTGCCATTCATTCCTCTTCTCTCATTACTGGATTTAATTACACTGTGCTACGAAGCTCAGTAATTAAACAGGACAATATATTGCTACCATATCTGTTTATTTTCTAAGGCCTTGAACCTTTTCTTCACCAAAGCAGTCATAATTATAAGAAGGCAGAAGTATCACACTGGAGAAGGAAATGGCAAACCACTCCAATATCTTTGCCAAGAAAACCCCAAATGGGTTCTTGAAGATCTGACTGAAACAGTGGAATAGCAACAGCAGTCAGGACCACGGTCAGGGTAACTGCTGGGTTTCTAGCCACCAAGCTGTCAGGTTTATATTGGCCTTTTATTTGGAAAACAAAGACATTTGATTTGATTCTAGGAACAAAGAAGCTAGCATCTAGCTCAACCAGGCCTGCTTATCATTTCACTAAAGTCTTACTGTTGAATTTGCCATGTTCCAAGGCAGGAAGTTGGAAGTACCCAAAGCAATAGCTGGGTAAATGGATTAGATTTCTCTGGAAATCAAATGGACATTAATTTAAATCTTACTTAAATGATGTACCACCATTCCATGCTTATAAATACTTTTTGTAGAATTTTGATAAAAGCACTTAAGTGGGGTTAGGGCTGAAATTGATTATGGGCTTTTGGTAGCATCCTAGAATTTAGGGTGGGAAGGTGAGGCTCATGTAATCAGAACTAGAAGGAACCATTGAGTCCCCCTAGTAATATGAACATATATTTAGAACTGGAAGGGACCTTAGAGGCTATTAAATCCAACCCTTCATTTTATAGGTGAGGAAACTGAGGCATAGGGCTGCTAATTGACATCTCTCCATTACATACAGGAAGGAAATAGAAAGTAGTTAAGTGACAGGGATGGGATTTGAAGCTGGGTACTCTGACTCCAGGTCCATTGCTCTCTCCATTCCCTCTTCCATTTTGTTATCAATTGGTCTTGATAGAACTGGTATGCAAGGAAATAGTGATATAGGTCAATCAGGTAGAAGATCTTTTGCTTCAATTCATTTCAACAAACATATGTCATGCCTTTGCCTCTTAAAGTGGCAGGTCTGGCAGAATCCAGGCTCCAGATGTGAACTTTGATAATGTCGGACCTGTGTGGGAAGGTGGTTTTTGGGAAAAGGGAGACATTCCAACTTTCCCCAAATAAGACTGGGGGGCAGTCTCCAATTCACCCAAAGCTCCTTTGGAGTCCTCAGCGTTTATCATTGAAATCAATCTGTTCCCACTCCTATCCACAGAAGGAGACTGCTTGGATGCTGGGTTGAAGGCACAGGACCATAGGACCAAAGGACCATGGAGCTAGGATCATTCTTAGGAGGAATGCCCACACTCATCTGTTTGCCTAGTCAAAAGCACACATTAAATGCTTATTCTTGGAAATGCATAGTGAGGCAGCTTAGCTTTGTTTTCAGTTTGGGGCTGGAGTCAGGCAAACCTCCATTTGTAAAGGAAAATACAGTCAGAACACTGCCTGGCTGGGTGACCAAGAGCAAGTCATTTAGGATCTCAGCTTCCATGTCAATGACCATGAAATGAAGGCAACCATAATCCCTGCAGACCTATGCCTCAGGGTGACTCTTGAAGGCTCAGAGGAAGAAAGAACTGCACAGAGAAGTCTCTATAGAAAATGGCAGTTGTTCTTCTGCTGCATTCTTCTTGCTTTGCAGAGGTGGGGACTATGGCTATATGAACCTGCCAGTTTGTTGTGCTGGTTTGTTTTACTTAATTAGCCTTTCCAGCTCCCCTTTTTTATTCTTCGCTATTAGAGAATGGTTCTCTGAGTAAAGAAGGGGACACACACACACACACACACACACACACACACACAGAGTGTGAGAGACCCAAAGATGATTGACACAGCCATTGAACTCAAGAATGTTAGAGCTAAAAAGAACTCGAGTCCCTCCTCAGGCCATGCTGAGCCTAGTCCAACCCTCTCATTATGCAGATGAGGAAACTGAGTCCCAGAAAACTGAAATGACAGCAAGCAAGGAGAACCAGGACTCAAAGTCTATTTTCTCAAAGTCTTTTGACTCAAAATCCAGTGGCCCTTTGATTATATTGAACTGCCTTTTATGGTTATAGCTTTACAGAAAGTTATTTAATTTATGTCCTGCCTCTTGTCAAGATTTCATCTAAAGTATCCAGATTACTAAAAATGGCTCCCGCTTTCAAATCAATTCAATGAAATTCAATGTAATGCAATTTACAGGTTCCTTACTAAGCAGCTCCTAATGGCTCCTGGGTTGTATTAAAGGCCCACGTACAGGAATAGGGAGATGAAGCTTTCCTTGACCTGTTCTCTGTTTTGACAACATCTGGACTATTGTGTTCAGCTCTGGAAGTCACATGTTTCCATTTATTGTAATTATAACAGCAGCCAACATTTGTATAGGGCTTTGCAAGCACTTTGCCTCTGTTATCTTGTTTGCCCCTCCCAACAGCCCTGATGAATCAGTGCTACTCTTATTTTCTCCCCACCTTACATGGTGGCACTCCTGACTCCTACTTTTTCTCTATAATGTCCCAGAAACTTCACCCCTCCCCCCCCCCGAATTTCCCTTCACCTTTGGATTTCCCAAACTGGAAGTATCTCTGTCCCTGAATCCTCTTCCAGGACTTCCGTCTAAGGAGGACATCCAGGGCAGCCAGGTCTTCATTCTTCTCCAGGCTATACTCCTGACGGCCCTGAATGTCTCCTGCTATATTTCTTCCCCAACCCCACTTTTTATCTCCCTTTTATTTTTTTTTTCTTTCTTTATTCAAATCCAAGTTCCTTGAGGGCAGAGACTCCTTTCTCTCTGCTTGTATTTATTTGTATTCCCAGCACTTAGTAAGGTACTTGTCAAGCACTTAATAAATGCTTATTGCCTGGATCCTTAATAGAGGGTTGCTCTATCTAGAATTAGCTGGATGGTGCGCTGAAGTCAGGAAAGCCTGTTCAAACCCAGCCTGAGATACTTGTTAGTCGTATGACCCTGAGCAAGTCATTTAACCTTTGTTTGTCTCAGTTTCCTTACCTGTAAACTGAGGGGAAGTAATAGTACAAGCCTCCCAAGGTAATTATGAAGATCAAATGAAATTATATTTGTAAAGTACTCAGTGGTACATAGTAGGTACTTAATAAATGCTTGTTTCCTTCCTAGGCACAGCTAGTAACCATCTGAAGGAGGCCAGGTCTCCCAACATCAGCACTTTAGCTAGCACTGTAATAAGGTGGCCAATGTCCAGGGGAGGGAAACCAAGATGGTTAAGGACTGGATTCATGCGATGTGAATCCATTGAAGGAAAGGGGGACATGGTTAGCTTGGAGAAGAGAAGACTGCAGGGAGCTGGTGTGGGGAAGAGTGTTGAGTATTTTGACCATCTTCAAACATTCAAAGGGCTGTCCAGTGGAAGAGTAATGGCCATTTGTTGGGTTTGGCCTCATTGAAGGGGCAGACCTAAGCTTCTACAGAATGACTAGCTTTCTCACAGCCGTGGTGGTCCTGGGCTTTTCTTCTTCGGAGGTTTGCACTCAAAGTCTGGAGGACCATTTGGGGAGAGTCTCAAGTTCATCCTTCCTTAGGTATGGGTGGGCCTGGGGGACTCCCCAAGTCTCTTCTCTGGTTCTGTGACTGCAGGGAGAGTCTCTGACTTCCTCCCACATCTCTAAGTCCCATGTCTAACACCTTTCCTGAGATCTCTCCTGCCACATAAGGAAGCCATCACACTTTGGCTGCAGGATGCAGGAACCTGCTCATTCCAGGATGAACATACATACCTGAGAATAGTTCAGCGAGCTTTTTCTGAGAAGGATTAACAGATAGACTGAAGTGTGCCTCTGACACTAGATGTGTGATAATGGACAAGTTATATTGTAAGCCTCAATTTCCTCATCTGTAAAATAGGATAATAATGGCACCCACCTCCATCAATCAATCAACCCACATTTATTATGTACATATTATATAACAGGTAGGATAGCCAGGTGGTGCAGTGGATAGAAGGCTGGGTCTGGAATCAGGAAGACTCATCTTCCTGAGTTCAAATCTGACCTCACACTTACTGGCAAGTCATTTTACTCTGCCTCAGTTTCCACATCTGCGAAATGAACTGGAGAGGGAAATGGTAAACCACTCTAGGATCTGTGCCAAGAAAACCCAAAATGGAGTCATGGAGAGGCAGCCACAACTGAAAACAGTTGAACAGACTATTATGTGCCAGACATTATTCCTTGTGAGGAACATGCAAGTTCATATCTGTAAACACAAGTGAAAACCTCCATAAAATGTTTCAGCAATTTTAAGGTACTGTGTAATGCTAGACATTAAATATTGTTATTGCTTCCTTTATTTTACATACAATGGTGTAATAATAGAAATATTTCTGTCAGGTCAACAAGCATTTATTGAGCACCTACTGTGTGCTAGGCACTATGCTGAGCCCTGGGGACTCAAGAAAGTTGAAAACAGACCCTCTCTGCCTAGAAAGCACTGATTGATAGAAACAAGTAAGACCTAGTTACACACACACATACACACACACACACACACACACACACACAGAGTTCTTTTGCCAAATGATGCCTTCCCTAATGGGGCAGGGGAGGGAGGGAGTTAACTGGGTATTTTAAAGTAACAAACAAACAAATAAATTTTTAAAAAGCAATCCCTGCTCTCACAGAGCTCCCAGTCTGGGGTGGGGGAGACAGCACCCAGAATCCATGTGCAAACAAGACTTAGACAAGATAAAGTGGAGATCACCCCAAGGGAATGCTTTAGCATTAGAGAGGACCAAAAAAAAATGCTTCCTGCAGAAGCTGGGATTTCAGCTAAGACTTGAGGGAAAGCAGAGACATCGCCAGTTCTGAGACCTTGAGAGAAGGCAGCTGCTCAGTTAAAAAGATTGAGAGCAAACAGGCTCTCAAAGGAGTCTGTCTGCAGGAGAGTGCCGGAGCTCTGGCCAGGAGGCAGCTTGCCATTGACATCCCCATTACTCTCTTCTGCAAGTTCACGGGTGCCACAGTGAGCCCCAAAGGGGCCCAGGAGTCCTGCTGGAAAGCCCTAGAGGAGATTTTTCTTCTCAGCCCAGAATGTTGGCTGTCTGAAGGCCCCTTTCTCGGTGGACATTTTCTGGAGAGCTAAAAGATGTCAGCCAGGGCTGGGAGTTAGTTTAGGAAGAATTGCTTTTCTCCCACATTCTTTCTCCTTCCCCAGTCATTCCAGCGAACATTCTTCTGCTTCCTCAGTTCTTTCTGCAGAGGGAGAGCTCACCATTTCCCACGATAGCCCATTCCTATTTTGAATACTTCTCAGCGTTTGTGTTTTTCCTTATATCAAATCTAAAGTTGTTTCAAAATAAAATGAAATCCCAGGCTGCAGGGAACCGAGAAAGCAGCAGCATTTCTTAAACACCTACTACGTCAGCCGTAACATTTGTAAGTGTGGGATTAGTCTGTTGTGTTCTGATTAAAATGATCCCGAGAGACTGATTTGGGGGAAGAAGAGAAATGTTTTGATTCTATCAGTTTATTGGTTAGGTCAGCATCATAACTGATCAAGTGATGTGGGTCTCCATGGCTTTCTTGGGATCGGGGATGACCAGAGCTGGGTCAGGCAGACTAAGAAGGCTTTTTAGGGACATCCTTCCTTGACCACCACAAGACATCGTTAATTGGTGATAGCTAAGTAAGAAGTAGTCCATCAATCTATTCACCCCTTCCCATCCCCACATGCAGACGGGTCACAGATGCTGAAAAAGGACTTTTCTCCCCTTCATCTATTAACCAAATTTTGTTTAAAAGAAAGACATTCCTAGGATTCCCAAGGACAAAGAAAAGGCATCACACCAGATGACATCTCTGACCCAGATCCCAGACACAGGAATATACAGAATATGTAGGAATTAATACAGCATAAGAAAAATAAATTCTCACAGTTGTTAGCAACATTTATAAATTTTTTGGGGGGTAATAATATCTCATTTAACCATCACAAAATCCTGTGAAAAAAGCTAAGTTAACCTTGAGGAAATCTTTTTTTCTCTCCAGGTCTCAGTTTCCCCATCTGTAAAGTGGACCAAGCACTGAGTTGGGCAATTGAGGTACAAGATAAAGAATGAAACAATATCAATACTAAATACCAATCACCAATGAATTTACACCTTAATGGAATACACAAGTACATATATATATACACACACATACATATACACACATATATCACTTAATGTAATTAACATAAATAGGTGTAGAATAGTTAAATACAAAGCAATTTAGGTAACTCAGTTAAAGCTTAATGCAGAAGATGATTCTGCATCTTAAAACTTAATCTTGAATTAAAGGTCTCTGAGATGGGAATTCCCATCATTAACCCAGGAGCAAAGTCTAGAGCCAGAGTGAGCATCAGAATCAGAGAAATCTGGACTCATGTTTTATCCCTGACCCATGTGAGCTCAGAAATCATGGGCAAGTTACTGAAACTCTCTGTGCCCCATGAAACTGCCTAAGCTCAAGAGCTGCAGAAGATGAACTGATCTCCACTGATGGACATTCCTCATCAAGAGCTCCCTAAATGGCTGAAAACAAGGTCCTGGAAAAAAAATCCCCATTTTATGGATAAGGAAATTGAGACTATGACCTAGTGATTTGCCTGAAACTAAACAAGTCTGTTGAATTTGGGTTTGGAATGCTAATCACCTGACTCCTACTACAGTGCATCTTTCTACTAGTATATATAGCCCCTGAGTCTGTGTGGCATGGAAAATGAAAGACAAAATAAATGGGAGAAGTAATGAGCATTTATTAAGTAATTTCTACCTGCCAGCCACTGGGATTGATTTGGGGATACAAACAATGAGGAACTCCCTGCCCCCAAGGAGCTTCCATTGTATTGATGGATACAACATCTAATACATAACAGCACCCACTGAAAAGAGGATCAAATAACATTTGTAAGAAGTATTGCTCTATGAGAGCCAGCTTTCATGGTAAGGATTATCATTATTATTATAGAATTTCCAGGAATGGCGTGAGGAGGGGGTCATCATCTCTGTATATCTCCCTCATTAGGCTTCATTTGGAGTATTGGATTCCGTTCTGGGTGCCACAGTTTCAGATGGGCATTGATAAGAAAGAGAGTGTTGGTAGGAAGACAATCAGTATGGTAAAGAGTGTCGAGTCCATCTCAAATGGATATTGACTGAAGACCCTGAGCATGTTTAACCTGGAGAAGGGAAGCCTGGGTTGAGGGTGAGCAACATGATCACTGCTTCAGGGTAGGTAGAGGATTGTCATGTGCACAAGAAATCAGCCTGGTTTTGTCTGGGACCAAGAGGAACAGAGGGCAATTTAGACGATGTAAGAAACAACTTTGGAACTCACAGAACTGTGCAAAAGAAGGATGTCTTGCCACAAGGAGTGGGGAATTCCCCTTCCATGGAGGTCTTCAAACACGGATTGTTTGGTTTGGACTAGATCAGTGATTCCCAAAGTGGGCGCCACTGCCCCCTAGTGGGTGATGCAGTGATCCAAGAGAGCAGTGATGGTGGCCACAGGTGCATTTAGCTTTCCTATTAATTGCTAGAGCTCTTCCCGACTCTAGACTTGGCACTCTCTCTACTGTGCCATCTAGTTGCCATCCCTTATTTACTAACTCCCATTTATGAGACCTTGGTACGGGGAAGTCAACTCCCTTCAGGACGCTTAGACAATGCATACAGCCCTGTGCTTGACCTAAAATCAACAAAGAAGTCATAAACAGCCCATAGGAAAACATCTTCCATTTGGCTGGGCACCCATATCCTCACCCTGACCCAAGCTGTTTCCAGGCAGCACAAAAGCTACAATGAATCCAGGAGTTCTAGGAAATGTGCTGTTTGCTTGACCTCCACAGCAAGTCCTGCAAGCCAACAAGAGTGTAGATTCAACATACGACCCCCTCGTGGCTAAGGCTTGGTTCCTACATTCAGTATGGCCACTCATTAGATGAAGGCTCAGGAACTATGAACCTGGGACCTCTTGGCTGGAAGGGACCTTAAAAGCCAAGTTCCTCATTTTACAGACGAGGAAAACGAGACCAAGACAAGGTAAGTGCCTCTGAGTATTATAACTAGGAAGTGTCTGAGGAAAGATCTGACTGACCCCAAGTCCAGCACTCTGTCCATTAACTAACACTTAGCTTTTTGCAACTAGCTTGGTAAAGCTCACTCATCAGTCATTTAATCAATATTTAGTAATTTAGCTCCTACTGTGGGCCAGATATTGTGCTAAGCTCTGGAGATAGTGAACAGGGCAAAAATCAGTCCCTGCCTTCTAATGTGGGAAACAACTTGCAAACAAAAATACGCAAAGCCAGTTATGTACCAGCTATGCAGAGAATACAGAGGAGGCACTAGAACCTAGAACTAGAACTAGAAAGTTCTTGTAGAAAGTTTTTGTGGAAGAGGAGGGCTTTACTTGGGATAGTACAATCCCATGATTTTACAGGTAATCTCTATGGGATCTCTATGATTTTGGTCAAGTGGTCATTTCTTTGGATCTGTTTTCTTATTGGGTAATTAATTCAATGACTTCTGGAGTCCATTTGTGATCCTGTGAACCTCCAGTTTTTGAGGTGAGGACAGAAAAGGCTACTCTGAAGCTGTTCTGTGAACTCCTTTAGAGCAGAGGCTATTTTTTCCATTTCTTTTATCCTAGCAGTTAGCACAATGCCTGGCATAACAGGTGTTTAATAAATGCTTGTTGACTGAGTCACTGATGAAGCAGAGTAAGATAACAAGCACCAATCTGGAGCTTGCTGGTAACTCAGCTCAGCGAGGACGCAAAAGGACCACTTCAATCATTGTCTTATTCTTATCAGGCTAGAACAGATAATGGCTTGGCTTAAAATCTCTGCATCAGGGGGTCAGGAGAGGACAGAGGAAGAGGGAGTCAGACAGGGAGAGAGAGNCTGGCCCCATTGATTGCTTCAGCCCTTAAGAGGAGGCTGGATAATTGGAATATGATTTGATTGGGGGCAGGAGTTTATGGGCTGACCTGCTGCCTAAGCAGCCCCCCTCCCTAAAAAAATTTTTATTCGTAGGATCCCTGGTCTCCTTAAGTAGAAGTTTCTGGGGTTGGGGAGAAATGTAGATCCTATTGAAGAGGATGGAGCCCCTTTTAAATCCATCTCTTTTCCTCATACCTTCTGAACCAAGACTTCTCCTTAACCTAATTAATTGAAGACTAAAAGAAAGAGTCTGGGCCTGACCGGAGGGAGGAAGATGGGGGAGGGGACAGGGAGGGAAGGGAGAGAGAGAGAGAGAGAGAGAGAGAGAGAGAGAGAGAGAGAGAGAGAGAGAGAGAGAAAGAGAGAGAGAGAGAGAAAGGGACAGAGGGGGAGAGGACGGGAGGAAGGGAGGAAAGGAGGGAAGGGAGAGAGAGAGAGAGAGCAAGAGAGCTGTGATATGTCACTCTGAAAAAGAATGGCTGATCAAAGCAGCTTTATGAAATCACAACAAAATTTCCTAAGAGAGATAATGCAGAGATATCTAATAAAAATCAGTTTACCTTTCAGGGAGGAAAAGGATGTGAAACCTCTCTTGAAACCAGCATGGTTGGCAGACATGTAGCATATTTTTAATAAACTCTCCCTTTTTCTTCTTTTGTTGGGGGAAAGCCAGAAAGACTTTTTCATTCTAATTCCATCTTCTATGAATCGTGTTTGGAATTCCTCCAAACCACAAGCTAAGAGACAAGCTTGATTTGGGGTCTAGAGTCTATGAGGATTCTATTAATCTTCTGTCACTTTCTGAGGCTGACGACAGTTATGATACATCCCAAGATGACAGGTAGAAATACATTTTTAATATTCTGTTCACCAGACCCAGGGCAACAGAGCACTGAGAAGGCTTTAGCTTCAGAGGCAGTTAGCTGTCAAAGTGGCTAGAGCATTGGTCCTGGAGTCAGGAAGATCTGGATTCAAATCTGGTCTCAGACACTTATTAGCTAGGTCACCCTGAACAAGTCATTTAACCTCTGTTTGCCTCCATTTCCTTATCTGCAAAATGGGGATATATTAGCACCTACTTCTCAGGGTATGAGGATCACATAAGATAATAATTGTAAATGCTTAGCCCATTACTTGGTAGGTACATAGCAGGTGCTATATGAATGTTAGATATTATTAATAATAATATTATTACATTCCCATCACAAGTGATTTGGGAGAAATAGAACTGAATGATCACATTAGATGCTATGAACTCAGCCAAGCAAGTGCTGAGTGATGCCTGAAGTGAAATACTCCACTCATGAGCTTTAGCTGATTTCATTCAACTGCTGTTTTTTTGTGGAAATGATAAGCATGACCTTGGCTTCCCCCTGCCCCTTCAGCTACTATAAGAGGGATCCAGAGGGTACTACTGTTTACCTGGTTTGTGGCTCATCAGGTTGAATGGGTATTCTTTTTTTTAAACCCTTAACTTCTGTGTATTGGCTCCTTGGTGGAAGAGTGGTAAGGGTGGGCCATGGGGGTCAAGTGACTTGCCCAGGGTCACACAGCTGGGAAATGTCTGAGGCCGGATTTGAACCCAGGACCTCCCATCTCTAGGCCTGGCTCTCCATCCACTGAGCTACCCAGCTGCCCCCTGAGTGGGTATTCTTTCTGCTTTCCTGCCCTTCTGTGGACTGAATCACCCTATAGTTGGCCAGTTCTGGGGCATAGTTCTTAGATTAAGGAGAGCAGAAATAGGTAAAGATCCTAATTTTCTCAGTCTTAGCATCTTGTAACTGGAAAAAAATACTCTAGAAGTCACCCACTATTCTCTCACCCAATGAAGGAAGCCCTTCTATAGCTCTCTTGACAAAAGGTTATGCAGCTTTACTTGCATACTTCTGGTGACAGAGAGATCATTAGTTAGGGAATGAAAGCCCATTCTACTGCTGGTTTTATCAGGCAGATAGAAAGTTATACCTTGTGTTGAGCTGAAATTTGTTTCCTTGTTGCTTCCTTCTATTGGTCTGGAACCAGGCATCTCTCTATTCAGAGCACATTCATAGCAGCATATGACTGACAACCTCCCTATCATGCTGCCCTGCCCCCCTCCAGCTCCAGAACCTGGGAATTATGATCCGGTCCATTTTGCCATTGTTCCTGGATAGGATGTGTCAATCCACTCCACCATCTTTTTAATACCCTAACCCTAATCTACCTACCCTGCTCCAAATCTCTGCTCACCTTCAACCTTTCATCTCTAACTGCCTTTCAGACCTCTTCGACTCAATATGTCAAAATGAGCTGACCCTCTCCCTAACCACTGTCCCCAGCAGAGTCCCACCTTCCCTTATCACTGTCGAAGTTATCACCATGCTCTCAGTCCTTCAGATTCCCAACCTACTGGTCAGCCAAGAGTCCTTTCTCTTTCTCATCCCCAGAAGGAGCTGTTGCCCAGACCTGTTGACATCAGATTTCATCTTTGAATCAGTTCTCCATTATGCCCCTTCTCTCCTCGGACACTGCTCCAACTCTGGGGCAAGCCTTCATCACCTCCTGCATGGACTACTACAATATCTGCTGGTGGGTCTGCCTGCCTCAAATCTCCCTCCACTCCAATCCATCCTCCATTCAGCTACTCACTTGATTTCCCCAAAATGCTTCTCACTACCCTACCAAAGAAACTCGAGCACCCCCCCCATTGCCTTAAGGCAGTGGTTCCCAAACTTTTTTGGCCTGCTGCCCCCTTTCCAGAAAAAAAATTACTTAGTGCCCCCTGTCACATGCTATCACTGCCCCCTTACAGTTATTCACCGCCCCTAAATGCACCCGTGGCCATCACCGCCTCCCTGGATTGCTGCAGCACCCACCAGGGGGCAGTGGCGCCCACTTTGGGAATCACTACCTTAAGGATTACATCCCCAATGCTCTTTTTGGCATTCAAAGTTCTTCATAAACTGTCTCTTCCTACCTTTCCAGGGTCCTTACACTTCACTCTCTGATATGAATTCTTTGATCCAGTGATCCTGGGCCTCCTGGCAATTTCCATGAGCACAATACTCCATCTCTCAGCTCTGAGTACTTTCTCTGGCTGTTCCCCATGTCTGGAATTCTCTCCTTGCTCTGCTCTGCCTGCTGACTTCCCTGGCTTCCTTTAATTTCTAGTTAAAAACCTTCACTCTACTAGCAACCTTCCCCAGTTCCCCTTTCTAGTGTCTTTGCTCTACTATTTCTTATTTATCCTGTATGTGGCTTGCTTTGTGTATATTTGTTCTCTTGTTGTCTTCCCTATTAAACCATTAGCTCTTGGAGGGCAGGACTTTCTTGTCTCTTTTTGTGTCCCCAGAACTTAGCACCCTATTTGCTCTATAGTAAGAACTTGGATCCAAGTTCCCCCACTTGGCTCTCATGTCTGTATGAGAATTGTTCTTCCCTTAGAATATAAGCTCCTAGTGGGCAAGGCCACTTTGCTTTTCTGTTTGTATCCACAAAGTTTAGCCCAGTACTGAGCACATAGTAAACACGCCATAAATGCTTTCTCATTAACTTATAGATTTGGAAAGAGGCAAGATTTCAGAATTCATCTAATTGAAAGCAGCCAGTTAGCACCCTGGATAGAGGGTTGGATCTGTAGTCAGAAAGTATCAAATCTTTACCTCGGATAATCATTAGCTGGGCAAATTACTTCACCGCCATGCCTCAGTTTTCTCATCTGTAAAGTGGAGATAATACCCCCCCACCCCATCCTAGGATTGAACATTTGAGATAAAAGACATGAAGTACTTAAAAAATCTTCAAGCCCCATATAAATGTGAGCTGCTCCTCTTTTCCAAATGATGGCATGTCTAAGGTCATATTAGTAACATCCCTCTCTATCTATCTATAGTTTACTTTGGACTTCTTTGCCAAGCCCCAGAACAGAATCCTCTTTCTCCTGGAAGATCATTTCAGCTCTGGATTCTACCCTTGCAGAATCTCCCTCTGGTTGGACAGCTCCTTTCAGAGCCTCCCTGAGCTGGCTGCCTTCCTCTTTCCTCACCAGGTTGCAGTCCAGATTTCTCCATTCTGCTCTTGCACTGGGCAATTCCCTCCCTCCCCCACCCCTTCTGGTTCCTTTTGGGCGTTGTTTTCCCTATTAGAATGGAAGCTACCAGAGGGCTGTGTCTTTTGCTCGTATTTATAGCCCTAGCTCTTACTGAATGATTGTTTTCTCACTGGCTGAAATGGCAATGGCAGTGTTGAAGAATGAATCAAAACTTCTAGGTCTCCTGACTCCAAATCCAGTCTTCTTTCCACTAGACCACCATGCTGCCTTTGAGTTACTCTCCTATGTCCCTTCAATGAGTCTTCCTTGGCTTGGCGCTCAAGACCATCCATGACTTGGCTGGACTTTCTCTTTCTAGTCATATTTCATAGGATTCCCCTTTGTCTACTCTGTGCCCGAGTCAGACTAAACTGTGTAGTTTAGTCTCTCCAACTCCCACTAAGTTGGAGAGCATCCCAAGGATGGCAGTCAGGAGAGTGAAGGGCCTTGAGATCAGGACATGGTGAATGGGGACTGAGCATATTTAGCTCAGAGGAGAGATGACAGGGATCTCATAGTTGTCTCTGATCAATCAACTGGCAATAATCTAACACCTATGTGCCAGAAATTGTTTGGTATTGGCTCTAGAAACACAGAAAATCAAACAATCCCTCCTTTCTGGTGGTTGGCATTCTAGTTGGCTTCAAGTATCAAATGTCTGAGAGGCTTTATACCTGTTCTTCTTGGTCTCAGAGGGCAAGACTAAAATAAATGGGAGTTGTTGTAAGGAGGCAGAGATGGGCTTGGGTTCAAGAAAAGCCTCCAACAACTTCCTAGCCATTAGGGCTACTCCAAAGTAGAAGAGGCTGCCTCTGGAGATCATGAGAACCTTCTTATTAGAGGGTCCAAGCAAAAGTCAGAGGATCACTGGTCAGCATCTCATAGAAGAGAATGTTTTTCAGGCCAGTATCATATCAGATGGATTCAAGGTGCTTTCAAACTCAAGATTCTGTAAATTGAGGTCTATAAGCCTTGGGCCCCCCATATTCAGCTAAGCTCTGTAAGGGGGTAGGGAGGAAGGAGTTATCTGGAGCTGAGCCTTCATGGGAGCTTGTGACCAGCAGAAGAGCTAGTTGGAAAGCTATTTGGAACTACAAAGAGGCCTCATTGACCCAATACTACACAAGCGGAGACTCAAATTTATCTAGTGGTGATGCCATTTTTGGAAATGGACTCTGGGAAGGAACGCTTTGTGGCAACTGCTCTAAGGTGGAGATTACTCTTCTCAGGTGCTGAGATGATAGATAGAAGAGGGTGATGCTTCCTCCCCCAGCCCAGTTTTTAAATGTTTGTTTTTGCTGTATCTTTGAAATAAATTTCTCATTGAAAAATTATTGTTCAGTCACGTCCAATTCCTTGACACCATTTGGGTTTTTTTGGAGCAGAAATATTGGAGCACTTTGCCATTTCCTTTTCCAGCTCATTTTACAGGTGAGCAAACTGAGACCAACAGGTTTAAGTGACTTGGCTTCAAGAACCCCCCCCAACAATTTCCTAACCATTAGGGCTACCCCAAAGTGGAAGAGGCTGACTCCACAAGGTCACAACAGCTAGTGTCTGAGGCTGAATTTGAACTCAGATCTTGCTGACTCTAGGTTAAGTGTTGCCTTGTTGTCCTTGTGCCACCTAATTAAGTGATGTTAATTGGCTAAAAGACACTGGGGTGCTATTCACCAATCATTGACATTGGGGACAACGCATTGGAATGGAGGCTGGAACAGATGGTATTAGGGTACCCCTAGAAACCTGAGGGGGACAGAATGAGGAATAATCAGTAGAAGTTTGTAATTCCCCATACCCCCCTCCCTGCAAAGAATGTGAACTCTTTGATACCAAAGAACTGTTCCATGTTTGACTTTGCATCTTCTCCGGTGCCTACCCAAGTGCCCTGTGCAATTAGGAGCCTAATAAATGCCTTGTGAACTGAAGTTGTAAGGAGGCAGAGTTTAACCTGAAAGAAGGAAAAACTTCCCAGCAATGACCTGTTATTCTGACTCTCCACAAACAGAGGGTCCACATGCACCAAGCATTTCCTCCAGAGCCCTGACACCTTGGCTTGTGCCATTTCTTATCTTTGGATAGGAGGATGCCTGGAATTACTCATTTGTGTGCCTGGAGTGTGACTCTGAATACTTCTACTATGAGTACACGTAGAAGCTATTTTCTGATAAGCACCCAGAAGAGCTATTTGTTGGACTTTGGAGATGAAACCACTTTGGGCCCACTGTGAGTCCTTCACCCTTGTCAGCCTGGCAAGCCAGACCCACTTAGGATTAGAGAAGGAAGGAATCTTATCTTCTATGATTTTCTCATTTTACAGATGAGCAAACTGAGACCCAGAGAGATTCAATAGTTTACTTGAGATATAAGAGCTAGGAAGGAAACCATGCTCTTGACTGCAAGAGAGGTGTTCATTCATTGTGTCATAATCACTTTTTACAGTTAGGACTGGGACACTTATATACATATAGGCCCCCACAATCAACTCTGTCTCTATTTCTCTCTCTTCCCCTCTTTATTTCTCTTTCTGTGTTCCTCTCTTTTTCTACTTCTCTCTCTGTTTCTCTCTCCCTTCTTCCTTCCCTCTGTTTCTGTTTCTGTCTTCTTCATCTCTCTCCTTCTCCCTCCTCTCCTTTTCCTAGACACACAGAGACTTCATTTACTCGACAGCATTGATGATGGGGGGCTTCTGAATAATTAAATTCCTTAGTTCAGTGAAGCTTTAAGGTGGCAGCCCCTTCCGATGGTTCTGAGCATGCAAGCATACTTCCCTAACTTCTTTAGTCTTGTCTTTGGCATTGGCATTAGGAAAATGACTGTCATATTACTATGTGTGTCCCTCTGCCTGTTTCTCTCCAAGAGTCCTATGCCTCTCTGCCTATGAACTATGTGTGGGGAATTGGACCCAAAAGGTGGACAATTGAGTTGGGAATAGTTGGTTTTCACCCATATTACTTCCAGGGGGAAAAAGGCCTGCAATATGGGGCAGTGGAAGGAACTTTAAGGAAAGGCTGAAATCACCAACCTTGAGTTCAAATCCTAACTGAAACTCTGCTTGACTTTGGCACCTCTCTGTGTGGCCTTTGGCGTCTCTTAAGCTTCTGGACCATCTATAAATGTGGGAGTTGGACTAGATAACACTTGTGGTCTCTTCCATCTCCTGACTAGGATCCTGTGAGTCTCTCTCTATTCATTTCCTCCCACCCCATAATACAGCCTTTATATTTCAGTCAGAGCCATTTTTCTCTTATCTAGATCCAGTCATGTCACTCCTCTGCTCAAAATCTCCAGTGGCTCACCGTTGCCTACAGAATAGAATTTGCTTTCTTTGGCCTGACCCCACAACCCTTCCCAGTTTGGTGCTTCTCCGCCTTTCAGCTTATTGACTTTCCCTTCTCCCTGGTAAGTTCAACACTTCACCCATAATCTTCTCCCCATTAAGCCCTTTTGTTGTGGGTTTTCTTTATGGTTATACTTTCTTTGTGGACCCTGGCTTCCCATTTTTCAGGTTGTTCAACTCCTGTGCCCTATGTCTCCCTGCAGTCTACCTGAGCCATGAATGGGAGCTGTCCTACCTTAGATTCTGCCCTCTTCCCTCCCCTCCCAAGTGTATTGTTCCACAGACCAGGATTCTAATTATGGTCTATTGGTTCCTCCCAGACACCAGGTCCTCCCCCATGGGCTCCCTGAGACCACTGACCACATCCCCTTCAAGCTGTGGTTTACCCTGGAGGTTGTGACAATATGGCGGCTCATACTCCTCCCAGTGGCCTTGGAGAAGAATGTCCCTGTCTTTTCTTGCTTTCTCAGAAGCTAGGGGGTTTTCAAGAGTGTAACAGAAAGTCATAAAGACTTTCCAGATGAAAAGTGCCGTCCCTCATAAGTTCTAAGTAGCACGGAAATGTGAGAGGCAGGAAGAGACATTCACTCTGAGGCCATCAGGGTCCCTTCGACTGAAGTCACGTCAGAAGAAACAGCTGGAACATTTGAGCAAGCGTGAGTGGCATTATCACATTCGTCTGATTCACTTAAACAGGCGAGACTTAAGGTCTGTAATTGCTGAGAAATCACCGGCTCTTACATGCCAGCTCTACAAGGTAGGCAGTCAGATGAATGACAGCATAACCGTCTAATATGAACAACAAGAACTCTTGGACAAGGTTGTCTACCCTGTAGAGTGGTGGTAGAAGTGGCCAAGGGTGGGTAAGAGTAGGTTCCATGCCAGGAGAAAAGACACCTGCTAGAATACACTGTCCTAAAGTGGGCTAGGCAATGGGAGTTAAGTGACTCACCCAGGGTCACACGGCTAGGAAGTATCTGAGGCCAAATTTGAAACCAGGACCTCCCACCTCTAGACCTGGCTCTCAATTTACTGAGCCACCCAGCTACCCTCAGGGGGTTATTTCAATGGAGGTTTCTAAGCCAAATCTAGAAGATCCCTTGTTGGGTATGTTGTAGATGGAGGTGGTTTTCAGGTATGGATTGCTCTGGATGGCCATGGTGTTCCCTTCCAGCACAGAAATTCTGCATTTCTGCAAGATGAGTGGAGGGACTTTTTAAACTAAGAAAGGGAATGGATGGCGCTCAACCCATCACCAAACACTTAGACACTAGAAGGACACAAAATGAAGGACACTGGAAGGACCAAGCTGTGTTAAGGGATGCAGCGCCTTTGCACATGCCACAGAGAGGAAGGTGAAAGTTTTAATCCACAATAATATGATGATATCTGCTTATAATTCTTTGTATTGAAAGTGCACTTCTACAAATGAGAGAAATTATGGTAAATTATAAAATATATCTTTTGTCATTTGATCCACTTGACATCCTTCATCTTCTATCTATGATATGCCAGGAGCTGTGTGAGGAGCTGGAGATACAGGCGCAAAAATGAAGCAGCCCCTGCCGTTGGGAAGCTTGCATCCTACGTGTGCATACCTAAGTATACATAACATCTATGCAAAATAAATGCAAGACAATCCGGGTTAAGGGAAGGAGTTGTTGGGGAGAATCAAGAAGCCCATAGATAGAAGGTGATGTTTCAGCTAAGATTTGAAGGGAACAATGGATTCTAAGAGGAGAGGTAAGAAGAAGGTCCATTGTAGGCACAAGGGCACAGCCTGGGCAAAGACATAGTGATGGGAAATGATGGAATGTTTTGTGTGAGGAATAAGAAGGCCTGTATACCTGAAGTATAGTAAAAATGATGTGTAATAAGACCAGAAGAATTGATGGGAACCCAGAGATGAAGAGATTTAAATGTGGAATAAAGCTGTTTGTATTTTGCCACCTAAGTAATGAGAGATCCATTGGAGTTTGTAGAATGAGCCTAAGTTAAAATGTTGGCTTTTTCAGTGACTGAGTGACCATGGGCAAAGCACTGAGATCAGTTTATTTTTCTGTTAAATGTGTTTAATAATAATGATAAATATATATATATATATGTGTGTGTGTGTGTGTGTGTGTATAAACTCTAACTCAGAGTTGCTGTGTGAGTATGTAGGGGTAGGAAGTTCAACCTTTTGTAATGCTGAAAAGGCTTCTGGAAATGAAAGCTATTATTCTAGGACAAGGGAATAATACTGGCTTTAAAGTCAGATGGCCTAGGTTCAAATCTTTTTTCTTACTTTTTACCTGTGTGAACCGGAAGGGGGGCACAATCACTTAACTTGCATTAACCTCTACTTGTAAAATAAATGGGTTGAATTCCATGTCTTTTAAGGTCTTTATAACCTCATGAATTCCTGAAATGAGACTTTATGGGAAAAGATTAAAATTCAAATAGAACTTAAGGCCGCTGTGACTGTATTTCTCATTCTGGGTGATGGAAAATGGCTTCAGAGCCAGGACACCAGCAAGGTGATTAAATTGCTTTAAGGACATGGTGGGAAGAACTGAATCAAAAAGTTGGAAATGGCAGCCATGTTTTCCAGGGAGAGTTTAGCTCTTGAAGCTTAAATGAAGCAGCTGTTTTGTGGTGGTGTTTTTCCCTCCCAAGAACACCCCTGTTTGAGCCAAATGCACCTTTTCCAAGTTTCCAAGGAACCACACGCTCTTGGCTCAAGGCATTTGACCATGACCAGCCTGCATTTTCACCCAAGTTTCTTTAAGGTAATTTGTTTTATTGGTCAAGTTATCAAGAGATCTGAGACTGTGGAGGGCTCCTGTCTTTTCTAGAAGTTTATTAACTCTGATTTGGGGGAAGCTTAGAAAAAAAGACAACAAGCACAGGCATTTTGGAATTATACCCAAAGGGCTTTCCATCCATGCCACTGCTGGGTTTGTACCCCAAAGAGATGAAAGAAGAGTGAAAAGGACCTGTTTGTACAAAAATATTTATAGCTGCTCTGTTTGTGGTGGCAAAGAATCAGAAACTAAAGAGATGGCCCTCCATTGGGGAATGGCTGAACACATTGTGGTACCTGTTGCTGATGGAATACTATTGTGCTCAAAGGAATGATGAACTGGAGGAATCCCATGTGAACTGGAAAGACCTCCAGGAATTGATGCAGAGTGAAAGGAGCAGAACCAGGAGAACACTGTGCACAGGAACAGCAACACTGTGGGATGATTAACTGTGATAGACTTGGTTGCTCTCAGCAATACAAAGATCCAGGACAGTTCCAGAGACTTAGGAAACAGAATGCTCTCTTCACCTCCAGAGAAAGAACTGTGGGAGTCGGACTGCAGAAGGAAGTATATGATTTACATTGTTAGTTGGGTATATTATTTGGGGTTTGGTTCTATAATATTCTCACATAAAAATGAATAATATGAGAATATGTTTTGCGTGATAATACATGTATAGCCCAGACTGAATTGCTTGCCAGCTCCATGAGGGGGAAAGGAAGAAGGGAGGGAGACAATTTGAATCATATGACTTTGGAAAACTCATGTGGAAATTTGTTATTAAAAATATATAAAAAGTTAAGGACCAGAAAGAGGTTTTTGTATATGTAGGTCATATCCATTAATAATTAATTATTAGAAATTAAAATGGATAAAATTTCACAATATTTACTAATTCATTGTAAAGAATGATAAAGTCATTGTATGTTAACATAAATAGTATTTTGTGAAACATCATTATTTTCCAAAACAAAAAAAGAGTGAGTAATATTGTTTTCATATTTTTGCTAATCTCTCTAATGTCTGCCAGTAGAAGATGGATGGATTCTTCTTTCTGCTTCTGCCTTTAATCAGTTTACTCTGTGTTGTTTTGGTTGAAGTCTATGAATAAAATTCAATATCCACAGGAAAGGAAGGAGGATTTACTTTTTTTATTTTTTAGAAAAAATTTTTCCATGGTTCCATGATTCATGTTCTTGCTATCTCTCCCCCCACCTACTCACCCTCCAGTAGCCAACACATATTTCCACTGGTTTCTTCCTGTGGATCAAGACCTATTTCCGTATCATTGATAATTGTTCTAGGATGGTCATTAAGAGTCTACATCCTAATCATGTCCGCATCGTCCCATGTGTTCAAGCAGTTGTTTTTCTTCTGTGTTTCCGCTCCCTCTGTTCTTTCTCTGGATGTGGGTAGCGTCTTTTCCATAAATCCCTCAGAATTGTCCTGGGTCATTGCATTGCTGCTAGTACAGAGATCCATTACATTCAATTTTACCACAGTGTATCTGTCTCTGTGTAAAATCTTCTGCCTCTGTTCCTTTCACTCTGCATCAATTCCTGGAGGTCTTTCTAGTTCACATGGAATTCCTCCAGTTTATTATTCCTTTTAGCACAATAGTATTCTATCACCAGCAGATACCACAATTTATTCAGCCGTTCCCCAATTGAAGGGCATCCCCTCATTTTCCAGTTTTTTGCCACCACAAAGAGCATGGCTATAAATATTTTTGTACATATCTCTTCCCCTATGATCTCACTGGGGTACAAGCCCAGCAGTGGTATGGCTGGGTCAAAGGGCAGGCAGTCTTTTAAAGCCCTTTGGGCATAGTTCCAAATTGCCATCCAGAATGGTTAGATCAGTTCACAACTCCACCAATTTTGCCACATCCCCTCCAACATTCATTACTCTCCCCTGCTGTCATTTTATTTTATTTTTGTGATTCTTCTCTTCTTTTTTGGCTTTATTTTATTATTTTTATTTTGAATATTTCCTCATATTTACATGTTTCATGTTCTTTTCCTCTCCCTAACCCCGCCCTAACCCCCCTTAGCTGATGCACAATTCCACTAGGTTTTACATGTATCATTGATTAAGCCCTAATTCTATATTATTGATAGCTGGACTACAGTTATCATTTAGTGTTTTCATCCCCAATAACATCCTCATCAACCCATGTGTTCAACCCTGCTATCATTTTAGCCAATCTGATGGGTGTGAGGGGATATCTCAGGAAGGAGGATTTAAGAGACAAATGATATCTTAGAATTCTTACTGACTTCATGGACCCACTGAAAAGGTCTCTTGTAGGCTCAAGGGCCAGCAGTCCACTTTTGGAGAGCTGCTGATCTAGAGAATTCCTGATGAGAAAATCCCTCTGCCAATACAGCTAGGTGATACAGCGGATAGAGTGCTGGGCTGGAGTCAGGAGGCCTGAGTTCAAATCCAGCCTCTGATACTCATTAGCTGTGTGACTCTGGGAAAATCACAACTTTTGTTGGTCTCACTTTCCTCAGCTGTAAAATGGGGGCCCATAGAAGGAAACCACTCCAGTATCTTTGCTAAGAAAACCCCATAAATGAGGTCATGAAGTCAGACGGACTAAACAATTTAACTTCCACCACAATACAGACTAGAGATCAGAGACTGAGTGGTTCACAAAGTTAAATAACTCGCCCAGGGACACATATCCAGCCAGGGTGTGAGCTAAGCACTAGGAATGGGAAGCTACAAGTAAATCAGGCCTTGTCTCCATGGGGCTTACCCTGGGCTGGAAGGTTCCAGCATGTTCCAACAGAAAAGTAAATACAACAGTATCTTTACTAAGTAATTTGGAGATGGGCAATGGGGAGACCATTCATCTCTACAGAGACATTATGAAAAGCTTTGGAATAACTGAAACCAATGCAAAGAATTGCCAGAAGGTTGACCTCATGGCAACCTTCACCTCCTTCCCAAGCCTCGTCCTTCCAAGGCCTGAGCCAGCCTCTTCAGCCTGACAGGACTCCTGAGAAGATACAACATCAGCAGAGCTTTGGAGAACCTCAGGTTGGAGACCAAATGTGGATGGAGAGATGGCCCATCCTGCTCTGAATTTATTCTGGGTTCCATTCCAGACCTTGCTAACCTGGGTTTTTGTAATACAAAAGGCTGCCAAGAGAGACTTCATCTCCTTCCCCAAGCTTCTTTGCATAATTCTGGCCCCTTTTCTACGATTAGTTTTTAGATGGTCATTTTCTATGAGCAATATACTTATTTAGTCTTTCAAGGTCAAAGTGAGAATCTTTGCTTCAAACAGGGATGTAAAATAGCAATAAATTGGGCACTGAAATCATAATCCCCACAACAGACCCTGCCAGGCCACTAGCCCTGCCTGACATAGCCAAGAGCTGAATTTATTGTTACCACAAAGAAATAAAAGGAAGAAAAATGCCAGAAACTGGCTCCTGGGAAATGTCGAAAAACCCACAAAACAACATAATGGGAGCAGAATGGTCAAATTTGGCTTCTCTGGCTGCACTGAAGGTAAGATTCAAACTATTATGGGGTTCATGTATAGAAGCACAGTGCTTTGTTGATAGTAAGCACTTAAAATCTTATGGATTCGTTCATATTTCATTTTTATGTCATTCAATCTCTTTGGTCATGTCTAACTCCTCATGACCCATTTGAGATTTTCTTGGCAAAGATACTGGAATGGTTTGTCATCTTTTCTCCAGCTCATTTTACAGATGAGGAAACTGAGACAAAAAATGTCTGAAGCTCTTTGAACTCAGGAAGATGAGCCAAGAATGCCTGAGTTCAAATCTGGCTTCAAACACTTCTTAGTTATGTGACCCTGGATACATCACTTCACTTTGCTTCATTTTCCTCATCTGTAAAATTATCTGGAGAAGGAAATGGCAAACCATGTGAGTATTTCTGCCAAAAAGACTCTAAAAGGGGTCATGAGTAGCTGGACCCAACCAAGAATGATAAACAAGAACATATCACATCATCCTATAATAACATTTATTTTTATATTGTATGATATTATATTATGCGTATTATCATTATGGTTCTGGAGGGAGGGTTGTACCTGTCTACAATACCCTCCCCACCATTTCTGCCTTTGAAATCTTATCCATAATTCAAGGTGCTCCAAATGTCATCTCCTGAATATTCAGAAAGAAGAGATTTTTCTTTCTTCTGATATAAAATACTCCTTGGTCTTTCTGTTTCTCTGTCTCTGTTTCTGTCTCTCTCTCTCTCTCCATATTCTCTTTTCTAAAATAGTTATGTATCTGCTTTGACCCTGCCCTCCAATGGAATCCAATTCAATTCAACAAGCATTGGTAAGTGCCTGTCCTGTGCCAGGTTTGGTGCTAGGTACTGTTGGCCAGTAAAAGAAAAATAGGACCCACTCTCTGCTCCACTTGGGGAGATACTGCATATGCATAAGTCAATAAATATATAGTTGGGTGAGTTGTTTTAACCTATGGTTTCATTGAAATGGGGAAAGCCCAATGAGGGAATTCTCCATGCCAATGCAGATGGGCATGTGCTCTTCAGCTCATTGGGCAATGGAGAAGAAGAGTGACTGACCCAGAGTCATGTGGACAGTGTGTCTGAGGATGACCTTGTGCCCAGGTTTTTCTCTTCCATATTTAACTGCCTCTCTCTATTTTTTTTTAATTTAAAAATTTTTTTAAACCCTCATCTTCCATCTTGGAGTCAATACTGTGTATTGACTCCAAGACAGAAGAGCAGTAAGGGCTAGGCAATGGGGATTAAGTGACTTGCCCAGAGTCACACAGCTGGGAAGTGTCTGAGGTCATATTTGAACCCAGGACCTCCTATCTCTAGGCCTGGATCTCAATCCACTGAGCTACCCAGCTGACCCCCTCTCTATATTTTAAAATAAAAAATCTATACAAAGTCATTTGAAAGAGGGAGACGCAGAGTGCCGGTAATGAGGAAGATGAGACAGAGAGGAGGAGAGATGGAAAGATGGCACCAAACTCTGCTTTGAAGGAAGCTGGGCTATGGAGGGAGTGGATGCCATCCATGGGAGATGAGAGATGGGATATTTGTCACTTATACCAGCAATGGCTAGAAGGCTGGTTTGATTCCAAAATGGAGACTGTAGACAAGGGACGTGGTAGGAAACAAGTGGGAGCCAGACTGTGGAGGGCTTTAAAAGTCAGGCCAGGAATTTTGTATCTCATCCTTGAAGATCATGGAGAAGGAAAGGAGTGATATATGCCCAGACCTGAGTTTTAGAAATATCACTTTGGCAGCTGTTGTGGATGGTAGGTGGGGAGAGAAGATGGGACCTGTTAGCATAGTCCCTCCTGGAGTTCAGGAACTCCTTCTTTATCTTTTAGGCTCCTGGAGTACCTATTCAATAAGGGATTCCTGAACAGCTAATGAATGAATGCTTAAATGGGAGCAGACCCCACACTAGCATTCTGGTAAATTTATAGTACAGAAGAGGCTTCCAGGGACTGAAAAAAGCTTTGTTAAGTTGATGGCTTTGCTGCTACACATTGTACCTTTTACTGACCCTTCTGCCGGAGAGAGAAAATTGACAGGCACCCTTGGGGGAAAATTGGTCCCCAGGTAGAAATCTGAATGTGCTCAGTGATCTAGGAGTTACCATTGTGGACAGAAGCACAGACTCCCCAATAGCCCTGAGGTCTCCTCAGCAACCAGTACAAAGTAGGAATAGAAACAGTGTAGAATACTGAGGATGCTTTCAAAGATGTCAAATATCATAAAATAATCCATTCATGGAACTGCCTGTCCTTTCTCTAAATCTCATCATCTTTTATTTGTTTACTGGAATGACTGGTAGTTTAGAAATGGGATGAAAGAAGACATAGCAATAAACATAATGGTTAGTATTTGCATAGCATTTAGAAAAACCTCTTCCTTCCATCTTAGAATCATTACCAAGTATTGATTCCAAGGCAGAAGAACAGTAAGGGCCAGGCAACTGGGGTCAAGTGATTTGTGCAAGGTCATATAACTAGGAAGTGTATGAATTCAAATTTGAATGCAGAACTTCTTGCATAATGTTTTAAAGTAGGCAAAATGCTTTACATATGCTATCTTATTGGATTCTCTCTCATTAGATCCTATTTGGCCCTGGGAGGTAAAGGCTAATAGTGCCTTTATTTGCAGCTGAGGAAACTGAGGCAAATAGGAATTATAGTGACATGACCAGAATTCACATAGCTAGTAAATGTCTGATGCTGGATTTGAACTCAAGTCTCTCTGACTCCAGGTCTAGTACTCTATTCACTTTACCACTCAGTTGCCTGGAATTTTTTGAGACAAAAAAGGGGAAAAAAGAAATTGAGTCTAGAGATGGATAGGACTTGCAGTATGTACCTTAGAGGACTGGAGAGAAACTCAGCTGAAATTATTTACTCTGAGCCTCATAAACCTTAAAGTGTCAGGAAAATGGAAGCAAGTCAAAATAATATTGTAGGCAACATTTTTGAGATTGAATTAAGTCTAAGAACCTTGAAGCGTCACTTAAATGAAAGTAATAATTGCTCAAAAGGGTTTGGCATGACTAATAATAAAGCTTATTGACTGACTTACTATCCATTCCAAAAAACCAAGTGGATGAAAAATGCCTACTCTCTGAACTATATTGTATACAGTTGAATGTCGGACATTCGATAGAATGTGTCCTTTAATGCCTATATCTTGGAGAGATAGAAGAACAATAAGCTGGGTTCAGAATTGAGGAAATGAAATTTTCTTTGGGAAGAGGGAAAATTATTTTAATGGTCCCAAGCTTCTCCTTAGAACAAAGGTCTATGCCGATTTTTAATACCAGTATTCTTCCAGTGATATCACATGGTTATAAGTCCAGGAATGCTATGGTGTCCAAACAATGGTAATCAAGAATCATAGAATCATAGGGGGAGAGCTGAGAGGGACCTCAGAAGTCACCAGGCCCTCTCTTTCCCTTTACAGATGAGTAAACTAAGGCCAGAGAAGCAAAAGAATACCTAAAGAAATGTCAGATGTGGGATTCGAACCCCAGTCCTTGAACTCCAGAGCCAATTCTCTTTCCAGTGTAAGTCAGAGGTGCATGATGGGTGTGGGTAGGCTGAAACTCATTGCAAACCAGGAACTAAAAGGGGTATAAAAGAATTCATTAGGGAATATATGATTAGAAAAATAGGTAGACCAGTTATCCAGAACTAGGAACAACTGATGGGTGGTGTCCAAATACTAAGAGAAGTAAAGGAAGTGCCCTGTTTTATTGGTTTGATCACCTATTGTGAGTTTATTAGAGGACAAGGATAAGAATTTCATTGGATGACCAGCTGGAAGAGTTTTAATCTGCATCACTGGAGAAAAAGATGCTTGCCATCATGTGAATAGAGACACTGAAGAATTTGATCACTAACAGTGGTTAGGATGTTGGGGAAAAAATGTCTAAAGTAAGTAACCTGAGAATGGCCCTTGATCCAATGATACCACTCCTAGACCTAAGCCCCCAAAAGATCAAAGAAAAAGGAAAGAATCCTAAATGTATTTCGAGCAGCTCTCTTTGTAATGGCAAAGAACTTTGAGCTAAGAGGGTGCTCGTCAATTGGAAAATGACCACAACATGGTGTATGGATGTAATGGATACTATTATGCTGGGTGAAATAACAAAAGGGATAGTTTCAGAGAAACCCAAGAAGACCTGATGAATTGATGCAGAGCGAAGCAAGTAGAACCAGGACAACTCTGAAAGTCTTAAGAATTTTGATCAGCACCATGATCCACCATGATTCTTGAGGACTGATGATGAAGAATGCTGCCCATCTCTTGACAGAGAGGCAATGGCCTAAATACACCAAATGAGATGAATTTTTGGATGTGGCCAATATGGACATTTGCTTTGTTTGACTATGTAAGAAAAAGAAATTCCTGTATTGGACTATTTCTGTAAGAATTTTCTTTTGGGGGAAGAGGGAGAAGGGTGGAAGTGAGAGAAAAAGATGTTTATTAATTTAAAAATGAAGAGCACATTTATTATGATGCCAAGGTAGGTGTCCAGCCTCTGTTTTCTCTTTCATGACTATGTATTTCATTCACTGCAACAGACAGAAAATACTTGTGGCTCTCATGCGTTTAACACTTACCAAATCTATCTTGGTAACCGAGGATATTAGCAGACTTTTATTACAGAAGAAGCTAGTCACAAAATTGTCAATTAATGTCATGACCCAGCCAAGATGACTCATCAGTGGCAGTCTGTGCCATTTTTCAGATGCTCAAAACCATCGTAAAATCGTAACATCAACACCCAAACCAGAAATGCTTCTCCAATGCCAGATGGGTCATACATGATTATCACCAGAGCTAAAGGATGATAGAATAAGGCAGAGCGCTGTGGGCCCAAACAAGCTCTTCAGAGAAGGCTCCATTTTTCTCTTTCTAAGATATCACAGCTAGCACCAAAGGAAGACTTATTTATAACTGTTCAAAAAGCTAGCTTTGCGATTTGTCATATGAGTCAGCATTTTAAAAAATCATTTTGCATTTTCAGAGAGCTTGGCAATTATATTATTATTTTATAATGTAGTTACTGCCACAGTAAATGGAAAGCTGGACTTACAGTTGGGAAGATCTGGGTCCAAGTCTTGACTCTGACACACACTCCCTGTATGACTCTGGACAAGTCATTTCACTTCTTAGTGTCTGAGGCAACTCTTAAGTCAAGGATCATCAAACTATGACCAGAGAGCTAAATCCTATCTCCTGTTTCACCCCCATCCCCATTTGTAGGGCCAGTAGGTTAAGAATGCTTTTGACACTAAAAAAGTGTCTGGACAGGCTGTGGGCTGAACCTGGCCCTTGTAGTTTGCTGACTTCTGCTCTAAGTCCTGACCCTTCAAAATATTTACAAATCTGCATTGGTAGAGTTTTCTCTCTGAGAGTTTCCTTCTAGTAATTCTTTTTTTTTTTTAAACCTTAACTTCCTTGGTGGAAGAGTGGTAAGGGTGGGCCATGGGGGTCAAGTGACTTGCCCAAGGTCACACAGCTGGGAAGTGTCTGAGGTCAGATTTGAACCTAGGACCTCCTGTCTCTAGGTCTGGCTCTCAATCCACTGAGATACCCAGCTGCCCCTCTGGTAATTCTTAATGAAATCTTAGGTGCCATTTAAAAAGAGAATCATGAACAGGCCTAGAGACGGGAGGTCCTAGGTTCAAATCTGGCCTCAGACACTTTCCAGCTGTGTGACCCTGGGCAAGTCACTTGACCCCCATTGCCTACCCTTACCACTCTTCCACTTATAAGTCAATACACAGAAGTTAAGAGTTTAAAATTTAAAAAAAAAAGAGAGAGAATCATGGAATCCTCGCTTGGCAGACAAAGTCAGAAATCAGGCTGGGAGAAGTCTTTAAGATGATCTAGTCAAAACCTATCATTTTAGAGATGAGAAACATGGAGGTCTGGAGAATGGAACTGACTTCCTGAAGCCCCAGCCATGAGTATAGCATGGAATTTAGGCACCGTACCTGGCAGGCATTTCATAGATGTTGTTTATTGACTGGTTAGAAATGAGATCCCCTGGCACCCTGTCAGTGATCTCTCCATGACTCCACATTGCCCTGCAAATGATCTTAATCTTTTTGGGACAGTGAGGTAAGTGCTACATTTTAAGCAAGAAGATTTGGGTTCAAATCTCAGCTCTGCCCCTACTTCCCTGCAGGACCTAGGGGAAATTGCTTCACCTCTCCAGACCTGTTTCCTAATCAGTACATGGAGAGGGTTGGACTAGATGACCTCTGATGTCCTTTGAGACCTGAATCTGTGAATCTGGAAACTGCACATTGCTCTTAGTAGACATGATAGGACTGGGCAGAAGGGCTTTAGAGAAAAGTTTATTCTGTTGGGAATTACAAACAGAGAGATTTTCGGTCCAAAAGAAAGTGTTTTCTCAGAAATGGAGTTGGGATACTGTTAGCGGAGACCCTCAAGCAGAGAGTGCATCGCACCCGCTGGACAGGCTGGAGAGGGGAATAAGGTGGGTCCATCAGGGCTAGGCTAGGTGGCCTCTGAGGTCTCTCCCACTCCAGGCTGGAGGCTGCCTACAGATTCCAGTGGAGGAATGGAAGCCAGCAACAGAACTCGGAATTCTAGAACGGGAGGGTGGCTATTAGTCCATCCACAGCATTGTGCCAGGCTCTCTGCTAAGTCTGGAGATACAGAGAAAGGCAAATACACAGTCCTCGCAGGGAATGGGGGAGAAAGCGTGTAGATGACTACGTGGAAGAGATGGAAGGCCATGGCAGAGGGGAGGCACTGGGCGTGGCTCCCATCCGGCATCCGCTGGGACTTGAGCTCTCCTGAAGTGGAGAGAATGATGAGAAGTCGAGTCAGAGGTCCAGAGACCAGGTCCAGAGGAGCCGTGCCCACAGAGGCCGTGGTCCTTGAGAAGACCGAGGAGACAGGAGGAGAGGGTTTGGACATGGTGGAGGGGGGAGTTGAAATGAAGAAGAAGCCCCAGCCATGTCCTGAACCCATTGGGGATGGATGGCCCATTCTAGAATTCTGAGGGGTCCGTGGCTGGCAGCATCAAGAATCGGATCAGGATGGAAAGAGCGTTAAAGGTGGCTTCTGAGTAACGATGGCCAAGAGGGTCCAACGAGCAGGGTGCCAGCTTCCCTTAGCCCTGGGCTTCAGTGGGGATGGGGGGGGGGCGCCATCCTTAGAGAGGGTGGCAGCGTCTTTCTCTAGAATAAGTCTAGGGTTCTGCGAGTCCCGGGGGATCACGGATTTGAAGCTGGGGAGGAGCTTGGAGGCCATCTGACCCAACGCTTTCCTTTTACCGAGGAGGAAAGTAGAATCCGGGAGAGGAGGCGACCTGCCCAAAGAGGGTTAAATGGAGGAACTCGGATCCTCTAAATCCAGAGAGCTTCCTCATGGGCCCCAGCAGAGGGAGGCGCCACCGAGCTCCGCAGAAATCCGAGACTAGACCAGGGAGGAGAGGGAGCCGGAGTTTGAGGAGGAGAACAGAACGCGGCGGCCTGGAAGGCCCCCGAATGGTCAGCTGGGCCGAGCACTCTTTCTTGGGTCTTATCTCCGATCTACGGCAGCAGAGGTGCTGTTTACATATTTGGGCTCTGCCAGGAACCTGCTCCTGATAGCTCAAACACAGCTGAACAAGCAAGCTGTGCAGGCGGCAGCGGCACGAAGGTTCCTTCTCGATAAGGCTCGCTTTCGGCGGGCACCTTCGGGAACAGCAAACAAGCCACTTGCCGGGCAGTTTTCCGGGTGAGCCACCACGAGAGCCGGCAGTAAAAGGGAGGCGAGCCGGGCAGCTCATTCCCACAAAGTACGGCGGTGGCAAACGGAGATTTCCAGTGACGCGGGGACCCGATCAGTTTCTGTGCATACAAATCGTCCTTCCCTCAAGAGAGACGCAAGGCTGGAAGGCCGCCCGTCTACATTCCAGGCGGAAGGACATCGTCTTCCCCCCAAAAGGAAGGAAAGAAGCGAGGGCAAATGCCGGAGGACTAGGAAAGGTCTAGTAAGGGAGACGGGAATCCTGATTGCGCGATGGGAACACGGGGCCCAGGGGAAGAGGATGGGAGGCAATATCGAGGCTTTGGACCGTGGGACGTGTATGGAGGAGGTGGAGCTGGCCTCTGCCAAGCGAAATGGAATACTCCGAGCAATCTGGATCATCAGACTCAGATGAGTGAGAGCAATCGGGAGACACGCCACGTGGTGGCTGGCAACTGGCAGATGCCAGATGTAGAGTGCGTTGCCTCCATCATTGGATTTGAAGCCAGGAAGGTGGGAATTCAAAGTATGTCTTAGGAGCTAACTAGCTGTGTGACCCTGGGCAGATCATTTAATCTCTCCAGACCTCAATTTTCTCATCTGTAAAATGGGTATAATAATAGTTTCTACTACCTCCCATGGTGACTGTGAGGTTCAATTAATATATGTCAAGCTCTTTGCAAAACTGAAAGAAATAGATAATGCTATTGTTGTTACTGTTATGTTCTTACCTGATATGAGCACTATGAAGATCTATTGTTTCCCTGGAGATACATCTGGGATGTGACAGAGATGGTGCTGAGACTCGTCATGGGGGGGACCGATATTCCCGATAATTTTACTGAGGACAAATGATGGGCCAACAGACACCTAGAGAGCACTAGGTTAGACCAGAGGCATCAAATATGCAGCCCACAAAACTCCCACGGACGAGAAACCAGATTAAAATGGAAAATTAAATGAAAATGGATTAAATTAGTTTAATAAATAGAAATACAAATTAATTTAATAATAATTTGACTTAAAATAATATTTTAGTAATAAATTTAATTTGGTTTAAATTTTAAAAATTTAAAGCAAAATGTTCAGTAAAATGACTAAAAACACAAGAAGACATAAATAATGTTGTCGTTTTCCAAGTCAACATGCTGCTGGCTTTGAAAACACCGTCTCAACCAAGCAAGCGAAGACCTTGGGGGCACCTTTGGTATATCTGGCACAACCACTAAGCAAGGAAGGGGCTTCTAAAGAGGTAAATGGGTTTCTCCATGGTCAGAGATCACGTTTCTAGAGCACCACCCAAAGTTTACAGAGTATGCAATTGCAGTTCATATTATTACATCCCAATAATCCCTGAGGAGGGATTATTATTATAATAATATAAGTATCATTTCCAATTTATAGATGAAAAACAGAAACTTTAATGGCTAGCATCTATATGAACCCTTTGTCGCTTGCAAAGCACTTTATACGTATCTTCTTTTATCCTTACAACACACAATTTCAGAAGAAAGGTGACATGGTGATGCCCATTTTATAGTTAAGAAAACTAAGGCAGCTAGGGATTAAATGACCTGGCCAGGTTCTCACAGTCTGTAAAGTCTGAGGCCAGATTTAAACTTCCATCTTCCTGAATCCAGGTTCAGTGCTTCATTCACTGTGGCACATAGATGTGAAAGTTAAATGACTTAATGCTATCCACAGCCAAAGAACCTGGTTGCAGATCCAAGCACACCATTCTTCCCTTTATTTCCTTCTTGCATTTTTTTTATTGTATGTGTGATATGTGTATGCATATGGAACTCTGGGTTGTGTGGCAGCCCTGGTAGAACCTTTATCAGACTATTTACAGCCTCAAGGAGGAGGGGAGGGTGTGAAGGAGAGAATCTGAATCGCAGATATCAGAAAATAATTGTCAACAATGGGTTCAACATATAATTTAAAAAAATAGGGCAGCTGGGTAGCTCAGTGGAGTGAGAGTCAGGCCTAGAGACAGGAGGTCCTGGGTTCAAACCCGGCCTCAGCCACTTCCCAGCTGAGTGACCCTGAGCAAGTCACTTGACCCCCATTGCCCACCCTGACCAATCTTCCACCTATGAGACAATACACCGAAGTACAAGGGTTTAAAAAAAAAAACAAAAATAAAATAAAATAAAATTCAGTAAATAAGAACCTAAAAAATGTCAAATGCCTTTCCCAGGGCTCAAATACTTGTGTAAGGAGTCCATCTTCCCCATGGTGAGACGTTTAGGATCTGTCTGAGGCCCGATTCCTACCCGCCTCTCTTAACACTAAGTGGAGCACTTTAGCTATTCTGCCAAACAGGCTTGAGAAAATCATGTAGGAATCAGAATTGGGTGTCTGGACTGAGGCTGTAGATAACTCTGGACCAGCAATGAAGGCAGCCTAAAAGGGCTGATAAAAACCCATTTGGAGAAGAAAATGAGATCAGGAGAACTTTAAGTGGAAAGTTAAGAGCCTGAGAAAAACCAACTGCATGCAGCGACCAAGCCAGCTATCACAGAGAGCAGCAGGTATAAATGAGAACGCTATCCGTGGGCCAGGAAATAACAGGAGCCAGGATCCAAGAAGAAAAGCAGCAGAGAGAGCCGGGGTGCCATGGAGCAATGCACAAAGTTTGGATAACAAACAAGGCACACTAGAGATCCTGGTGCAAGAAGGGGAACCGAGCACTCAGCATCATAGATCTTGCTGAGACTTGGTGAGATCACATTCTGGTTGGAACTGGACTACAGCATGAAAGGGAGTAGTCAATAAATCAATCAATCTGCATTGATCAAGTGCCTTCTATGTCCTGGGTACTCTACCTGGTACACACATACACATACACACAAAGGAAACGATCCCTAAAGCCAGCTAATTACATTCTTTTGGTGGCTTTTGTCAATAGTTCTCAAGCCTTTGGGGCTCAGGACCCTTTTTTAGTCTTAAAAATTATTAAGGACTTCCCACAAAAGGGTATCTATCTGTTTTCATAGATTATAAGCTATTGATTTTTACTAATAAATATGTTAGAAATTAAAACAACTTGGCATTATTGTGAAAATAGCTTTGACCTCATGGACCCCTTGTAAGGATCTCAGAGATGCCCAAATGTCCTTGGGTCACATTTTGAGAGAATTGCTGCCATGTGCAAAAAGAAAAGATAAAGGGCATAGGGTATAGCATTGCTTGTATTTTAGAGGCTATATTCATGTTTAAAATTGTTTAAAATTTATTAATAAAATTTATTTACAAATGTCTCAGCCCCCCTCTCCCCTCTCTATATCATAGAAGGCATCATCTGGGGGACAGACACCATATATATGAATATATATTATGTTTTTCAAGTTTCTATTTTCCAACTCATTCTCTGGAGGTAACATTCACAAATTTTCTTCAAATATTAAATCTGTAGCTGTGTATAATGTTCTCTTGATTATATTCATCTCACTGTTCATTATTCCATGTAGTTCTTTCCAAGTTTTTTAATTAGCCTGCTCATTATTTCTTAAAGCTCAGTAGTATTCCAGCACAATCATATACCACAATTTGTTTATCCATTCCCCAACTGATGAACATGTTATATTCAAACCCTGAGAATTGTTGGTCTCACCTTGATTGACAGGGGAGACAGTTGGAGACATCGGAATGTTCCCAGATGCTATGAGGCAAAAGTCGGTTGGCCTGAGAGTATAAATACCCCTAACAGCCATCTGGGAGGGGGTCTTTGACCACTGATCTTTGAGTCTTTGACCATTGGTCATTGGTTCTCTTTCTGAACCTCCCTAGATCTTTAGGCATTGGATTTTTCCTAGCTGTTTAGGTCTTTGGGTCCCTGGGTGGTGAAGGGTGGAAGGGAGGTCTGAAGAAGAAGAGGGTTAAGGTTTGAATACTTCCTAAAGGCTGTCAAGGCTAACACATCACAAACTGATAATAAGAAATCTGAGAGGAAATAATCAATACAGCTGCACCAACAGAGCAGACTACTCTCTCTTGTTTGGCAGTGGTCAAGCTAAACCAGAGGGGTTGTGAAGAACAATAGTTCCAGCTTTACTGAATCAATAGCCTCCAGTCCTGAGTGATTATAGATTATAGATATTAGATTGACAGGGTCTCCAATCCCCAGTCGGTATCCTGATTATCCTTTCCCTAATTAAGATCATAGATGAAGTGTTTAATAAGTACCTTATTGAGTCATTATATCACCACCCTTGGGGAGGAAGCAAATGTTGTCAGATGAACAATATGATTCAAGGCTAATCAGAGCCCAATAGTAATAACTGATCCAACCCCAGGTGGGACCTGAAAGGGTTACCCATCTACCTGACCATTTGAGGCCCTTCCTGGGCAACTGTTATTTAGAAGGGCAATTATAACATCCTGCAACGGTGATTGGGTTGGTGTTCCCCCATCCCTAGGGGGAATACAAAGGTACAGCTCCATCCTCACCAGTATCCAAATATTCCCCTAGTACGACACCCGTTCTTTATAACAACATCCCCTCAATTTCCAGTTCTTTCCTACAACAAAGAGAGCTGTTATAAATATTCTAGAACACAGGTGGGGAGGGCCATCATGAATACTCTAGAACACAAGTGGGGAGGGCCATCATGACTATTCTAGAATACAGGTGTGGAGAGCCATTATGAATACTCTAGAACACAGGTGTGGAGAGCCATTATGAATACTTTAGAACACAGGTGTGGAGGGCCATCATGAATACTCTAGAACACAGGTGGGGAGGGCCATCATGACTATTCTAGAACATAGGTGGGGAGGGCTGTCATGAATACTCTAGAACAGAGGTGGGGAGGGCCATCATGACTATTCTAGAACAGAGGTGAGGAGGGCTATCATGAATACTCTAGAACACAGGTGGAGAGGGCCATCATGACTATTCTAGAACAGAGGTGAGGAGGGTTGTCATGAATACTCTAGAACACAGGTGGGGAGGGTCATCACGACAATTCTATAACACAGGTGGGGAGGGCCGTCATGACTATTCTAGAACACAGGTGGGATGAGCTGTCATGACTATTCTAGAACACAGGTGGGGAGGGCTGTCGTGAATACTCTAGAACACAGGTGGGGAGGGCCATCATGACTATTCTAGAACAGAGGTAGGGAGGGCCATCATTAATACTCTAGAACAGAGGTAGGGAGGACTGTCATGACTATTCTAGAACACATATGGGGAGGGTCATCATGACAATTCTAGAACACAGGTGTGGAGAGCCATCATGACTATTCTAGAACACAGGTGGGGAGGGCTGTCATGAATACTCTAGAACACAGGTAGGGAGGGTCGTTATGAATATTCTAGAACACAGGTGAGGAGGGCCATCATGAATACTCTATTCATGGGGAGGTCGGGAGGGCTGTCATGACTATTCTAGAACAGAGGTGGGGAGAGCTGTCGTGACTATTCTAGAACAGAGGTGGGGAGGACCGTCATGACTATTCTAGAACACAGGTGCGGAGAGCCATCATGGCTATTCTAGAACACAGGTGGGGAGGGCTGTCATGACTATTCTAGAACAGAGGTGGGGAGGGGTGTCATGACTATTCTAGAACAGAGGTGGGGAGGACCGTCATGACTATTTTAGAACAGAGGTGGGGAGGGCCATCATGACTCTTCTAGAACACAGGTGTGGAAAGCCATTATGAATACTCTAGAACACAGGTGTGGAGAGCTGTCATGATTATTCTAGGACACAGGTATGGAGGGCCGTCATGACTATAAGAATTCCTGCTTGAGATAGTGGATGGATGTGGATAGATGTACAGGGAATTCATCAATCAATGTAGTTTTTTAGAAGATGTGCAGAATGTGGACACATAGTAGGAAATTTAGGATGAATGGCATGGCCTTGTAAGAATAGAAACTAAATGTGGTTTAGGAGCTATAGAATCAGACTTGAATTGTATTCTTTAAGTCTGGGCTCTGGCCCATAATTGCAATGTGACTCAATTAAATCCACTTCACTTCTCCGTGCCTCCAAGCTCTCTAGGAAGGTTCTAAGATATACTGGGGCAGAAGTGGGGGCAGGGATCAAAGAATGGGCAGGATCACTGTTCATGGCACATGGGATAAAGATATTTGAAGAGAAGAGAAGACAAGGGAACTCAACACTTATTGTGCTTCAGTTTTCTCTGTCACAATTTTGATTCTGGAAAGAATAGAATAAAAATGGTCTCTAGGGAGTAGACAGACATGCAAAAAGAAAGAGAACAAATAGTTGTCCTCGAAAAGTTCAAGTCACCAAGCAGGGATGAGCTAAATGTTTGTGTTCAATAGGTCAACAAGCCTATTTTCAATAGTGCCGACAGTTCGGCTAGTCTTACATGGCATAGTGGATGAAGTGCTGGACTTGAAATCAGGATGAAATGAGTTTAGGTTTTGCCTCTGACACTTCCTAGTTGTATGACACTAAGCAAATCACTTGATCTCTCAAGATCAGTGTTTCCTCTTTTATAAAGTGAGAATAATAAAATCTGTAGTAACTACCCAGAAACTGCCTTTTATGAGGCTCAAATGATTTCTCTCAGCTGCCCCTAAATGAATAACAATAGTAATAGTTAGCAATTAGGTGGTGCTTTAAGATTTGTAAAGTGATTTTCAAATATTTCATTTTAGCCTCACACCAATCCTGGGAGGTAGGCTGTTATCATTATCCTCATTTTACAGATGAGGAAACTGAGACAGACAGGCAAAGGTTAAGTGACTTGTTAAGACTCAGTTAGTAAGTGTCTGAGCCTGGATTTGAATGCAGGTTTTCCTCATTTCAGGTCTAGTGCTCTAACTACTGAGCCACTTAGCTCCCTCATAAATTTAGCATGTTTTCATGTTGTATGTTTTACATATTCTGAAATTTGCCCCATGTTTTTCCTCCCTTAATGGAAAGTCAGCTCCTTGAAGGCAGGGACTGTTCCTTTTTGGTCTTGGTATCCTCAGCACCTGGGACAGTGCCTGTAGGCTCCTAATAAATGCCAGTTTGCTTGATGGCACAATAATCTTCTTTTCAGACTTGCTAGCGCTATGTAAATGTTAGTCATTCCAATGATTCTTTACACCATGACAGGGGCTGCCTGGAGACAGGTGTGACTCTCTATCTGCCAGGAATAATTTTTCAGCCATTGCAATCAGAATGAGATGCCAGTGAAATGAAGGGCACTGAAGCTTCATTCGGTTTACTGAACAAAACAGCTTTGAAGCAAATATGTGGAGATGCCAAATATAGAAATGATACAGCTTTCATGATGTTTTCAGTCCAGTCCACGAGTCCAGGGATTCTTAACATGGGGTCCATGGACCTGCAAAGAGTCTGTGAATAGTTTGTAGGAGTTCATTAACGTGGATGAGGAAAAATGCATCTTTTTTCAATATAATTGTTTTCCATTGTAATCCTGAGTGTTTTTTAATGCATTTAATTGTCACAGGGATCCATCACAGCAACATTAAGAAGCTTTTATCTAGTAGGAAACTGACCCCAATCAACCAATTTGCCAGCATCTATGAAGCACCTCCTGTGCTAAGAAATGAAAAGAATGAAACAATTCCTTCTTTCAGAAACTCATATCCAGTCATCTACCTTGTATCTAACCATCTATAAGAAGTACCCCTGAATAAACAGAAAGAGAACAATTACAAATATCAAAAAGTAGTTGAGAACAAGACAGTTTGGGAAGGAGAGAACAGACACATTTGTGTGGATCAAGAAAGGCTTTGTGTGATGCTTGAATTTCATTTTGAGGAAAGAGAAGCATTCTATGAGGTGATGGTGAGAAGGGAGAACATTCCAGCGATGGGAAATAGCCAGTAGAAAGGCTTGGAGATGGGAGGTGGAATTCTTTATGTGAGGAATAAAGAGAAGGCCAGTCTGGGTATCTCAGTGGATTGAGAGCCAGGCCTAGAGACGGGAGGTCCTAGGTTCAAATGCGGCCTCAGACACTTCCCAGCTGTGTGACCCTGGGCAAGTCACTTGATCCCCATTGCCTACCCTTACCACTCTTCCACCTATAAGTCAATACACAGAAGTTAAGGGTTAAAAAAAAAAAAAAGAAAAGAAAAGAAAAAAGAGAAGGCCAGTGTGGCTGAGTGCAGAAAGGGTTAATGTCTAATTATACTGCAAAGATACTTGAGATCAAGCTGTGAAAGGCTTTAAAAGCTAAACTGATAGGGTGATGCACACATAATTATACAAAAGAATACATGAAAGAACATATAAGAAGGGGTCAAAGAAAGTGTAAAAGCTCCCCAAAAGAGAAGCCTCTTAACTTTTTTGTTTTTATGGAAACCAATGCATCATATCTGAAAGGGAGAGAAATCTGACACAATAACTCAGCCCAAACTTTAGAGAATCAGTTCTTTCTTTTGAATTCTCGTAGATCTTTTCGAGTGACTGTTGTAAATTGCAGCCCATTTTCAGAAATTCTCCTAAGAGAGTGAGATGAAATATTATCCAGCTTTCCCAAATATCCATTATCCAGCTTATGCCCAACATAAAACCTGACTGAATTAGTTTGTCGCATTCAAAGATGAAAAAAAGGAATAAATCAGGTTTCTCCTGAATTATGAGTCTATGTTAAAATCTCCATTAAATTTATCGCTTTTCAATCTACAACTAAATGGAACTTGTTATTTATTTCCCTTTAATATACCCCAGAATTTGTGTATGTTTATAGCATGTCATTTTAGTAATTTATATCCAGCAGAATCTCAGAGTACTTCACAAATACTTTATGATCTAAGCTATTATAAAACAAACATAGCTCATTATTCAGAAGCACATGCACCCAACCCATATTATTTTATGGATAATTTCAACTGCAAATAGTCTTTGATACCGAACTAGATTAAGGTTATTTACAAATGTCCTTCATTAATCACTTTTTTTGCTTTTCCAGAGAGATAAAGCTAGACTAGAACAAAAGCCAGAGTTTTAAAAAAACATTTTCTCAATCGACTATGAAAATTTTACACAAGTTTCTCAATTTGTAAAGTAAGAATAATAGAGCCTTATATAATTTAATTTGCACATTTTCCAGGTCAAAAGAAGTTTTTTGGACATTTCCTGTCATATGTCCATTACATTGTTCCATAGTGCCTTCACTAGTCGATGGACAAAGGAAAGAAATAGAGTCAACTGGAAATTTTGCCACTTTTCAAAATATAATTCGAGGGGGCATCTGGGTAGCTCAGTGGATTGAGAGCCAAGCCTAGGGATGGGAGATCCTAGGTTCAAATCTGGCCTCAGACACTTCCCAGCTGTGTGACCCTGGGCAAGTCACTTGACCCCCATTGCCTACCCTTACCACTCTTCTGCCTTGGAGCCAATACCCAGTATTGACTACAAGATGGAAGGTGAGGGTTTAAAAAAAATATATAATTCGAGTTGCACAATCCGAGTCATGATACTGGTTTATCAAATTTAGCTCAATCTCAGTTCAATTTGTCCAGAAACTCATTTTGTCCTCAACTACTTTTTGCTATTTTGTGAAATGATGGCAGTTTATCCCGAGAGTGTATGTAAATAAAACTGGAGGAGGGTCAACAAACACATAAAAAATGCAACAGATCTTTTGAGTTTCTTATAGGGATCTCTTTCATCAGCAACAGAACCACTGCATTTAAGCTTTATCTGACAGAGTATGTATGTTGCATATAAAAAATAATAATATTTAGCATTTTAGAATAAGCATTTGCTATCTACCAGACACTGTGCTAAGTGTTTTACACATATGAAGATGACTTTGGGAAAAGTGACGGAATTTATAATCCTATCAATTCAGAAGTTCCTTCCAGTGAGGCAGATGGCAACCTACACGTGCCTACTCATGATATGTGAGTCTTCTACATCTTCTCCCAAATGTTCATCATGGGGATCTTTCCTACATGTTGGGTGACATACTGCCCCTGCTTGGGACCTTGCTAGACTCTACCTTGATCACATGACATTTGGGGTGCCATGCTCAATTCTGGGCACCACAGTTTAGAAAAGACATGAGTTAGCTGGACCATAAAACATATAAATATATATGTGTGTATGTATACATGTTCACTAGTATTAGACAAATTACACAATAATTAAGCATGCTTTGCTCTATGTCTGTGAAATTTGAGAAGTTTTTAGGACAATGACCATCAGGGAACTTTCCAAGGTTGGAGCAGGAAGCTATTCCAAGTCCAGGGCCTCTTGGATATAGTCACGCAGGTTGGCTTTAAAGCCAACCTCCATCTCTTCTCTCTTACTCCATCTCTTGTCTCTCTCTATTATGCAAGCTCTCCTTTGTGCCCAGGATGCACCTTCTTCTCAAGGATGCTAAGATGCTGATGCTGAGAACCCCTACCTTCTCACAAGGCTGAAATGGGGTACCAGCCCGAGGCAGTGTGATATGATGGCTAGGGTGCTGGTCTTGGAGTCCTGAAGACCTTGGTTTGAATCCTGCCTCTGATATTTGTTAGCTGTGTCATCTAGGACAAGACACTCAGTCTTTTCTAAGCTTCGGTTTCCTCATCTGTAAAAGGGAGCTATAATAGCATTTGCCTTACAAGATTTTTTTAAAACCTTCACCTTCTGTCTTGGAGTCAATACTGTGTATTGGCTCCTAGGTGGAAGAGTGGTAAGGGTGGGCAATGGTGGTTAAGTGACTTGCCCAGGGTCACACAGCTGGGAAGTGTCTGAGGCCGGATTTGAACCTAGGACCTCCCGTGCCTTACAAGATTGGTTTGAAGATCAAATGAGACAGAAGAAATAATGTGCCTCAGCATCCTGAAGTGCTCTCTAAATGCTACTTAGATTTATCATTCATTAGACAGTGGACTTCCGTTTCTTCATAGGATTTGGAAGTTGATATCGATGCCAATGGCCCTTGAGGTTGACTGAAGATCTAAAACTGTGGTCATGAAATCCTTCCCCATCCCTTGGTTGGAAATGTTCTTTCCCTTCTCAGATGGCCTTGCGTGAAGGATCTGCGCTCATGTTCTGTGTCCTCAGAGGGAGGTGGCTCCTTGAGGACACGATTGTTTGGGTTTAGATTTTGTATTCCTGGATGTGGCATAGTGCCCTGAAATAGTGGGTGCTAAAGAAAATTTTAATAATAATTTTTAATAATTTTAATAATTTCAATAATAATAAAAATAAAGATGGTTTTTTAAAGCCTTTGTTGTAAGGGAAAGTTCCCTGGATCCAGATCCAGAGTAAGCATATTGGTTATAGTTGTCTGGATTAATGCATGTAACACACATTAATTGAGGTGCTATATTAATTTATGATAGAATATGTAATCCATATTAATACATGTGACATGCATTAACATATATGACACATTCATGTGTAACACGTATTGCTATGTATACCATGTATCAATTAATAGAACAATATACAATGGAATGAATGATAATTATGCAATTACACACAATGTAATTAGATTTTAAAAAAAATCCAATTCCACCCTTCCCAGGAGCATCTCTATTGCCTAAAGTGAGGACCAGCCCTATTTGGTTAGCCAGGATTTGCTTTGTAGCAGATGCCTGTTTGTTTGCTTGCTTCTTCTTTATCAGTTCTAGTGAGAATAAATAAATGCAAAAATGACCTGTTGGGTGCCTCTACCGCAATTCAAACTAATCAGCAGCTGCCTTCTGTTCAGGAAAATGAGTAGGATCCAGGGGTGCCTGACCACCAGGGCAGAGCTGCTGAGCGTTACAGGGGCTCTGCACTCCCAGGGAGCCAGGACTTACTCTGCCCTCACCATCATCTAATTAGTTATCTCTGCCCAGTGACCATGCATCCAGACACCTGTCATTTCTGCCGAGATGCTCTCTGCCCAAGCTGGCTCTCCCTGGGTCTAACAACTGGCATTTGTATTGGGTTTTAGAGGCTGGAAAACTCTTTATGGGTCTGAGGTCATTGGATCCTCTCAATGGTACTGTAAGATCCTTTTTAGGGGGTTTATTTTCCTCATTTTATGTGACAAAACTGAGCCTCAGAGAACTGAAATTAGTCAGACAATTAGCACTTTGAGAGTCCCAACGCAATTTTGCAGACATGAGACTGGAGGTCTACAGATTTTTCTAAATTAAATTAATAAAAATTTTACTGCCCATTGAGTTAATGTCTTTTGGCTACTCTATCATACTGGCTTGTCCTATGAACTCAAGCTGGAAATTCAATACTATCCAAGGTAGAAAAGCTGAGGTAAGAGCTAGGCAATGGAGGTTAAGTGACTTGCCCAGGGTCACACAGCTAGAAAGTGTCTGAGGCCAGATTTGAACCTCCCATCTCTAGACTTGGCTCTCAATCCACTGAGCCCCCTGGATAATTTCTGCACCTACCCTCAAGATCTTTTTAAAGAAACTGCCATGCCTCTTGTATCTTGTACTTATGAAATTGATTTTTTGTGCCCCATTGTAGGATGTTACATTTATCCCTACTGAATTTCACTGTATTAGATCCAGCCCAATGTTCTTGCCTAGAGATTTTTAGTTTTTTTTTTTTATCTCTGAAATCCTTTATGCTCTTAAAAATTATTGATGAACCCTGAGCAAGAATTTTCTTTTATGTGGGTTATATCTCTCTCTATTTAACATATGTGAAATTAAAATATGTTGGTATTTTTTCATAAAAATATTTTAGGCTTCATAGACCCCTTGGAAGGGTCTCAGGGACCCTAAGATGCCCTTGAAAACCATTGTTCTAACTTGTCTCAATTTTTCTGGAGTCTAACTCTGTTGCCTGATTTGTTGGCTATTTCTTAAAGCTTTTTTCCCCCAGCAAATGTGAAGAATGTGCCAATGAATGAATGAATGAATGAATGAATGAATAAAACACTGATTAAGTCACTCAATAAGTGTCCTAAGTATCAGGGATACAAAAACAATTTTTTCAACTAGGTCTTTATCCAAGTTCTTGATAAAAAAAAACAAAGTGCAATAGCTGAGATCCCTGGGATATAATACCGGAGACCCCTTGTAAAGCTGAAATTGAATCATCATCATCTTTTCTTTGAGTCCCATCCTTCGACCAAGTGGAAATCAAGAGGGCTGCCCAGTCTCTGTCTCTGCATCACTTTCTACCGTGAGTGAGTACAGGACTAAGGTTAGATACTTGGTCACAAACTTTGCCAAAATTGCAGTAGCCCTGATCCACCGCATTCTTTTGAGCTGCTAGTTTAGAAAGTTTGTCAAAAAGAAAGGAAGGAAGGAAGAAAGGAAGAAAGAAAAAGAAAGAAAGAAAGAAAGAAAGAAAGAAAGAAAGAAAGAAAGAAAGAAAGAAAGAAAGAAAGAAAGAAAGAAAGAAAGAAAGG
>NC_058133.1:6878192-6891801 GCF_016433145.1 Gracilinanus agilis | reverse complement strand
GGAGGAGGAGGAGGAGGAGGAGGAGGAGGAGGAGGAGGGAGTATCCCCTGAGTTTCCAAGTTCTGAACTAGAGTTGGGTTGGAGCCAGTGGGTGTCTACACTAAGACCAGAACCAATATGGTGGATCTCCAGGAATAGGGGTTTACCTAAAGAGGGAAAGAGGACAGGGATAGAATGGCTGAAAGCTTCCCAGAAGATAAGGTGGGGTTCAGGAATGGCCACTGGACTTCCAGCCTAGACAAGACAGGAAGGAAAAATAGCCAAATCCCAGAACATCCTAACCAGGCAGCATCTCTCAAACTTCTCCCGGGTCTACCATTAGTCAAGAAATCTTTCTTTGCTTCTGCTTGGGGAAACGAGACATTCTGAGTAAGATTAGACAGCTGAAAAGGAACTCCAGAGTAGCCTAGTCTAGCCTCCTGCCCTTTACAGGGAGGAATCAAAGAGCCCACATTCCCCCAAGGTCATACAAGGTTCCTCATGGGTCTGAAGTCGAGTTTTCTGCCTCCAATCTGGGACTCCTGCTGCCACAGCACATTCCTCACTATGATTTCTTATTTTTACTAATCAAACAACCCACACTGAGTAGGCACTTACCGTGTGGCAAGACCTTTGGTAGGCACTGAGGATGTGAAGTCAATGTTAGAGTTCCCACCCTACAAAGAAATGTGGGGGCTGCTAGTGTGACTGATTATCAGATGGGGAGATCCGGAACATCCTCACGGGGAAGAGGACACTTAAGCGGAGCCCAGACGGGAAGCGCAGGCATGGCTTGTGCAAAGGTTTGGCAGTGGGAAATGAAGCATAATGCATGAGAACCAGTGAGTAGTGAGCCACTAGAAGCAGTGGGGTTTGTGCTTTGTTTCTTTTTGTTTTGGGAGGGTAGTAGTGATGTTAGACTTTAGGTATATCAATTATTTTCTTCCTCCTCCTTCAAGACATGGAAAAGCCCCAAGCCAGGCCTCGGATTCTTCAGACAGGCTCTGGAGCCGTCTAAAAATTGGGTTCTTTATTTAAGGAAATGGATAGGCTGGCTCTCCCCACTTTTGCTATCTTTGCCTTCTGTCTTTGAATCAATACTATTCTTTGGCAGAAGAGCCACAGGGGCCAGGTAATTAGGGTTAATTGTCCAGAGTCACTCAGCGGGGAAGTGTCTGAGGCCAGATTTGAACCCAGGACCTCCTGTTTCTGGCCTAGCTCTTGATCCACTGAGCTGCCCAGCTGCCCCTTTCAGCCAGACTGTTCAGAGAGGGAGGTGGGAGCCGGCTCTCTGGAGCTCTAAGGAGAAGCTCTTTGTGCGTTCAGTCTTGAGGCTGCCCAGCCATGTTTGACAGTGATAGAAACTGGCTGGCTGCAGGAGCTGGACAGGAGGCATGGCGGAGTGGGGCTACATGGTGAGGGCTGGGGAAGGGAAAGAAGCCCGCGCAGCTCCGGGGGCTGTCTCTGGCTCCTCTTTCTGATGGTCAAAACAGGAATTTAGAGCTGAAGTTTTGGGATTTGAGAATCTCCAGCCTGGGCCAGTGTTGACAGACGTCCTGGGGGTGTTGAAATGCAGCCAGCCTGAGTGGATGGCTGGGCTTTGGGTCTGAAGTGCTGGGTGTGAATCCTCCCTATGATCATGGGTGAATTCCTTTGCCTCTAAACGTCTCAGCTCTCTTCTCTGCACAATGGAGCTCGTAATTCTTGCGGTGCCTACCTCACAGAATTATTATATGGAGACCTTCAAGCCTAGGAGGCAGGCGGATTAGACAAAGATGAATGAAGAATTGGAGTTGGAGGCAGAAAGCCATTCAGTCATTTCAGGCATGAAATGACTAACTCTCAGTGACCTCACTTGGGTTTTTCTTGGCAAAGATATTAGAGCAGTTTGCCATTTCCTTCTTCAGCTCATCCTGCAGATAATGAAACTGAGGCCAACAGGGTTAAGTGACTTGCCAGGATCACGCAGCTAGTAGTAAGCATCTAAAACCAGATTTGAACTCAGGTCTTCCTGACCTCAGATCCAACACTCTATCCACTGTATCATCCAGCTGCCCAGAGACCTGGGCTCAAATTCTAACTCTAACACTAGCTATGTGACCATGGGCCATCTTGCCTCTCTAAAACTCAGTTTCTGGAGCAGCTGGGTAGCTCAGTGGATTGAGAGTCAGGCCTAGAGACGGGAGGTCCTAGGTTCAAATCTGGCCTCAGACACTTCCCAGCTGTGTGACCCTGGGCAAGTCACTTGACCCCCATTGCCCACCCTTACCACTCTTCCACCTAGGAGCCAATACACAGAAGTTAAGGGTTAAAAAAAAAACAACAAAACTCAGTTTCTTCATCTGCAAAATGGGGATTCCACTGAACAATATTTATCAAGTACCTGCATTGGAAATGCCTTCAAGATAGTGAAGAGAGTCTCTGTCTTCATGCACAGGTGGACGTGACCCCACTGAGCTATTGGGAGACTCAAAGCGATTGTCTTCTTTTTACCTGATTTTCTTTTTTTGAGAGGGTCTTCCAAATGATGCACTTGGCCAACGTTAGAGTGCCGTAGAAATGTCAGGCATCAACATTGAGCTAATAGCGCTTGAGCTCTGACACCAGCCACTGCCACGCACTTATTAAACACTTACTGTGTACGTGTTAGGAACCACACTGAGCACAGGGGGGTGACTAATCCTAGTGGATGACAAACTCCCTTCTACTTTCCTTCGGTGATTTTAATGATCTGCGCCACTCCTCTCGCTTATCCCTTTGACAGCTTCAGTTTTAAGAAGCCAGAACATGACTTTCCCATCTTTCATATGTAAACAAAAGTTAACATCTCCCAAGCCTCGGAGGAAATGCACCCACCAGAACCTGAAGAACCCGAATGCAAAACACGTTCATCTCAGGTCAAGTTGATTTGATTCCAGGCAGCCGCCTCATTCATTTCGTTTGGTTTCTATGTTCCGGATGTCCCCGGGCAATGATAATAAGGCTCACAATTTCTCTTCTGACATCTCAGCAAAACCATGGATCAGGGAAGAAGAAAAAGACGGCTTATTTCTCTTGGAAATTTCAGGAGTTTGTTTGGGCCCCACCATGCCAGTGCCAGGCACCCCTTTGAGTTGGAAAATGCTGTGACTTCTATTATCTTTAGATCTCATGCCTTCCACAGTGATTGAACATCCCAGGTTGGGTCCCTGGTGCTGAGTGCTGTGCCCTCAGCATGGTCATAGCTTCAAGATTGCTTTATACCACCCAAAGGGGCTATTTTACACCAACATGGTAAACTTCCAGTGTGGCACGTCCCTCTTCCAACAGATCTTTGATAAATCCTTCAGAGCTTCCTTAGGTTCAGTGAAAATAAGTGACTTGTCCAGAGTCACAGAACTAAAAACTGGGAGAGGCAGAATAAGAAGCCAGGTCATTCTGATTCCAGATCAGCTTTCTATCAACAATACCAGAGGGCAGTCAAGAAGGCTGCTTAGAAGCAGTAAAAGTCCAGCCCTTAGTGAAAACCTTTCCATGCCAATTAAAAACAAAGTTTTTCAAGGGAACAGAAAACCAAATCTAACAACAGGACAAGCTGGGGGAGCTTCCTGCTCGATTCAACTTAAAAGGTGTGCAGAGAAGGCTGAATCCTGTGGTTTAAGGAAAAGGAAGAAGGAAGGTCCCAGGACCCCTTCCTCACCTACTGTGCTGAGTCTCCCACAGTCACTGGAATCTCTTGGGATGAGAGCTCCAGCCTGGAGGGAATGCCTTAGTGCCACAGCTGTGCCAGGCTCAGGGCTCTAACCAAAGCCAGCAGGGAGGCAGCTGGAGGAGAGGCACAGAGGGGAGGACAGCCTCGTCACAGCCACTACTCTCCATCTTGGGCCTTTGCATCTTGAGGTTTTGGCCTCAGGTCACATCCAGCTCTGCAGATCAGCTCTGCCCTGGCTTAATCTAGTCTATCAATAGGGCAGATAAGAAGCCTTCAGAGGGCAGGAAAACTCAATCTTCAACACCCTTTCCCCACCAACTGCTCTGAGAGCCAAGGTAAGAATCTAGCCAACTGGGATCCCAGGATGAAGGTTGCAACTATGACAGAATAGGACAGGAAGCACATCTCCCTTCAGCCTCCATACCTTCACCTACACCTTTAGCTTCTGCTGCCGGCTGGGGAAGATCTGACCTCAGGGCCCATTAATGCTCCATCAGCCTAATCTAATCAATAGGCAGAGCACAGAAGAAGCCCCTTCAGGACAGAATGGCCCAAACCCACAGATCCAGCAAATAATCAAAGGAGCAAGATTTATAGCCAATGACAGGGGGGAAAGAAGGAAAAAAATATGAGTAAACAATAGAAAAAAAGAAAAAAGAAATTACAAATGACAGCTTCTATCCAGGTAATAAACAAAAAGCAAATGGAACAGAGGAGGACCAAGGAGTACCAAGAAAAAACAGAGAAACTCCAGCGAATTGGACATAGGCTTTGGAAGAATGCAATTCAAAACACAATTCAAAAAACAATTAAGAGAGGCTGAAGATAATTGTGAAAAGAACTTAAAAAGCAAAATAAGTCATCTGGAAATAGAAGCACATGAACTAAAACAAGAAAATAATGTCTTGAAAGCCAGAATTAACCAGCTTGAAAACAAAGCAAAGAAAGTGAAAGATGACCTACAAAGAAAAACAGACCAGAAGGAGAAGGATGGCCAAAAATCCAGGGATGAAATTCAGTCTTTAAAAATTAGAATCCGGGGAAAGCTGGGTGGCTCGGTGGATTGAGAACCAGGCCAAGAGACTGGTCCTGGGTTCAAATCTGGCCTTGGACACTTCCTAGCTGTGTGACCCTGGGCAAGTCACTTGACTCCCATTGCCTAGCCCTTGCCACTCTTCTGCCTTAGAACCAATACACAGTATTGATTCTAAGACAGAAGGTGAGAATTTAAAAAAAATAGACTCCAACAACTAGAAGCAAATGACTTCACAAAGTAGCGAGTCTATAAAACAAAATCAAAAGAATGAAAAAATGGAACACCTCATTGATAAAATTATAGACCTGGAAAATAGATCCAGAAGAGACAAGTTAAGAATTATTGGACTACTAGAAGATCATGACAAAAAGAAAAACCTGGACATCATTCTAGAGGAAATGATCCGAGAAAACTGCCCTGAATTCTTGAATAAGAGGGAAAAATGGAGATTGAAAGAATCCACAGATCACTTCCTGCATTTAATCCTCAATTGACAATGCCCAGGAATGTTATAGCCAAATTCAAGAGCTACCAGACCAAGGAAAAGATATTACAAACTGCTAAGAAGAAGCCATTCAGATATCATGGAGCCACAGTTATGATAACACAGGACCTGGCTACATCCACACTGAAGGACCAGAAGGCATGGGATATGATATTCCAGAAAGCAAGGGAACTGGGTCTACAACTAATATCAACTACCCAACAAACTTGACTATATTCTTGCAGGGGAAAGTATGGTCATTTAACAAAATAAAAGACTTCCAAGCATTCCTAAAGAAAAGACCTGACTTAAACAGAAAATTTGATGCTCAAACACAGAACTAAAGAGAATCACCAAAAGGTAATTAAGAAAGGAGAAAAAACATTTTTAAGAGACCCAATGAGTTCAAATGATTTGTATTCCTATAAGAAAAGATGATATTCGTAACTCTTAAAAATTATTATCATCAGGGTAGCTAGAAGTATACTTCGATGGTACAGTGACAAATTGTATAGGATGATATGTCAAAATATATATAAAAACTAGCATTAAAAAAGGATAATATTAAGAGAAATGGGAAAAGAGATAAAATAGGGTAAATATATATTACATAAAGAAGCGCATGGGGAGAGAAGGGGAGAAGACCAATACAATGGAAGGATGAAAGAGGTTGGAGACAATCTCCAAGAAAAATTTTATCATTACAGTGGGAAGGATCAGAAAGTTTCAAATGGAAGGAAAACCTCCAATTCCAAATTCAGTCACCACCACCACCACCACCACCACCACCACCACCATCACCATCATCAACAACATTAACAACATCATCATCAATATCAACAACAACATCAACATCATCATCATCACCACCACCACCAACATCACCACCACCACCAACATCATCATCAACATCATCAATGTCATAAACATGAACAATAACATCATCATCAACATCATCATCAACATCATCAACAACAATAACAACAACATCATCATCAACACCATCAACAGCTGACTATCCATCTTTACTTAGCCCAGGAAAGGTTTTTGCTAACCTAATATCATACTATGCAGAGTACTGAATGAGAGCCAAAAGACCTAAACTCTAGGCTTGAATGCCACTATATATCCTTTGAGGGTAAAAAGAAAGTCTTATTTTTCCTGGATTCAGATTCCTCATTTATATATGAGTGAACCTTACCTGGACTCTGCATTAAATTAGTCAAGTAAATCAAAGAATAAACCAGGTGTAAACAAGAAAGAAAACAATACCAGATTGCTGCTTTCCCTCCCTCCCCTGCCCCCATCTATGATTTCTTTAGTATAAGGAATTCCTAATGAGGAAACTCCCACTACTCCCATAATGCCTCTTATAGGAATCCTTAATCAAATAATATTAACTAACATTTATAGGCTTCTTAAGCATCACAATAGCATTATGAGTTAAGCAGGACAGGCATTAACATTCTCATTTTATAAATGAGAAAACTGAGCTTCAGAGGTGCCCAGGGTTACAACCAGAAAGTTTCAGTGGTAGGATTTGAACCAGATCTGTTTCTGGTTCCAAATTTAGTGCTCGATGCACTCTATTGCTATGACTTTTCTGCCTCTCTGCCTTACCATCTTCCTTCCCTTCAGTTCTGACTTCCCTCTTCAATTGCTTTTCTTTGGGTGGAGCCTCTTGTTGAAATTCTATATGAAAACCCCACTAAGGAAAACTAAGCTATCTTTATTCCCTTCTTAGAAATCTCTATCACAAAAATTTAATTTGAAGAATAATTTGTGAATGTTCACCTCCAGAGAATGAACTGAAAAGTGGAAACACAAAAGACATCATCTATATATACTGATCCATTTTCTGGATGGATAGCCTTCTATGATGTAGGGAGGAAAGGGAAGAGCTGAGATAACTGTAAGTAAACTCTAGAAATAAAAATATGCAGATTTAAGAAATTACTTCCTGAAAAAAGAAAGAAATCTCCTTTGAAATGTAATCAGGTATTAATTGTTCCCCTAATTGTATCATGTTGAGTTGAGCTGGGCTTTTCTGCTTGCTCCTTATTGGTGTCAGCTCTGCCTAAGCTGATGTCTCTTGTGTACCTATAGAAGAGATGCTCCAGAATACAGCTATGTTATTTCTTTAATAGGCACATTATATTTTAAAGCTCCTAGATGCTAGACCCATGCCAGACCTCCTTTCTAACAAAAAGTCATAAAAATGGCACATACTTTCTTGCAACCTTACAGTCAAAGGGAGGGAAGGGGCTTCAGTGATGCTAAAATCAAATCATGAACTAAATTTTCAAAAGCACAAAAGAAATACTGAAAAAGGCAATAAAAATGAGGAACACAGTGCAAGAGAGTGGCTGTTGACCTTGAGAAAAGCTGCAGAGTCTGAACAATAAAATTGCGAATGAAATACTGTGTTGGCAAGCAAATCTCACTTATAGGGCCATAGATTGAGACCTAGAAAAGGTCTTGGGGGTCCCCTGGTCCAGCTCCCTCATTTTATGGCTAGAACACTGAGGCTTGAGGAGCTGAAGTCACACAGGCAGCGAGAGACCCCTGATTGCAGCTCAGGTTTTGTGCCTTTCAGTTCATCTCTACAATGGCAATGACCTCTCTCTTGTGCCGAGTTGAAAGTATGGTGGAGGGGAGAGTCATGGGGTTGGTTTCAGTGCGAAAACTTATATGACAAATCCCTTATCTCAAGGATCTTTGCTTATCTAACAGGATAAGAAAGAGATAGCTTGGAAGATACAGGAATAATACAAACCTGGAGGCAGAAGATCCAACTTTAAATCTCAGTCCCTGGGCAAGTCAACAATAGGAGCATAGAGTTTATAGGAGAGGACTTTTGAGATTATCTAGTTAAACCACTTTATTTTTAAAATAAGAAAACAGATATATAGAGAGGAAGTCACTGACCCAGAGTCAGAGAGAGCCAAAATTTGAACCCAGGTTTTCTGAGTACAAATCCAAGACTTTTTTTCACTATGCCTCAATTCCTCTCTCAGTAAGAACAATAGCATGAGTTGGAAGAGACCTCCTAGGCCACCTAGGTTGGAGAGAAGAGTCTTACTCTTCTCTCCAACAGATTAAAAGAATTCCCCAAACCTGATCATCTAGTCTTTCACTGAAGACTTCTGGAAAAGAGGAGCCAACTCTCTGCAAATGGCCCTGTCCACTACTGAAGAAGTCTAACAATCAGGAAGTTTTTCCTTTTATTAAGTCTAAATTTATTTTGGCAACTTCCAATCCTTATTCCTGGTTTGGCACTGTGGTCAAACCATATCTCTCCATTGCCCCATATTGACCCTGAAGCCCATCAAAAACTTCCATTTTTCTTAGCAACTGGCTGTCTAGCCCCTCTTAGCCCATCTTGTCCTGGGGAAGTTGATTCTTGGAATCCAAGTATATGATTTTCTATTCATCCCTGCAATTTCACTAGATTTGGTGCCGTGTTATCTAGTCCATCAAGATCGTTTTGGACCCTGACTCTGCCCTCCAATGTTTTAGCTTCTCTTTCAGTTTTATGCCATCTGGCAATTTAAAAATCATGCCAGTTATGCCTTTATCCAAATCACTGATAAAAATCTTAAATTAAATTCAGGACCTGAGGTCCTGGAATGCATTTGCTGGTACACAAGCAGGGGCAGTAGATATTTTTCTGTAATGAGGGACTGTTTCCCTGAATAGCTAGGATTTTATTATACAAAGTGTTAAATTAGGACAGGAAAATTCCCTTTTGAAAGCTCTTGCCAAGATTAAATTATCCAAATATTCCAGCAAAAGTCCTATGTATTAATCGTAATCCTCTGTGGAAGGAAACAGTCAAATTCAGTTTCGATGAGAGTAGGTTTCCAGAAAGTTTAATTATATCTCCTCACTCTAAAGTCCTATTTATTATTCTGTCCATTCTCTTTTCTTTAACCTACACTAAATGGTGAAATTAGGGAATGTGTTTTGTTTTGATATGAAATGATAGTGCTTGGAAACTCATTTCTCTTCCAGCTCAAAGTGGGAAGAATTCTTCAAATGTCCAAATTAAATCTGGTTTCTTGCAACATTTCAAACGCTGTTAAAACTGCATTGACATTGGGCCTCACTGCGGTGAAGGCCTTAGTTTGACTCTGTTCCCTTCCAGGAATCTGGAGCCAGAGCACCTGTGAGAAAATGGAATTCTACTGCCTGTTCAGGCCAACCTTCTGCCCTTTGTCACTTCTGTAAATCATTATTTGTCTTGAGTTGTGGGCGCTTACAAGTTTTTTCACTCTGGTGGCCTATGCTCCATTCAAACTGAACCCACATTAACAGTGAAATTAGGGAATCCATTTTGCTTTGTTTGATATGGAATAATAATGCCCAGAATGGTCGATGGCCTTGAGATCATGCTCAGTGAAGAAAGATCCAAGGGACTGGGAATATGTGACCTACAGAAGACTTTGGAAGAAGGGACAGGTCTGCCATGACGATGATTGTCAGCAATTGAACAGCTTTTACATTTTTTTATGTTGTGCTTTAAGGACTGTGGCTCAGTGGTTGAGAACACTAGGCCTGGAGTCCAAAGGTCTGAGTTCAAATCCAGCACCAGACACTTATCAATGGTGTGATCTTGGGCAAGTCACTTAGCCTCTGATTGCCTGACCAAAAAATCCACTGGAGAAGTAAATAGAAAACCAATCCAGTATCCTTGCCAAGAAAACACCTGTGGGTGATAGCTATGGTCCATGAGGTCATGAAGAGTTAGATATGACTGAATGACTGAACCATAAAGAAATAAGGTTTTCAGAGTATTTCAGAATAGTGATTCAGTGAAGGAAGGGGGCCTAGCAGTACCAGATATTACACTATACTATAAAGCAGCCGCCATCAAAACAATATGGTACTGGCTAAGAGACAGAGAGGAGGATCAATGGAATAGACTTGGGGTAAATGACATCAGCAAGACAGTGTATGATAAACCCAAAGAGCCCAACTTTGGGGACATGAATCCACTATTTGACAAAAACTGCTGGGAAATTTGGAAAACAATATGGGAGAGATTAGGTCTAGATCAACATCTCACACCCTACACCAAGATAAATTCAGAATGGGTGAACGACTTGAATATAAATAGGAAACCTATAAATAAGTTAAATGAACACAGAATAGTATACTTGTCAGATCTCTGGGAAAGGAAATATTTTAAAACCAAGCAAGAGTTAGAGAAAATTACAAAATGTAAATTAAATGGTTTTGATTATATTAAATTAAAAAGTTTTTGTACGAACAAAAACAATGCAGCCAAAATCAAAAGGGAAACAACAAATTGGGAAAAAATCTTTATAACAAAAAACTCTGACAGGGGTCTAATTACTCAAATATACAAGGAGTTAAATAAATTGTATAAAAAATCAAGCCATTCCCCAGTTGATAAAGGGACAAGAGACATGAATAGACAATTTTCAGGTAAAGAAATCAAAAGTATCAATAAGCACATGAGAAAGTGTTCCAAATCTCTAATAATTAGAGAAATGCAAATCAAAACAACTCTGAGGTATCACCTCACACCTAGCAGATTGACTAAAATGAAAGAAGGGGAGAGTAATGAATGCTGGAGGGGATGTGGCAAAATTGGGACATTGATGCATTGCTGGTGGAGTTGTGAAATGATCCAGCCATTCTGGCTGGCAATTTGGAATCACGCTCAAAGGGCTATAAAAGAATGCCTGCCCTTTGATCCAGCCATACCATTGCTGGGTTTGTACCCCAAAGAGATCATAGATAAACAGACTTGTACGAAAATATTTATAGCTACGCTTTTTGTGGTGGCAAAAACCTGGGAAACGAGGGTATGTCCTTCAATTGGGGAATGGCTGAACAAATTGTGGTATATGTTGGTGATGGAATACTATTGTGCTAAAAGGAAGAATAAACTGGAGGAATTCCATGTGAACTGGAAAGACCTCCAAGAACTGATGCAGAGCGAAAGGAGCAGAACCAGAAGAACATTGTACATAGAGACTGATATACTGTGGTAAAATCGAATGTAATGGGCTCCTGTACCAGCAGCAATACAATGACCCAGGACAGCTCTGAGGGATTTATGGTAAAGACGCTACCCACATTCAGAGGAAGGACTGCAGGAGAGGAAACATATAAGAAAAACAGCTGCTTGAACACATGGGTTGAGGCGGACATGATTGGGGATGTGGACTCGAAACTACCACACCAAGGCAAGTATCAACAATTTGGAAATAGGTCTTGATCAATGACACATGATAAAACCAGTGGAAATGTGTGTCGGCCATGGGTGGGGGGAGTGCGGGGGGTGAAGGGGAAAGTAGGGGCATGAATCATGTAACCATGTTAAAAATGAATATTAATAAATGGTTAAAAAACAAAGGGGAAAAATTGAAAATAAAAAAAGAATAGTGATTCAAACATTATGGCATTTGATCTTTGTAATACCCTTGGGAGGCAGGTGTTATTATTATCCTAATTTGACAGATGATAAAACTGAGGCAGAGAAAGTTACACCACTAATAATAGTCTGAAGCTAGATTTGAACTCAGGTCTTCCAGACTTCTCATCATTCCACCTATTGGGTTGGACTTGTTGCTTGGTTCTGGAAATAGAACTGAAAAACAAGAGAATGGAGCTGCAAAAAGGCTAATTTAGGCTTGACATAGGGAGTTAGAAATGTGGTGAGATACACAAGAATACTGTGTCTGTAACACTGCCCACATTTCCATTCTAGTAACTCTGTCACAAAAAAGGAAATGACCTTAGTCTGGTATGTTGCATTCTTGATAAAGTCATTCTTGTTCTTAGCATTCATTGCTCCCTTTTCTATTCTAAAATGAATCCCTTAAATAATGTTCCTGAGTTTTGAGATAAATTAAGGCTAAGTTCCCAAGCCTATATGTTGAATAGCCAACCTTCTTCTTAGTAAAAAAACCAGGACAACAGATCTATAAAGTGAGGAGATTGTACTGGTCTTGTAAAGACTCTTCCCTTTCTATCAGCCAATCATCTAGAGCCAGTGCACGGGCTTGCTTCACCTCCCTCAGTCTTTCCAAGTTCACAGACAACTGGTTAGCATCCCATTTGCCACATAAGGAATTTGTAGTTTAACCTAATGTGGAGCCACTGGAGGATTTGGAGGGATGATGGAGCCAGGCCTATGCATAAGGAAGTCTTAGACAAGAGAAAGACTAAAGGAGATGGGAATTAAGAGGCTCCTATGAGAAAAAGTTAAGATGGTGAAAATGGGAATAGAATGAAGGTAGATAAAAGAGATGCTATAAAGGGAGTCTTCCGCTGAGACCATCCTTCCAACTTGCGACCACATTCGTGGACTGGTCCCCACTGAGCAACTGTTTCACTCACAAGAGTCTCTCAAGAGCCCCCACCAGTGTGCTTCCTATTCACAGTCAGCCTGAAAAGATTAGCTTTTAACAGAGAAATTAGCTAAAATAGCATCGGTTAGAAAAAATCTCCCCCTTCATCTTTTCCTTTCCTTGCCTTTTGTTCTCTAATCCCGTAACAATGACAAACTGAGAAAGATGAGAGACTGAGGAGTAAACAGTTGAAGTGTTTCTTTTAGGAGCCAATTTGTTGCTGTCTGAGGTGAGGCAGACAACAAGTAGTAGTAGCTTCCTGCATATATTAGAGTGAGAAGTCGCCCCACGGCCTTGGCTTCCATATTGGCTCAAGAGAGGAGAGGTCATGGGATCATAGATTTAGAGCTGGAAGGGACTCTGGAGGCCTTGAGAAACTGGTGTAGGGGACAGGGAGACCTCTGACGTAGAAGCAGCCATGCACAGGACTTGTGAAACTACCGCCCTACCCCCAAAAAGTCTTATCTCTGGACACATGGGTTGAGGCAGACGTGATTGGGGATGTAGACTTGAAACTAGCACACCAATGCAACTATCAACAATTTGGAAATAGGTCTTTTCAATGACACATGATAAAACCAGGGGAAATGCATATCTGCCATGGGGGGGGGGGAGTCGGGGGGTGAAGGGGAAAGTAGGAGCATGAATCATGTAACCATGTTAACTTTTCTAAAAAGTAAATATTAATAAATGTTTAAAAATAAAATAAAAAAGAATTTAAAAAAGTCCTATCTCTGGAGGTGACAGGGATGTAGGAAACAATTTCTCTAAGATAAAATTCTCAAAAGCCAGATGGTTAATTCTTGGAGGTCACAGGATTATGGAATTTCAACATTAGATAAGCCTACAGCAGGCTTTTGACACAGCAGCCAGAAAAGCCAAAGGAATCCTAAGCTCCAATAAAAGCCACATGCTGAGGTGGGGAGGTGGAGATAAGAAGGAGAGAGAGAGAGAGAGAGAGAGAGAGAGAGAGAGAGAGAGAGAGAGAGAGAGAGAGAGAGAGAGAGAGAGAGATGGAGAGAGAGAGAGAGAGA